>NC_041390.1:501429917-501568906 GCF_002162155.2 Triticum dicoccoides | reverse complement strand
AGGGAGGGGTCATAGCTATCGACAGATTCGAAGAGAGGATCAAGTGGGTGGGTGCGAGATCGATGAAGAGAGTCATCGAAATTGTGTGTGTGTACAAGTCAAAGATATAGGGTGACTGGCCTACTGGAATGTTAGAGGGCACACGTCAAGTTTGTGTGTGGCAGGGAGACATGACTAGAGCGCTCGATGTATCGGTGTGTGTGGGGGGAGGGGGTGGTGGGAGGGGTAGGCAGAGGCCTAACTATAGAGGTAGAACGACTCGTATATGTGTTGAGAAGGAGAGACCCAGCTATGTCTTGAGGGAGATCGGTCGATATCCATACATACCTGAAGGACGGGAAATATGATGGGAGAGAGAGAGGAGAGAGAGAGGGAGGGAGAGGGAGGGAGAGGGGTAGAGTGCTGGATGGGTGATGGAGTTGCTTCTCGAAGATGGTGGGAGAGGCCTACTAGACAAACTGAGGGTGGAACTGCAATGTTATCAATAAGAGTGGGGATGTGTTTCTGTGTGTGCCTGTGCGTGATAGATCTGTCGGGACGCATCCATGGATGATGAAGGGGAACCATGTGTTTGGTAAGCAAACCTAACTAGATCGGTAGATCAACTGTTGTTTGTCGGAGGAAGGGAGAGACACAACTAATGAGGTAGATCGATTGACGTGTGGGTAAAAACGAGTTATAAGGACCTAGATAGCTATATGTATAGCGAGAGATCGGTCGGTGTACGTCCATTTGTTAGAGGCAAATAAGGCCCAGTGAGACGGATAGACAGAGAGAATGGAGCTAGGAGGTGGTGTGAGAGGCCCAACTACTAGCTAGATAGGGGGATGAGTGTGCGATTGTGAGAGCGATGAAAAGAGGGGCGAGAGTTTACACGTGTGTCTGACCATATGAAAGACACGAGGCAAGGACACATAAAGGAGGAGATTGAAGGTGTGTTTGTATGTTGTAGGCAGGCATCGCTGGAGAGGTTTATCGATCGGTGTGTGTCGGAAAGGAGTTGTGGACACTCTGGGAGAACGACCTAAAGAAAAAAATGAATGTGCCCGGTGGATAGAATGCCGAGGGAGGGGGAGGGCGAGGAGGGCGTGTGCATGCACGAGAGAAAGTTAGTGGTAGCTACAAAGGTTAGAGGATTGTGTGGGTGTAAGAGACTAACAAAGATCATAATTTGATATGAAAGCGGATTCATATATTTGAATAGGAGATCATAGTCTTTTAAACATTACATGCATGAATATAGCAGTGATACACGTGCTGTGCACATGTTATACCATAATGTGATAATGCATGGCGTTTGCAACTCACAGCTAAATGCCGAACAATCTAAACCATACTATACATCAAACAATCTCACATTTTATTTGAATTTGTGATAATGTGTGGCGTTTGCAGCTTACAACTAAATATCGAACAATCTAAACAATACTATATATCGAACATTCTCACATTTTATTTGAATTTGTGGTAATGTGTGGTGTTTGCAACCCACATCTAAATACTTGTAGGCGTAGGGGGCGGGGCACCATACATAATGTGATAAACACATTATACATATGAGACATGGTTTAGATTATGAAGATCTAGCTAGAGCTAGAAATCTAATGTGATTTGAAATCAAAATAAAGTGGATTCAAAAAATCTAGTTCGAGTTCATATAGTACACATAGTTCATATGTAACTCGAGACTAATCATGTGGTGTGCTGTGAAGATAATACACAAACGATGGTTTACTTGACAATAATGATGATTGTAGATCTTATTAAAACAGAGAAACGAATTCAAATGCTTTGACTTCACAACAATCATTACTGTAGATCTTATTCAAATAGAGAAACGAATTCAAATTTAGTTCATATTGAAGCGGTAGTATATACGTTTGGAATGCACTAAAACGTTCATTTGAGTAGTAGGTTGCATGCATTATACACGTAGCGAAATATTTTAATTGAACATAACATGAATTCAAAGTTTTGAATGACATTTGTAGGGCGCATTGATTTGGTACAGTACACGCTAGGCTTGTCCAGAAATTTCAACCCGCGCCTTGTTAGCCCGAAATATTTAAGATATATCTTTGTCTCGTTGTGCTCCGACAACTCCCTCCATCTCAACCCGCGCCTTGCTATTCTGAAATTACAACGCGCGTGAAAACTCCCACCTCCTGTGAAATCCCGACACGTGAAATGCCCGTGGTACCCCTGAACCGAAAGAACCGCCTCAAATCGGTGGGGGTACTTTCGTAACTTACCCCACATTTCAGACAAGCGCGTCTCTAAGCCACGGTTCCCCACTGCCATCCCATTCGCCCACCCATTCGTACACCGAGGCCGCGAAAACCCGCGACGAAACCCCACACCTTGCTCCATCCGCCACCCAGCCGAAGCCTCTTCCCCGACGACGTCGTCCACAGCAACACCTCGACATCCCTCATCCACCGTATCGGATGAGGATCCGTCGTCGATCTCATCGTCCCGCCGGTTCAGCCACCCCGTCCTCCACCTCCAAGGAGCTGCCCCGACGTTCCCCTCGTCTTTCGCGCCACCTCCATTCCCACACCGTCGTCTTCACCTGCACCACCGGAAGAGCATCATCATCACCGTTTCCTCGGATGAAGCTGCGGCCTAATCGGCGCCACCAAAGAGGTTGTACACTAATCGCCGCATTTTCTTCTTGATTCGATCTTATGGTGCTGTCGGCGCTCGGTCCCGAGCCGACACGGTGCGGATCCATCCACGGCGGCGTCGCCGGCCACTTCCACCATGGCGTCGCTCCCTCGGCGGCGACGTCCACATCAGTAGGACCTGCTGCTGCTTTAGCTCTCGCTCGTGTTGCTGCTCTGCTCTTGCTCTCGGTCCCCTGCCTGGTCTGCTCTTGCTATTGCTCTTGCTCGCGCTGCTGCTCTCACTCTTGCTCTTGCTTGCGATGCTGCTCCGATTTAGCTACACTTCACTCTGATGCCGCCGGGGTGAAGGAAGAACCAGCCGCAGTGGGGAGGGGGGCTCGCCGAAGATGTACCCCACTATCTATCTTAGGGTTCAGGATGGGGGCGGTGGTCGCCGGTGGTGGCGGGGCGTTGGCGGGGCGGTGGCGTGGGGATCGCCGGAGAAAAAGCTCGGCACGGGGGGGCCTAGAGGGATGGCTGGGGCGGCGGTGGACCGGCAGTGGGGAGTGTTTTCGGGGCGGGCGGGGCGGCGCACCACCGACCGCGGGCGGCGGGGTGCTGCTGTTTGGCCGGCTCAGGGGGGTGGAGGTTGAAGATGAACCACAGGCCCTTGATTTCGTATCCAACGGCTGCAAAATCGACTGACCAGAGATGAAAAAGTCAGTCGACAGACATGTAGCCTCACTTTGCTAGTGCGTTCAGTTTCGACAGCAAAATTCAGTTTCGACAGTTAAGTTCAGTTTCGACAGTTAAGTCCAGTTTCGACAGTTAAATTTAGTTTCGACATTTAAGTTCATAGATGAGCGGCTGATGTATTTTACATCTAGCACTTTGTGTTTATGTATTTTACGTCATGTATTGGAGATGCTAATAGAATACCACTCAGGTTAACGTTGTTTGTTGTCTCTCTTGTCCTGCTTCAGCCTCGGCGTCGTACAACTCACCGGAGCTGCTCCAACGACGAAACCCTCCATCACAGCGGAGCAGTACCTCGGGCTCCATCTCCAGACGCCTAAGATCTTCTTCCCCTCCTCCAACAGCCAAGTCAGCCGGAGCATCCTCACCGGCCAACCCAATCACGCTGAGATCGACATGGCTTTGCCAAAGAGGTTGTACACTTGTTGCATCTCTTTTTTACTCTACATGTTATATATATTGTCCACTGAGCACACGGATTTGTTCCTTTAGTGTCTCCTTGAAAGAAAAAGCGTAGGAATTTTAATTTTCACTTGTCCTCCTTTTCAAATTCCTATTGATGAAGCACAAGACTAAGAGATAGTAGCATAATAGCATTATAACCATACATTTTCTTGTGGTTTGACTTAATCTCACCATGCTTCTTTGCATCCTGTGATCTTCCAATTGTTGTGAATCAAACACCCAGATTGGCAGAAATCCTGTGTTTTTAAATTCTCTGTTTTGCACGTGCATTCCTATCCTATTCCTGTCTATTTCCTATCCCTGCATTGTTGGAATCCTCCAATTCAAACGAGCCCTTACAAAATTACTTCTCTTACAGATAGTTGTCAAAGAAAACCTTGCATGGTTTGTCCCGCTCCTGCTGCGTCGTCGTCCACCCCAGCTCAGCTTCTCCAACGACAGAAGGGTCCAGCACAGCAGGGATCCGGCCTCAAGACTATCTTTCGCCACCTCAAATCTTCTTCCCCGCCGCTGGCAGCCATGAAAACTGCACTACCATCATCAACCGAGTAGATGACCTCGAGGACTACACGGGTCCGCAAGAGAGGTCACACTCTTTCGTGTCTACTTACGTTATGCATCGCTTAATATTACATGCTACTTTATCATCCTGTTCACCGATTAGACTCTAAGTCAGCTCCAAACTAATGGTCAAAACTTGAGTTTTTAAATGGTTGTGGGGTACATATCGGGGCCGCTATCAATATTATCTATCTACTATCTGGTTAATCTCTGGTGTCTACTATGAGTTTCATGTTGGGTGGGAAACAAACAGTAAAGAAGCCATTATCTGTATTTTTAACCAAAGCCATTATCTGCCTGCTATTATTGGTTTTGGGTCTATCCACAGGTTGCTACCATCACTCTGGATTTCTGCATGCACTCCTTACATAATCTCACTGTGTTTTATTCCTATGCATGACAGTTATTGTAAACAATGGAACTGAACATGTAGAGCAAAAGAGACGAGCCTTGCGTGGCAATAAAATTTCATGCAGACGTCGCTCCATGGTAGGCGCAAAGGCAGCCCCCCCTCCACGCATTTTGGATTGTAATCGAGAGGAAGATATCTGTTCCGAGGGGGATTCAGAAGGAGAAGACAACTCCTATTTACTCCCTGAGGTCTTCGCTCTAACTTGGCATGCTGATGTTGGTTATATCATGCATATGGTGTCTTGCATTGCTTACTTTATACATCAAATATGTCATCTGCTTAGTTTAGACATCCTTTGTGCGAATGCCATCCGTTTAGTTTATTCATCGTTTATGTGAATTATGCAACGCCATCTTGTTTAGCCATGCATCATATATGTGAATTTTGCAATGCCATCCTGCTTAGCCAGTCATCTTATATGTAAATTATATCAGGCCATCCTTTTTTCGTTACATATTACATTTGTCAACAATGTTATTACATTCAAATGCTCTTCGTGTGCATCAACCATTTGACACGGTGATGGCAAATTCTGGAGTGAAAACAAGGTCTTCAGAGCAGACTATGCTATCTGACGAAGCGCATATCTCGCTGGTTACGGATAGCTCCTCAGAGGAGGATTCAGAGACAGATGACCAGTCCTATTCCCCCCCGAGGTGTATACTCTTACTTGGCAGGGTTATGTTGCTCATATCATGCGTATGGTGTCTCGCATTGCTATGTCATTTAATTAGTTTAGACATGCTTTGTGTGAATGCCACCTGTTCAGTGTCTAATTACCATATATGTGAATTATGCATTGCCATCTTGTTGCAAGACATTATATATGTGAATTATACAATGCTATCTTGTTGCAAAGGCATTATATATGTGAATTAAGAAATGCCATGTTGTTTAGCCAATCATCATGTATGTGAATTATATCATGCTATCATTTTTTTGTATTACGTGTTCCATTTGTCGACAACGTTTGTATATTCAACTACTCTTCCTATGCATTAGCCATTTGAAGCGGTGATGGAAGTATCTGGAGTGAAAACAAGGTATTCAGAGCAGACAATGCTACCTACTGAAGCAGACATCTTGCTGGTTACAAAGAGCTCCTCAGAGGAGGATTCAGAGACTGATGGCCAGTCCTATTTTCCCCCTGAGGTCTATGCTCAAACTTGTCATGGTTATATTACCCATGTCATGCATGTTGTCTTGCATTGCTTAGTTTTTACATCATATATGGATTGCCATCTGCTTACTTGCTTACTATATAAATCATATATTTGAATTATATCATGCCATCATGTTTACATAGTACATACACATCATCTATCTGAATTATGGCATGGGAACCCATTTAATAAAGACATCATATAGTTATATCATCTCATCCTATTTAGTGTTTACGGTCATCATATTTTGAATTATGGCATTCTATCCGTGAATGTATGTGAATTATGGCATGCCAACCTATTTAATAAACACATTATATAGTTATTTTATGTCATCCTGTTTACATAGTCTCATATTTTGAACTATGTCTTTCCATCTTTTTTAGTTAGCCATCATAATGTGAAAGTGTGTCATGCTATCCTGTTTAGTTAGCCATCATATATGTGAAATTGTGTCATGCTATCCTGTTTGGTTAGACAACATAAATATGAATTATTTCATGCCCTCTTTTATTCCCCACTATCCATTGCACCTGTCTATCATACAATGTCTATACTTTCAATTACTTTTCTTGTTTATTAGCCGAGCATGATGGCAGTATCTAAGGGAGTAACAACACGGTCTTCAGAAAAGATAGTGCTACTAGTTGATGCGGATAGAACCACAGTTGTACTTGCCCAAGGACCAGATCCACCACACATAACCCAGACTCTCGCAGATTGTACCCCTACCCAGTTGGACAGAGAACCAACTACACCCCTTCTAATCCCAACCCCGGCAGATACTAACCCAGTTCTAGTTGACACAACACCGTCTCCACCATAGAGCACCCAAACATGAGCAGTTAGTAAGGGAACTGCAGCGCCCAAAGCACGAGGACCACCACTCCGAATCCCAACTCAACACTTAAAGGAGAAGAAGATTTGTTCTCAAGTCAGGTTCTGTAGCTATGGTTCATACTCCTTTGCTCTTGCATGACTGTATTTACTCATACCAACTATTTTCAAATTTGAAGGATGGAATTGAAACTCCAATGGCGCAACAGGTATGTTTTAAACCTGTTTCTTTAACTGGTTTACTGTTGTAACCTGCTCTATGTTGATTTCAGTTTCAATTGAATAAACAGTTATGTTCTCATGTCATGCACATTACAAGTGTTGTTATTGCTCTATAGTTACCCACACTTATATTCTGTCTATTCTGCTTTGTCTTGAACAAATATTATTTGAACTGTGTCTCGATCTTGATTTGGCAACAAAAACTAGAATGATATAGACCATAAAGTGACCATGGTACATAGATATATGTTTGTTTCATGCTGTTATCCTGTCCACTTTACTACTGAACTCATTTACCAAAATGAGTTTCATATACAACATGGTAAACTTGTGATGTGTCTGCTTGTTTCTCTTTTAGAATGCGGACAAAATATTGGAGAACAATACCGCATTATCCAATGGTAAAGGAAGTAATGCAGATAAGGTTCAAGATAGTGAGACATCCCTGTTGGTCTCCAAGAAAGCTGATAAAAACTATCTTGACGATAGTCAGGGAACCCAAAAGTCCTGTCTTGATGTAGTGTTCGAGTTACTGGCCGCTACTGCTGGCACAAGCTCTTCAAACTCGCTGCCTGAATCAGTTCGTCTTCTTGAGTCTCAACTTCAAGTTGAAAGACATCGATCAGATGTGCTGCGACAGGAAGCTGAAGGACTAAGAAAGTCCATGTAGAATTCAGATGCATATTTTCTGGTGCAACAACAAGCGCTGGAGGATTTAATTGCCAAACAAGAGAAAGTTAATAAGCTTGCTAAGCATCTTGCCAACATTATGGGTATCCAGGATATTGTTTCTTGAGATCTTCTGAAGTGGTTTCAGTTCTGGATTTGTTTTGCTGCGGCGTTTATTTGCGCTGGTCGCCAACTTTGACAACCAATGTATATGATATGCTGCTTTGTTCCCTATATTTGCACTGGTGGCGAACTTTGATGCCCAGTGGATGTAATATGTGTAATAGCCGTGATAGCCTAGCGTTAGTTGGTTGCTTATTTATTTCCTTGTTGTCTTGTTTATTTGTTTGCTTGTAGTCATTGCAGTTCTTTTTCCGCGGTTAGCTAGTGGCTGCAATAACCTATTTTTTAAAACTAGGCCACAATAACCATGGGCTAATATTTACTGTAGTGACACTGGGCCTCCTACTGGCCATAGAAACAGTGGGCCTTCTACGGGCCGTAGAAACAATGGCCTTCTACGGGCCGTAGAAACAATGGGCCTTCTGCGGGCCGTATTATCAATGGGCCTTATACGGGCCGTATAATCGATTGGCCAAACATGGGCCAAACAGACCGCATTATGGCCGTAAATGGGCTAGAGTTGGAATCGTCCGTTCATGGGCCGACCATAACGGGCCATCGTTAATAGGCCGTATTTGATGACGCTATGAAATCGGCCCAATGTATTAACGGACCACAAATGGGCCGATTGTAACCACGGGCTGAATTTGGCCCACAAGCAGAAAATGACAGTAACGGGCCGTAAGTAAATGAATGCTGGAAATGAGGCCAAGAATAAATGGGCTCTAAGAAGGCCGAAAGATAACATGGGATGGAAACGGCCCAACGGAATAACGGGCTGTTAATGGGTATAAAGTGATACACTGTTCATTACGGGCCAGTTTCACCACGGGCCGTTAATGGGTGTAAAGTGATACACTGTTCATTACGGGCCAGTTTCACCACGGGCCGTTAGTAGGCCAAAAGTTACATAGGGCCTCATATGGGCCGAAAGACGTCATGGGCCATACATGGGCCAGAAGTGAAAACGGGCTGGAATCACATTGGATGGCCCAGATGACGCTACTGGGCCTAATTCGGATAGGGCATAACGGGCCTTGGGTTAGCGTGCTGTAAATGGGCTATATTCGAACAGGCCATTAACAGGCTTTCCATGGGCCGACCCGCCAGCTTTTGACCAAGTCAAACGGGCCAGCCTTTTCACAGGAATGGGCCTCTGTTGGGCCGTGCCACGTGTCGACGTATCATAGACGCCTTCCGTCCAATGAGTGGTTGACATCTGTCCCAACGATGAGCCGACATGTGTTTCCTCCAGCCAATGATGATTTTACACGTGGAAAATCCCCATTGGTCGGGGCTGTTAACGGGTTATCGGATCCAAAACCCGACCCGATAGCTTAACGGCGTTCCGTTATGGTGGATGCCAGGTGTCGGTCACCCTTGACGAAAGCACTTCTGTGACACGCGATTTATCGTCATGGAAGTGGACACTTCCGTGATGATAATTTTGGTAATGTCATGGAACACTTCTACGACAGCACAGATATGACTATCTTGATTCTATCATAAATTTGTCATGGATGTACATGCATGATAGAAAACGCGACCTACTGTGACAAACACGTATCATCACGGAAGTGTATTTTTTTGTAGTGGAAGCTGGTGAAGGAGGGGCCACCGGAGGGCAAGGAGCATCGCTGCCCCGAGAATTACTATGAAAGTGTCCTAAAGGGTTCCCGCTTAGTGGCAGATGAGTGTGCCAAGGATGTAATTTTTGAATGAACATGCCCATGTGATCCTCTAATACGAAACGAGTTCTTTTCCGCCATGCGACGCTTTCTTAATTTAAAATATTACCTTATGTGCGGCCATTTATAAAAATCTGAGAGTTGGCAAGTCGTCGGCTTCTGCCCCCATGTAACGAGTACCGGAGTGTTCGGGATAAACCCGAGCACTCTTTACCCCAATTTTGGGTCCTTCAAGGGAGGTGTTCGGCGCAACGAACTAGGCAATCGGACTATAATGCTTTATCACTCTCACTTAACCATAGAAGTCTATGATTTTAAATTTTTGGCGCAGCCCCTGGTATTCAGAGGGCCGAATTTGGGGCGCTATACACGCCTAAACCAGACAAGGTCGACTCCTCGCCCGAAGCGGAAAAGTCTTTAAGGACTTGAGACCTCTCGAACAGCGACCAGTCTCTCGCCTTATCATGACAACCAGTTTTTGGCTTTCTCTACTAAGGTGCTCGTCCGGAAGAACCGGGACACAATCGCAGTAGTTCTCCCACCGCTACCTTAGCCGATATAGCGGAACGTAAGGTACCAAAGCATGGGAGCCGGGCGACCCAACATTTGACCAAAGACATGATTCGGAGCTGATGCAAATAATGCTATAAGTTCGGGGTGCCGCACTATCGAAAGTGTTCGGACTTCTTGTGCCGTATTGTGGGGTAAACGAGAACCCCTGGCAAACTGATCGTACCCGCACGAGCGGGTGCGGATTGTCATAAATGGACATATAAGAGGAAGCGAAAAACTTAAATAATGCAATGACAGATTAATGATATGCATTATTATTTGAATAATATGTCGAAGCATACTGATACAAGTAGTGCAATAAGCACAAAGTAGGACAATTCGAAATGTCCTATCCCAGGGTAAGCTACGCATAAATAGTGAAAAGCGGGTATATCAAGTATTACTAGAGACCACCTGGCGGTTTCCGTGTTCATCTTAGCTTCATGCCGCCTTGGTTGTTGCTTCCGGAATGTGTCCGGCAATCATACTGCCGGAAAGGGCTTCCAAAGAGTTAGGCCCTGAAAGACAAAAGGATTGTCGAAGGTATACAACCCCTAGTGTGGTTAAGCCACAATGCGGGGCGTGTCCTGATCGTGCCCCTGCCTATGTCCATGGTATTTTTAATGCGTAGTTATGTACGCGCGGCACGAATTTCATCGCTTCACTAGGACTGGGACGGGGGCCGGATTGCTAGGCAAGCTCTGATCGTGCCAGGCGATCCTATTGCAGCTTGTTCCGGACTCGCTTGAAGGTGTCTGGGGCCGTGACGCCGAATGAGTGGTCTGCTTGAACAGGCTGCTTTGTGCCTGTGCTGCAAGGGCCGCAGTGTGCTCTTCCATACGGAGCGAGCGTTCTGTGTTTCCATTTACTGTTATGACCCCGTGAGGTCCTGGCATCTTGAGCTTGAGGTATGTGTAATGTGGCACTGCATTGAATTTTGCAAATGCTGTCCGTCCAAGCAGTGCGTGATAGCCACTGCGAAACGGGACGATGTCGAAGATTAACTCTTCGCTTCGAAAGTTATCCGGTGATCCGAAGACCACTTCCATTGTGATTGAGCCTGTGCAATGGGCCTCTACACCTGGGATGACACCTTTAAAGGTGGTTTTGCTGGGTTTGATCCTCGAGGGATTGATACCCATTTTTCACACTGTATCCCGATAAAGCAGGTTCAGGCTGCTGCCGCCGTCCATAAGGACTCGAGTGAGGTGAAATCCGTCAATGATGGGGTTTAGGACCAGTGCGGCGGATCCGCCATGACGGATGCTAGTGGGGTGATCCTTGCGATCGAAGGTGATCGGGCAAGCAGACCATGGGTTGAACTTTGGGGCGACGGGCTCCATCGCATAGACATCCCTTAGTGCACGCTTCCGCTCCCTCTTGGGAATGTGGGTTGCGTATATCATGTTCACCGTCTTCACTTGTGGGGGAAACCCCTTCTGTCCTCTTGTGTTCGGTGGCCTGGGCTCCTCCTCGTCGTCGCTATGCAGCCCCTTGTCCTTGTTTTCGACATTTAACTTGCCGGCCTGCTTGAACACCCAGCATTCTCTGTTGGTGTGATTGGCTGGCTTGTCGAGGGTGCCGTGGATTTGACACGAGCAATCCAGTATGCGATCCAGACTGGACGGAGCCGGAGTATTTCTTTTGAATGGCTTTTTCCACTGACCAGATCTAGAGCCTCTGAATCCGGCATTGACTGCCGTATCTTCGGTGTTATCGCCGTTATTGCGGCGCTTTGGTCTATTATGATGCTGCCTACCGTTAACATCTTTGGTATCCGAGGTATCCGGATTCTTCTATGTGTTGTTGCTGCGAGCCAGCCAGCTGTCCTCGCCCGCGCAAAAGCGGGTCATGAGTGTCATGAGGGCTGCCATAGATTTTGGCTTCTCCTGGCCGAGGTGGCGGGCGAGCCACTCGTCGCGGATGTTATGCTTGAATGCCGCTAGGGCCTCTGCATCCGGACAGTCTACAATTTGATTTTTCTTAGTCAGGAACCGTGTCCAGAATTGTCATGCCGATTCCCCTGGCTGCTGGGTTATGTGGCTCAAGTCATCAGCATCCGATGGCCGTACATAAGTGCCCTGGAAGTTGTTAAGAAATGCGCCTTCCAGATCATCCCAACTGCCGACGGAATCTGCTGGCAAGCTGTTCAGCCAATGCCGAGCTGGTCCTTTGAGTTTTAGTGGGAGGTACTTGATGGCATGTAGATCGTCACCGCGAGCCATGTGAATGTGAAGGAGGAAATCCTCAATCCATACATCAGGATCTATTGTGCCGTCGTATGATTCGATATTTACGGGTTTGAAACCCTTTGGGAATTCATGATTCATAACTTCATCAGTGAAGCATAGGGGGTGTGCGGCACCTCTATGCCGGGCTATATCCCGACGTAGTTCGTATGTGTCCTGTCTGCTGTATTCGGCCCGACCGGATTTACTCTTGGTGTATCCGGCGCGACGACCATCGTCCCGTGTGGGCACACGTGCCCGTGTCCCATATATTGACCTTGCGATTTTTGCCTTACTGTCCAATATGTCTCGCAGGTCCTCTGTGTTACCCCGGGCCTTAGTATTTTTGACTGAGTGGCGACAGGGTGCGGGCTGAACTTTAGGCTGAAACGCCTCTCTAGCTCGGCCGCGTAGTGGCCGGTCAGCCACATCGTACACCGGTGAATGAGGTTTTGATGCTTCCTCCTCGAGGTGAGGTAGCAACCTGCGTTTTGGGTAACTCTTGGACGGGCGTTCGAGTTCATGCTCCTCGGCTGCAAGGACTTCGGTCCACCTGTCTGCTAGTAAGTCTTGATCAGCTTGAAGCTGTTGCTGTTTTTTCTTCAGGCTATTTGCTGTGGCCATAAGCCGGCGCTTGAAGCGCTCTTGCTCGACAGGGTCCTCAGGCACGATAAACTCGTCGTCGCCGAGGCTCGCCTCGTCTTCAGAGAGAGGCATGTAATTGTCCTCCTCCAGTTCTCCATCTGCTGCCTGCTTTAGAGGGCTAGCTTGTTCGTCCTCTAGCTCTACACCGTGCTGGAGCGGATTGTTGTTGCCTTCGGTGCTATCCAGAGTGTTATTGTCTCCTGTGCCGGTATCACTGCTCTTGTTGTGGCGGGACTTAGAGCAGCGCCGCTGACGTCAGCGCTTGTGTTGCTTCTTAGAGGGGTCATCCTCCGCTGTCTCGTCGCCATTGCCTTGTTTGGGGGTGTCCACCATGTATATATCATATGTTGAGGTGGCGGTCCAGCGCCCTGAGGATGGTGGTTCCTGTTCGTCTCCAGCTTCGTCGTCCATACCGTCGAAGTCTTCAGAGTCAAAGTCGAGCATGTCGATTAAGTCGTCGACAGTGGCTACTAAGTGGGTGGTGGGTGGGCAGCAAATTTCTTCGTCGTCCGCATCCCATTCTAGGCGGACATAGTTCGGCCAAGGTTCTCCTAACAGGGAGAGAGACCTTAATGAATTTAGCACATCTCCGAGAGGTGAGCGCTGAAAGATATCCGCGGAGGTGAACTCCATGATTGGCGCCTAGTCGGACTCGACGGGCGCGGATGTGAGCGGCTCGGAGTCCATGGACGGAGGTGAATCCAGTGGTTCGGCGACATGGCTCTCATAAGGGGTGAAGTCAGTATCCGGCTCTATCGCCACTGAGAGTGCGGTCTCCATGGCGGGGTCCATCCCTCCGCTCTTGGATGGCGCGACTTGCTCCGGATTGAAGGCCGGAGTGGTTGCGGACGTGATCTCCCGAACATTGTCCGACGGCAGAGTTACGTCATGCTCGTCGCGACTGTGCGACGCGTCCGACATGGGCTCGAATCCATCGAAGATCAAGTCTCCATGGATGTCAGTCGTGTAGTTCAAGTTTCCAAATCTGACCTGATGGCCAGGGGCGTAGCTCTCGATCTGCTCCAGATGGCCAAGTGAATTGGCCCACAGTGCGAAGTCGCCGAATACGAAGATCTGTCTAGGGAGGAAAGCCTCACCCTAGACCGCATCGCTAGCGATGATCGAAGGAGCCATCAAGCCTTACGGTGACGGCACAGTGGAACTCTCAATGAAAGCACCAATGTTGGTGTTAAAACCGGCGGATCTCGGGTAGGGGGTCCCGAACTGTGCGTCTAAGGCGGATGGTAACAGGAGGCAGGGGACATGATGTTTACCCAGGTTCGGGCCCTCTTGATGGAGGTAAAACCCTATGTCCTGCTTGATTGTTCTGGATGATATGAGTATTACAAGAGTTGATCTACCACGAGATTAGAGAGGCTAAACCCTAGAAGCTAGCCTATGGTATGATTGTCTGTTGTCCTACGGACTAAAACCCTCTGCTTTATATAGACACCGGAGGGGGTAGGGTTACACAAGGTCGGTTACAAAGGAGGAGATGTACATATCCGTATTGCCTAGCTTTCCTTCCACACCAAGTAGAGTCCCATCCGTACACGGGACAAAGTCTTCAATCTCGTATCTTCATAGCCCAACAGTCCGACCAAAGGATATAATCCGGCTGTCCGGAGACCCCCTAATCCAGGACTCCCTCAGCCCCAGCGAGAGTGGGGAACAACAGGCGCTGACGGGGCGTGGAGCAGGGGGCTGAGCACACCAGCGTCAACAAATACCCACCGTGTCTGAACTCGCTCGTAGATGGAGGAAGCTCGAAGTCGATCCCCGTGCCCGCCGTTGCGGCCATGGCCTGGAAGCTCACGCACCCCGAGCTTTGCCGGGGATCGATTAGATGCAATGAGAAGAAATGGTGGAGTAGGGCCACCGCAGGAGCGATGCCCACCATGGCCTCGCACACAAAGGCGAAGACGGCAAGGAGAGTCACAAATTGGGGGTCGAGATGCAGCATATGGATCTGGTAGTGTTCAAGCACTACGTTGAAGAAGGCCAAGAAAGGGGGAATCAGGCCCGCCCAAAGGGCGTAGATGAAGATTGGGACCTCGGTGACCGTCCGAGCGATGCGAGTGTGAGATGCAGGCCAAGCCACCGTCTCCCCCCACTCGTTGAAGCTGGTGGCGAGCATGGGACACACCTTGTCCATGACCTCATAGTTGAGCACCAAGGATCGGCCGACTACAGGCTCGGCGGCTGGAGGCACACTTGGCGAAGATAGTGGCTTCTTCCCCTTGTCAGCTTATTTCGGCGCCATGGCGATAAAGCAGGCGGAGTGCGGGTCAGATTGGAGAGGAGGGGCAGAGTCTCGAGGAAGCAAAAGAACTGTGGAAGCAAGGCCTGGGCAATGGGAGAATAACCGTGTAGGTTGCAAGGGCTGCATAGCCGGGCGGGTTCAAAGGCAGCATGGGGAAGCGGAGACGCCCACGTCCAATCAACCGCCATGCGTCAACCGAGGCCGCAGGCTTTGGGGGCCCGCAGCGCTCCGTGCTTGACCCTTTGGCTTTTCCTCAAGCCAAGCCCGAGCACGCCTTGGGCCCGGGGGCTATTGTCGGCATCCTAGGAACGGAGGTCCCCAGACTTGCCTACCTGCGGCCCACGGCGTGGCTGGGCTGGCAGGTCTGTACGGCCCATCTTCATCAACAAGGCATTCAAGACCCTCGCGAGGGGCCAAGCCTGGCGAGGCAGACGACGCAAGACCTCCTCGGAAGAGGCCTCGCTAGGCAGGCTCGTGAGGGACGGAGAGATCAAGGCAGGGCAAACCTCGCGAGGTCCTCGTGACATGAGCCATGACGATCAAGACCAGGCGGGCGCCAGCGCACACAGTGTCCTTGTTTCCCCTTTGGTGCCAAGGGGCAAGTGCAGGCACGGAGTACCAAGGCATCAGGCAAAGGTTTCCATATCGGTGCAACAAGACCAAGACCAGAAGGACTGCAGGATGGAGGTCACCATGGAGCCCAAGATGGCGTCAGCACCAGAGCCTTTGGCAGGCGAAGACCACCTTTTGTCAGGATAACTTGTACTAGTTGTCCCTTTTCGAATCGGCCGTTGTTGGCTCCCTTCCCGCTCAATATTTGGGGAGAGGACCAGGGCCTATATAAGTAGAACTATCCACCAAAGGAAAAAGGGAGAGAGAGACAGACGAGAGAGGACCTGAGCAGATCCAAGATCATCTCGCCCACACAAGTTCACCAAGCACAAGAACACCCCAACCTGAGGAGGCTGTTCCTCCCCTTGTAACTGTTCTTCATCAGCCCAAGAGGCAATCCACCACCACCACACTGGAGAAGGGTATTACACCACAACGGTGGCCCGAACCAGTATAAATCTTGTGTCTTTTTGTGTTGTGAGTTCGTTGAGTTCTTCTACGTGATCTTAGAGAGCTAGGGCGTGGATCGATAGGGAGAAAACCTTCACGCGCACCCCAGTGTTCGAACATCAAGGGTCTGCCGGAACCCGTTATCCGACAAGATCCCGTTCAGCCCCAACCAGGCAAGGCTTTTCATGCAAAAATGATGAATGTTGTTCTCTATCCCCCATCTGGATGCCAGAATAGTAAAGTCTTTAGGAGAATAATGCTGTAGTACGTTAGTTGGAGAAGGTTGCTATATATCCCCTATCTAGATGCTTAGATCATCCAAACCCATCTTCTACACAAAGAACATATGAAATCCCCGCAAAAAAAGAGAACACATGAAACAAAAGGTAAATTGTACTAATGACTATCATGAGATAAACTGAGAAAGTCCCGCAAAAAGATAATGTTAGTGTGCTGTTGTGCTCTACCCTCTAACCTGTAATTGCATGTATCCTTAGAATTTTATTAAGCACTGCACGAAGATGTGTTTCGAGAGCAGCAAATATTCATGGGAATGATAGTAAGATGTCACCTTGAATTCTAGTTCAGGAGGCAACACGCTCGCACACTCACCGACAGCAATGTTGAGTGGGCAAACACCATGATGGTCGCGATATGGGCAGCTCTTATGGTTAGTGGCAGCATCAGGCGGCGGTGGAGAACAGCGAGGACGGCTCCCATGATGACGGGCGAGCGAGCGTGGATGGACATGATGCTAGTACTCAGAGTCATCCTCGATGTTGGCACTCATGATGCATCATTTTCTTCTACATGACCAAACCATCTCTGTGTTTATCAGCCATCATAAGGTCATCAAATTCAACAGGGCGACCTCGTGGAGTCCGGTGTCTCCACCGTCTCAGACCTCTTTGTCCACCCCAACCCCTGCGCTCTGTCATTCTCGTCGCTGATGGGAAGCCTACATGGTGGAGGATCCCAAGACATGAAAGAGGTGTGGGGCTAGCACCGATGTATGGCTGCAAGGGGGCGAAGCAACAGGGGCACAGGGCGATGCGGGGATGGGACGTGAGCGCCGTGATCTAGTCTAGTGGTCCCCTCGCCCACTCGTCGACAGTCGCGCGTTCTCCTCCTCGCGAGGCTCCGTCACCACCATGGGCTCTACCTCTTCTCTCTTTCAATAGTTGTAGTATATACTGTATATGACTTGTGCTGGATGTGTCTCTTTTGGTAGCAACGTAGTAGCAAGGATGCTTTCCTAGTTTTATACAACACGTCCCAGCAAAAAAACAATGCACAACATGGGCTGGATATGGGTTGAACATTGAAAGTATCACCTGGGCCGGCGAGATGAGATCGGTAGCAGCAGATGCACCGTGTCCGACTCATAAACATTATCGGATTTTTTTTCTTTTGCAGGAATCAATCGATCCATCAACGTGCATCTTTTGCGGGAAGGTATCGATCATATCGATCTTTTTTTTTCTTGCGGGAACGGATCCATCCATCGATAGGTTGTTCCTGAGGAAAGATAGATCTTTTTTTATCGGAACAGATCCATCCATCTTTTAAATCTCAACCATCAATTCTTGTGATTAACATAAAATCAACAGATATAAAGGGGAGATGTATGGAGAACTATGAAAACCTCCGTCCTTTATTATTAGGTAATGATTGGTTTATCTTTGCAAGTCTCTTCGAATTATCAGTTTGGTTTGGCCTACTAGATTGATCTTTCTTGCAATGGGAGAAGTGCTTAGCGTTGGGTTCAATCTTGCGGTGCTTTATCCCAGTGACAGAAAGGGAAACGACACGTATTGTATTGTTGCCATCGAGGATAACAAGATGGGATTTACATCATATAGCATGAGTTTATCCCTCTACATCATGTCATCTTGCTTATGGCGTTACTCTGTTCTTATGAACTTAATACTCTAGATGCATGCTGGATAGCGGTCGATGTGTGGAGTAATAGTAGTAGATGCAGGCAGGAGTCGGTCTAGTTGTCACGGACGTGATGCCTATATACATGATCATGCCTAGATATTCTCATAATTATTCACTTTTCTATCAATTGCTCAACAGTAATTTGTTCACCCACCGTAATACTTATGCTATCTTGAGAGAAGCCCCCCGGGTCTATTCTCCATCATACAAGTTTCCCATCTATTTTATTTTGCAATCTTTACTTTCAATCTATATCATAAAAATACCCAAAAAAATTATCTTATTATTATCATCTCTATCAGATCTCACTCTTGCAAGTGGCCGTGAAGGGATTGACAACCCCTTTATCGCGTTGGTTGCGAGGTTCTTATTTGTTTGTGTAGGTACGAGGTGACTCGCGCGTGGTCTCCTACTGGATTGATACCTTGGTTCTCAAAAACTAAGAGAAATACTTACGCTGCTTTACTACATCACCCTTTCCTCTTCAAGGGAAAACCAACACAGTGCTCAAGAGGTAGCAAGAAGGATTTATGGCGCCGTTGCCGGGGAGATCTACGCACAAGTCAAGACACACCAAGTACCCATCACAAACTCTTATCCCTCGCATTACGTTATTTGCCATTTGCCTCTCGTTTTCCTCTCCCCCACTTCACCCTTGTCGTTTTATTCGCCCTTCTTCTTTTCGTCTTTTCGTTTGCCTTGATGTCTTACTTGGCTCGTTTGCTTGGAATAATTGTTTATTTATTGCTAAACAGAGAACCTAAGATCTATGGATCCTCATCCGCTTGCTAATATTTTTAAGAGATCCAGTTATGATGAACCAATTGCTAGTGAGTATTGTGCACTAGATTATCTTTATGAAGTTTTGCTTGAAATTCATGAATCTGAAAATTGTGATGAAGTACTTTATGAAGTGATTCACAATAGATATTTGAATAAAAAGCATGATTGCAATGATGATATTATAAATTCTATTAATGTCAACTGTGCTAATAATATGCAAAACCCTAAGCTTGGGGATGCTAGTTTTGCTATGTCCACTACTTGTTGCAATGATCATGATTGGGGTGATTCTTCTCATGATCTTGAAAATTTATTTAAGCCCCATGATGAATATGAGATTGATAATAGTATTTGCAGTATTATTGAAAGTGGGTTTGGAAGAGTGTCAACTTTAGATCTCATATATTTGGAGAATGTTCAATCTTATGAAATTTTTGATAAAAGTGGGTTTGGAGAGGTCATGACTTTAGTTAATGTTAATCCCACTATTTTGGAAGAGTGTCAACTTTGCATGCATGTGGATCGTGTTGAAAATATTTTATGTGATAGTTATATTGTTGAATTTGCTTATGATCCCACATGTAATTATTATGAGAGAGGAAAATATGGTTGTAGAAATTTTCATCTTACTGAATTACCTCTCGTCATGTTGAAATTGCTATCGTCTCTTTCTTCTTCCTTGCATATGCTAATTTTTGCTTGCTATGATAATTTGATTTCTTATAAAAATTCCTATGCATAGGAAGTATGTAAGACTTAGATGTGTTTGTCACATGCTTTATGATGCTCCTGTTGTGCTTCAATTCTTGTCTTTCATGTGAGCATCATTAAAATTATCAATGCCTAGCTAAAAGGCTTTAAAGAAAAAGCGCTTGTTGGGAGACAACCCGATATATTTCCTTTCTGTTTTTGAATAAATAATTTATCTATCCTCTTTTTTGGTTGTGTTTTTTGTGTTTAATTAGTGTTTGTGCCAAGTAGAACCGTTGGGAAGACTTGGGGAAAGTCTTTTTGATCTTGCTGTAAAAAACAGAAACTTTAGTGTTCACGAGAAGTGCTGCCATTTTTTACTGGATAGTGCTATTTAGTTAATTCTTTTTGAATATGATTAATAGATAAATTCCTCACGTCCACCAATTTATTTTAGAATTTTTGGGGTTCCAGAATTTTGCGTTAGTTACAGATTACTACAGATTGTTCTGTTTTTGACAGATTCTGTTTTTCGTGTGTTATTTGCTTATTTTGATGAATCTATGGTTAGTAATAGAGTTTATAAACCATAGAGAAGTTGGAATACATCAGGTTTAACACCAATATAAATAAATAATGAGTTCATTACAGTACCTTGAAGTGGTGTTTTGTTTTCTTTCGCTAACGGAGCTCATGAATTTTTTTGTTAAGTTTTGTGTTGTAAAGTTTTCAAGTTTTGGGTAAAGATTTGATGTATTATGGAACAAGGAGTGGAAAGAGCCTAAGATCCAAGTACACCAAAAAGCCTAAGCTTGTGGATGCCCCGGAAGGCATCCCCTCTTTTGTCTTTGTTCATCGGTAACTTTACTTGGAGCTATATTTTTATTCGCCACATGATATGTGTTTTGCTTGGAGCATCTTGTATGATTCGAGTCTTTGCTTCTTAGTTTACCACAATCATCCTTGCTGTACACACCTTTTGAGGTAGACACACATGGATTGGAATTTATTAGAACACTCTATGTGCTTCACTTATATCTTTTGAGCTGTATAGTTTTTGCTCTAGTGCTTCACTTATATATTTTAGAGCATGGTGGTTGTTTCATTTTATACAAATAATTGATCTCTCATGCTTCACTTATATTATTTTGAGAGTCCTTTAGAACAACATGGAGATTTACTTTTAGGCATAATAAAAAAAGCTTTCATATAAGTGCATTGAATACTAAGATAAGTTCGATACTTGATGATTGTTTTGAGATATGGAGATAGTGATATCAAAGTTGTGCTAGTTGAGTAGTTTTGAATTTGAGAAATACTTGTGTTGAAGTTTGCAAGTCCTGTAGCATGCACGTATGGTGAACGTTGTGTAACAAATTTGAAATATGGGGTGTTATTTGATTGTCTTCCTTATGAGTGGCGGTCGGGGACGAGCGATGGTCTTTTCCTACCAATCTATCCCCCTAGGAGCATGCGTGTAATACTTGGTTTTTGATGACTTTTAGATTTTTGCAATAAGTACGTGAGTTATTTATGACTAATGTTGAGTCCATGGATTATACGCACTCTCACCCTTCCATCATTGCTAGCCTCTTCGGTACCGTGCATTGCCCTTTCTCACCTTGAGAGTTGGTGCAAACTTCGCTGGTGCATCCAAACCCCGTGATACGATACGCTCTATCACACATAAACCTCCTTATATCTTCCTCAAAACAGCCACCATACCTACCCATTATGGCATTTCCATAGCCATTCCGAGATATATTGCCATGCAACTTTCCACTGTTCCGTTTATTATGACACGCATCATCATTGTCATATCACCTTACATGATCATGAAGTTGACATCGTATTTGTGGCAAAGCCACCGTTCATACTTTCATACATGTCGCTCATGAGTCATTGCACATCCTGGTACACCGCCGGAGGCATTCATATAGAGTCATATTTTGTTCTAGTATCGAGTTGTAATCATTGAGTTGTAAATAAATAGAAGTGTGATGATCATCATTAATAGAGAATTCTCCCATGAAAAAGAAAAAAAGAGAAAGGCAAAAAAAGGCCCAAACAAATATAAATAAGAAGGGGCAATGCTACTATCTTTTTTCCATACTTGTGCTTCAAAGTAGCACCGTGATATTTATGATAGAGAGTCTCTCGTTTTGTCACTTTCATATACTACTGGGAATTTTTCATTATAGAACTTGGCTTGTATATTCCAACAATGGGGCTCCTCAAGTGCCCTAGGTCTTCGTGAGCAAGCAAGTTGGATGCACACCCACTTAGTTTCTTTTGTTGAGCTTTCATACATTTATAGCTCTAGTGCATCCGTTGCATGGCAATCCCTACTCCTTGCATTGACATCAATTGATGGGCATCTCCCTACCCCATTGATTAGCCGCGCCGATGTGAGACTTTCTCCTTTTTTGTCTTCTCCACATAACCCCCTTCATTATATTCTATTCCACCCATAGTGCTATATCCATGGCTCACGCTCATGTATTGCATAAAACAATTGCTTGGCTTGTCATCGAGGTTGTGCATGATGAGAGCATTCTTGTGTGACGAAAATGGAGCATGACCAAACTATATGATTTTTGTAGGGATGAAGTTTCTTTGGCCATGTTATTTTGAGAAGACATGATTGCTTAGTTAGTATGCTTGAAGTATTATTATTTTTATGTCAATATTAAACTTTTATCTTGAATCCTTCGGATCTGAACATTCATGCCACAATAAAGAAAATTACATTGAGAAATATGTTAGGAAGCATTCCACATCAATTTTTTTGTTTTTATCATTTACCTACTCGAGGACGAGCACTCCCACTGTTGCTGCTCTGCCTGGCTGCCGCCGCCTACCACCTCCGGCCTCCCGTGTCACGCCCGCCAGCACCGGCGCCGCCCGCTATCGCCGGAGCCTCTTTGCCTCCCCCTGTTGTCCGCCGTCATTGCCTTCCACTTGGTCGTGCTCCGCACCTCCCCAGGTCGCGCTCGGCCGTGGCCGGCCCCCGTCTGCGCTCGCCCAGCCATCCCCCCGCCATGACCTGGCCGTGCCCGCCGCAGCCCCTGCTAGCCGGCAGCGCTGCGCCCAGCTCCCGGCCGTGGCCTCTGTTGCCTGTGCCCGGCCGATCCTCTCTTCAGCTTAGCGGGGTTAACCCCCATTTTAATTTAAGCGTTACCCCCCGTGTGTCACTGACACGTGGGGCCCCACGCCCCCTGTTAAAGTTAAAAAAAGAAATAGAAAAATTAGTTTAATTAAATAACTTAATTAATTTGTCTAATTACCTAATTGATTAATTAGTTAACACTAATAGAAACTGACATGTGGGTCCCCTACCTAGTTGATCATTCAACTGGTCAATAGTTGACCTGGTCAACGGGGCCCACTATCAGCCTATGGTGGCCCTGCTGTGTGCACTCTGCTGGGTGCACATAGCAATTTCACCTTTTAATTTGAATTAGAAATAATTTCAGAAATTGTTTTAAACAAAAATCATAGAAAACAATACGTAACTCGGATGAGAATACTTTGTACATGAAAGTTGCTCAGAACGACGAGAAGAATCTGAATACACAGTCCGTTCGTCCGCCACACGTCCCTAGCATAGCGAACATGCAACAATACCCCTTCATTTCATTTGTCCGGAAATGTCAAACACCGGGAATACTTTCCCGGATGTTTTCCCCACTTCACCGGTATCACCTACTACTGCGTTAGGTCACCTCTAGCACCGCGTATTGCCATGTTACGCTTTGTGATTCTTTGATTGCTTTGTTATTTATTGTGTTCTCCCTTGAAAGTGCAACTATCCCTGGGTGGTTTTGGTAATTCCTAACAACATATAGCTCATTGAGCTAATGCTACTTGAAGATAAATATTTCAGGAAAAGCTTAATGATTGGCATGGCATGGATTAGAAAGTGGACCGTTGATACGCCTAGTTGATGTGAGACTATCTTCTCCTTTTTGTCTTCTCCACAACCACCATTCTATTCCGCCTATAGTGCTATATCCATGGCTCACGCTCATGTATTGCGTGAAGATTGAAAAAGTTTGTGAACACCAAAAGTATGAAACAATTGCTTGGCTTGTCATCGGGGTTGTGCATGATTTAAATATTTTGTGAGGTGAAGATGGAGCATAGCCAAACTATATGATTTTGTAGGGATATCTTTCTTTGGCCATGTTATTTTGAGAAGACATGATTACTTTGTTAGTATGCTTGAAGTATTATTATTTTTATGTGAATATTAAACTTTTGTCTTGAATCTTATGGATCTGAATATTCTTGCCATAATAAAGAGAATTACATAGAGAAATATGTTAGGTAGCATTCCACATCAAAAATTCTATTTTTATCATTTACCTACTCGAGGACGAGCAGGAATTAAGCTTGGGGATGCTGATACGTCTCCAAAGTATCTATAATTTTTGATTGTTCCATGCTATTATATTATCAACCTTGGATGTTTTATATGCATTTATATGCTATTTTATATGATTTTTGGGACTAACCTATTAACCTAGAGCCCAGTGCCAGTTTCTGTTTTTTCCTTGTTTTAGAGTATCACAGAAAAGGAAAATCAAACAGAGTCCAATTGACCTGAAACTTCACGGAACTTATTTTTGGACCAGAAGAAGCCCACGGAGTATCGGAGTTGGACCAGGAGAGTCCCGGGCTGCCCACGAGGGTGGGGGCGCGCCCACCCCCTGGGCGCGCCCC
The DNA here is from genome assembly GCF_002162155.2 of Triticum dicoccoides. Classification (NCBI taxonomy): domain Eukaryota; kingdom Viridiplantae; phylum Streptophyta; class Magnoliopsida; order Poales; family Poaceae; genus Triticum; species Triticum dicoccoides. Next base: position 501,544,512 of record NC_041390.1, on the reverse strand, counting down.
CTGCCTCGTGGACAGCCCGGAGGTCCACCGACGCACTTCTTCCTCCCATATATACCCATATACCCTAAAAACTTCGAGGAGCACAATAGATCGGGAGTTTCGGCGCCAGAAGCCTCCGTAGCCACCGAAAACCAATCTAGACCCGTTTCGGCACTCTGCTGGAGGGGGTAATCCCTCTCCGGTGTCCATCTTCATCATCCCGACGCTCTCCATGACTAGGAGGGAGTAGTTCTCCCTCGGGGCTGATGGTATGTACCAATAGCTATGTGTTTGATCTCTCTCTCCCTCGTGTTCTTGAGGTGGTACAATCTTGATGTATCGCGAGCTTTGCTATTATAGTTGGATCTTATGATGTTTCTCCCCCTCTACTCTCTTGTAATGGATTGAGTTTTCCCTTTGAAGTTATCTTATCGGATTGAGTCTTTAAGGATTTGAGAACACTTGATGTATGTCTTGCGTGGGATACCCGTGGTGACAATGGGGTATTCTATTGATCCACTTGATGTATATTTTGGTGATCAACTTGCGGGTTCCGCCCATGAACCTATGCATAGGGGTTGGCACATGTTTTCGTCTTAACTCTCCGATAGAATCTTTGGGGCACTCTTTGAAGTACTTTGTGTTGGTTTGAATGGATGAATCTGAGATTGTGTGATGCATATCGTATAATCATACCCACGGATACTTGAGGTGACATGGGAGTATCTAGGTGACATTAGGGTTTTGGTTGATTTGTGTCTTAAGGTGTTATTCTAGTACGAACTCTATGATAGATTGAACAAAACGAATAGCTTCATGTTATTTTACTACGGACTCTTGAATAGATCGATCAGAAAGGATAACTTTGAGGTGGTTTCATACCCTACCATAATCTCTTCGTTTGTTCTCCGCTATTAGTGACTTTGGAGTGACTCTTTGTTGTATGTTTAGGGATAGTTATATGATCCAATTATGTTATTATTGTTGAGAGAACTTGCACTAGTGAAAGTATGAACCCTAGGCCTTGTTTCGACGCATTGCAATATCGTTTGTGCTCACTTTTATCATTAGTTACCTTGCTGTTTTTATATTTTCAGATTACAAAAACCATTATCTAGCATCCATATTGCACTTGTATCACGATCTCTTCGCCGAACTAGTGCACCTATACAATTTACCATTGTATTGGGTGTGTTGGGGACACAAGAGACTCTTTGTTATTTGGTTGTAGGGTTGCTTGAGAGAGACCATCTTCATCCTACGCCTCCTACGGATTGATAAACCTTAGGTCATCCACTTGAGGGAAATTTGCTACTGTCTTACAAACCTCTGCACTTGGAGGCCCAACAACGTCTACAAGAAGAAGGTTGTGTAGTACTCATCAAGCTCTTTTCTGGCGCCGTTGCCGGGGAGGTGAGTGCTTGAAGGCATATCTTTAGATCTTGCAATCGAATCTTTTTGTTTCTTGTTTTTGCACTAGTTTAGTTTATAAAAGAAAACTACGAAAAAAGGAATTGAGTTTGCCTCATACGCTTCATCTTTTTAATATCTTCCATGAGTATGATGGAAAGGAAAATTGTTCCAAAGTGTTAGAATAAGAATGCATTAAAATGTTTGGCACTAAATATTTGAATGATGAGCATGATTGCAATGTTGTTAGTATGAATTCCTTGAATATCCATGATGCTAATGACATGCAAAGCCACAAGCTTGGGGAAGCTATGTTTGATGAAGATGATATTTTTTGTCCCCCAAGTTTTGATGATCAAATTTATTATGATGAAAGCATGCCTCCTATTTATGATGATTATATTGATGAAAGTGGATTTGGAGAGGTCATGACTTTATTTTGTGATGAATCCACTATTCCGGAAGAGGTTCCAAATGATTATGAGAAAAAAGTTACTATCTATGATGATTATTGTGATGACTTGTATGCTATAAAGAATAATGATATCCATGAAACTTGTCATCATGATTTTAGCTTTCAATTGGATTATGCCTCACATGATAGTTATTTCGTTGAGTTTGCTCCCACTACTATTGATGAGAATAGATTTTGCTTATGTGGAGAGTAATAAAATTTTTATGCTTGTAGATCATGAAAAGAATGCTTTATGTGATGGTTATATTGTTGAATTCATTCATGAAGCTACTTAAAATTATTATGAGGGAGGAATATATGCTTGTAGGAATTGCAATAATATCAAGTTTCCTCTCTATGTGCTTAAAATATTGAAGTTATGCTTGTTTTGCTTTCCTATGCAAGTTGATTCTTGTTCCCACAAGTTGTTTGGTCACAAAATCCCTATGCATAGGAAGAGGGTTAGACTTAAATGTGCTAGTCATATTCTTCATGACGCTCTCTGTTGGATTTTGGGTTCCGGCAGACCCTTGAGGTTCGAACACTGGGGTGCGCGCGGAGATTTCGCCTTCTACCTACCTGCACCCCTCCGCCTTGCTAAGATCTAAGCTATGGAAAAAACAACACAAGAGACACAGGGTTTATACTAGTTCGGGCCACCGTTGTGGTGTAATACCCTACTCCAGTGTTAGGTGTGGTGGATTGCCTCTTGGGCTGATGATGATGAGCAATACAAGGAAGAATAGCCTCGCGAGGGTCTGTTCTTGGTTGGGAGGATGAACTGCTAGGGGGAGTTCAGCCACCCTTCTCTCTCTCTCTCTCTTCTCGATTGTGACCCTAGCTAGTTTCTAGGTTGGCCGATTCTGGATCTCCCCTACCCTGGGGGTGGCTAGTCCTATTTATAGGCAAAGGCCCTGGGCCTCTTCCCAAATATTGAGCGGGAAGGGCGCCAACAATTGGCCATTTTGAAAGGGAACATCGGGTACACTTATCCTGACTAAAGTTGGTCCTCGCCTGCCAAAGGCTCTGGTGGTGATGCTGGCTTGGGCTCCATAATGACTTCCTTCCTACCGTTGGACTGGTCTTGGTCTCGTTGCACCGAAACGGGTGCCTTTGCTTGATGCTCTCACCTGCGCTTGCTCCCTTTGCACCAAAGAGGAAAGGAGGACACTGCGCGGGCTGGCGCCCGCCTGGCGCCTTTTGTCGTCATGGCTTGCGTCACGGGCACCTCGTGAGGTACCCCGCCTTAATCTCTCCGCCTCCTCGCGAGCCAGCCTGATGCGGCCGTGCCTGAGGAAGCTCCGTGTCGCCCGCCCCGCAAGGCTTGGCCCCTCGCGAGGGTCTTGGGTCCGCGTCGATGAAGACGGGTCATGCTGGGCCCCCTTTTGAGCCACGCCGCAGGCCTCAGGCAAGCAAGTCTAGGGACCCCCATTCCCAGAACGCTGACAGTAGCCCCCGGGCCCAAGGCGCGCTCGGACTTGGCCATGCAGGGAGGCGAAAGGGCAAGGGAGAAGCATCGCGGGCCCTAACAGCCTGCGGCCTTGGGCGCCGCGTGGCGGTTGATTGGACGTGGGTGTCTCCACTCCCCACGGCGCCTCGGCAACTGCGATCGTGGGGGGGGGGGGGCGACGGTTGGCCCTCGCCGGCTATAAGTACGAATCGGCGCACGCCCTTCCAGTTCATCCCCCCTTGCTTCTCCTTCTTCTTCATGGCCCCGTCGAGGAGGTTCTCGGCCGCAGAGAAGAGGAAGGCTCGCCAGGTTGAGCCTGCCTCTCCCCCGCCCAAGTGCGGCCGAGGGCGCCCTCGCAAACATCCTGTGGCCACCACGGCAGCTCCCCGCGGCCGCGGAGACGATTTCCAGCATGGTGACGGGCGGACTGCTGCGGCCGGGGGATGCGTTTCGGTTGCGCGTGCCCCTGGGCCGCGCTTTCGCATGGCAGAGGTGCTACCGGAGTTTGTTGTGTGGTCGGCGGAGCCGACTAGCACCCGGCTTCCGCTTCCTCACTTCCTCCTCGGCGAGCTCCCGGCCGGCGCCCAGGGCGGCCTCTGGCTCCAAGCAGACGGCTGCTGCAGCCGGGCCTCATGGGCTTCACTAGAGGTCTCCGTAGCCGGGAGCCTGGCCTTGGCCCGCGGTTGGCAGACGTTCGCCCGCGCGCGTGGCCTGAGCCGTCGGTGCACCTTGAACTTCAAGTTTGACGGTGACGCCACCCTCTATGTGAGGGTGTTTGGGGAAGATGGTTGCCGCACAGGGTGCTGCCCTGAGGACGACGACCGCGGCCGGGAACCCAGCCCCGGTGATGATGGAGAGGACAGCGCTCGCGTGATTGGCGGCGCTCAGGGTTCCCCAAGCTTCACCAGTTCTTCTTCAGGCGGCGACTCTTCTAGCGGTGGCCGCGGTTAGCCTCCACGCCGTCGTATCTGCTTGGGAGGTGGCAGCGTGTTTGCTCGCCGTCATGCATCGGTGAAGCGCGAGAGGGAGTCTGGCTGAGCGCCGGAGGTAGCTCGGGTCTTCCCTGCAGGCCGGTGTGAGGCGAGCTGCGCCTGATTTGTTCTCCCTTTTCCTTTTTCCTGCGTAAAAAGACAGTAGTATGGAGCCCTGCGGGGGCGTGTTTGGGTTATTGCTGTTAATCGTCGCTTTGCTTCCGTTATCGTGCCTTCCAGCTATGTGCCCGCGCATGGGTAGTTCCCGGCCCCAGCCGTGGGGGGGCAACCGACCCAGGCCCTGTGTTTGTGTCGTGGTGCCCGTGGGGCACGGACTGGAGGGGTGCTCCTGTAATGGACCCAGGTCGCGAAACCTTTGAACGACTAGGACAGGAACACTCACGAGGGCGCTCGGCTGCCCCCTCGCGAGGCCTTGCATAAGAGTAATCGAGGCAGGAGAGTGAAAAGTCGAAGAACCACAAGCCAAAGACGACAACAACTTCAATAAAACTTCGAATGAGAACGAACAAGCCAACTGCAAAAAGCAAATGAAAAAGCCGCGTCCGGCACCTAATCTAGTCTTCGACGTCTTCTCACCAGCGCGGAGCTAAGTGCTGCCACTGGGCGTGGGAGGGAGCCCCAGGGCCTGAGGCCGGCGCTCCTAAGACTCCGGGGCGTGTACAACCCCAACTCATTATTACGTGAGAGTGTCACGGGCGGCGAGCTTCACAGGCGTTGGCCTTCTTCACAGGCTGCGGGCCTTTTCCAAAACGCGACAGCTTCACAGGCATTCGCCTTCTTCACAGGCTCCGGGCCTTTCCAAAACGTGACAGCTTCACAGGCATTCGCCTTCTTCACAGGCTCCGGGTCTTTTCCAAAGCGCGACAGCTTCACAGGCATTCGCCTTCTTCACAGGCTCCGGGGCTTTTCCAAAACGCGACAGCTTCACATGCATTCACCTTCTTCATAGGCTCCGGGCCTTTTCCAAAACGCGATAGCTTCACAGGCATTCGCCTTCTTCATAGGCTTCGGGCCTTTTCCAAAATGCGACTGCTTCACAGGCATTCGCCTTCTTCACAGGCTCCGGGCCTTTTTAGGGGTAGAACCTCCGAAGGTGCTGGATGTTCCATGCGTTCTGGACCGGCACCCCCTCCTGAGTCTCCAAGCGCGCGGAGCCGGGCCTGGAAACATGAACAACTTTGAACGGGCCCTCCCACATGGGAGAGAGCTTGAGCAGTCCCTCCCTGGAGAGAACCCGCCTGAGCACGAGGTCTCCTATCCTCGAGAGTTCTGGGGCGGATGTTGCAGCAGTGATATCGTCGCAGTGCTTGTTGGTACCTCGCCGCTCGCAGCGCGGCTTCTCGGTGACGTTCCTCCCCCAGCACGAGGTCCATCCCCCGCATGGCGTCCTGCTGCGCCTCGTCGAACGCTAGGACCCGCGCGGAGCGACGTCTGACCTCGTGAGGGAGGACCGCTTCGGCTCCGTAGACTAGGAAGAACGGGGTCTCTCCAGTTGGCTTGGTCGCGGTTGTGCGGATGGACCACAACACGGACTGAAGCTCGTCGTACCAACCTCTGCCGCAGGCCTCCAGCTTCTTCTTGGACGTCCTGGTCTTGAGGCCCCTTAGGACCTCTGCGTTGGCTCGCTCGGCCTGGCCGTTGCTTCGGGGGTGCGCCACCAAAGCGTAGCATATCTGCGTTCCAAGGTTACCACAGTATGTTTTGAAGAGGTTACTGGTGAACTGCGAACCTTTGTCCGTGATGATGCGGTTCGGCACCCCAAACCGGCTCACGGTTCCCCTGATGAACTTCACCGCGGAACCCACGGGGATGGTGCAGACGGACTCTACTTCAGCCCACTTGGTGAACTTGTCCAAGGCGACGTAGAGGTAGCGGTAGCCCCCTGGCGCCCGAGGAAACGGGCCCAGGATGTCCAGCCCCCAGACTGCGAATGGCCACGAAAGGGGTATAGTCTGCAGGCCTCCTGCCGGCTGATGGATATGCTTGGCGTGGAACTGGCAGGCCTCACAAGCTTTCACTAGTTCGACGGCGTCATTGAGTGCGGTGGGCCAATAAAACCCACTGCGGAACGCCTTGCCGACGAGGGTCCGTAATGATGAATGATGTCCACAGTCTCCGCCGTTTATATCTTCCAGCAGTTCCTTTCCTTGCTCCCTGGAGATGCAGTGCAGGGACACATCGTTTGGTCGCTTCCGATAGAGCTCTCCATCCTTGATGTAGTATGTTGTGGCCAGCCGTGCCACACGCTCCGCTTCCTCCTCCTTCTCCGGCAGGGTCCCTCGTGTTAAGTAACTCCGGAGCTCCGTGATCCAGCACCCCTCCTGAGGTTCCATCGTCAGGAGCAGGCATGCTCTTGAGGCCATGCCACAGACCAGGGCTCCTGAGGCAGGTGGCTGGGGGAGCTCCTCCCGAGGCCGAGCCGTGTTTGATAATGACGGCAAGGCTGAGGGCTTGAAGAGCCGCTCCTCGAAAACACCAGGCTCCTGAGGTAACCACCTGGACGCCCGTTTGGCGATGTCGTCGGCCTCCTGATTGGTGCCACGGGGCACATGCTGCAACTCCATCCCCCAGAACTGCTTCTCCATCCTGCGGACCTCCGCAAGGTAGGCTTCCATGTGCTCATCTTTCGGCTCGTACACCTTGTTGGAGAAATTGACAAGGAGCTGCGAATCGCCCTTGATGGTGAGGCGTTTCACCCCCAGGGCAGCTGCGGCCTTCAAGCCCGCTATTAAACCTTCATACTCCGCTATGTTGTTGGAGACCTTTTCACCTTGCTAGAAACAGAGCTGTACAGCGTAGTAGAGCTTGTCCTGAGTGGGCGATATAAGCACCGCCCCAGCCCCAGCGCCATGCCTGGAGAACGCCCCATCGAAGTACATGACCCAGCCTTCTGGCGCCTCGCTTCCTGGGGAGAGGGACTGATCCTCATCGGCCTTGAGGCCTGGTGCCTCCGTCCATTCTGCCACAAAATCCGCCAATGCTGCTCCCTTGATGACTCTGGTCGTGCTGAATTCGAGCTGAAACGCTTGTAGTTCTATGTTCCACTCAGCGACCCTTCCAGCTGAGTTAGGGCTCATGAGCACTCTCTCCAGGGGGTATGACGAGACGACCTTGATGGGGTGACCCTGAAAATAGTGTCGCAGCTTGCGCGAGGCCACCAGTAGCGCGAGGAGGAGCTTCTGAGGCATGGGGTACCGTGCCCTCGCGTCCCGCAACACCGTGCTGACGAAGTACACTGGGTGCTCAACGAGGTTGGGTGCGTCAGTGCTGGTGGCGCCCTTCGGAGACTATGGCGCCTCCTGAGGCGATGAGGCCTCCTGAGGCTGGCCATCCGGGAGAGGGGCCTCTTCCGCCTCTGGTGCACTCCTCTGCGGCGGCTGATCCTCCTTTGCCGCGGTGGCGGTTTCTGTGGGCCTTCCTTGTTCCTGTTTTGCCTTGTCCCGAGCTGCTGCTGTGGTTTTGATTTGACGCTCCTCTCTAACCGCCACCAGGGCTGCGCTGGCGGAGTAGGGAGTGGCGGCGAGGTAAAGCACCAGGGGCTCTTGAGGGCGCGGAGCCACCATGACCGGAGGGCTGGTCAGGTATCTCTTGAGATCCTGGAACGCCTTGTCGGCCTCTTCGGTCCACTCAAAGGGCCCCTTTTCTTCATTAGCTGGAAGAAGGGCAGCGCTCGCTCCCCCAACATGGAGATGAAGCACCCTAGCGCGGTCACGCGCCCAGTGAGCTTCTGCATTTCTCTGAGGGTCTTTGGCAGGCTCATGTCCTCGACCGCCTTGACCTTTTCCGGGTTAGTCTCGATGCCTCGATGGGACACGAGGAAACCCAAGAGCTTGCCCGAGGGGACTCTGAACACGCACTTCTCTGGGTTGAGCCGCAGGTTCACTGCGTTGAGGCTCGTGAAGGTTTCCTCCAGGTCTTGTATCAGGGTCCTGGCCTCCCGAGACTTCACCACAATGTCATTGACGTAAGCCTCAACATTCTTCCCGAGCTGCGGGCCTAAGGTGATGTGCATCAGCCGCTGAAAGGTCGCCCCTGCGTTACGCAGCCCGAAGGGCATGCATGTGTAGCAGTACACTCCACACGGGGTTAGGAAGGCTGTCTTTTCGACGTCTTCTACCGCCATCTTGAGCTGGTGATACCCAGAGAAGGCATCCAAGAAGCATAGCAGGTCGCATTCTGCGGTGGAATTGACGATCTGGTCGATGCGCGGGTGCGGGAACGGAACTTGCAGGCATGCCTTGTTGAGGTTGGTGAAGTCGACACACATGCGCTCCTTCCCTCCCTTATTTGGCACAACGACAGGGTTGGCCAACCAATCCGGGTATCGGACCTCGCAAATGACCCCAGCGGCTTCTAGTTTGCGGGTCTCTTGGACAATGAAGGCCTGCTTTTCTGTGGACTGCCGCCTTGCCTTCTGCTTCACAGGGCGCACGTTGGGGCACACGTTGAGGTGATGCTCGATTACGCTCCTAGGAATCCCCGCCAACTGGTCAGGCTCCCAAGCGAATACCTTCTTGTTTGCGCGCAGGAACCCGACCAGGGCCTCCTCCTGCTCAGGTTCGAGGTTGGCGCCTATGGTGAAAGTGGCGTTGGTGGACCCGTCCTCATCGACGGGTATCTGCTTGGTTTCTGCCTTGTCTTGGGTGAACAACTGTTTCTTCTTGGCGGGTGCATCCCCCTTGGGCTCGGGGGTCTCCGAGTCGGCGGGCTGTGCCGACGCCGCCGTCTTGAAGGCGAGCTTGAGCACTTGCAGCGCGTTTCCGGTGTCCCCGTGCACGATGAGGACACCGCTGCTCCCGGGCATCTTCATGAGGTTGTACGCCGGGTGCGTCGCGGCCATGAACTGGGCAAGCGCTGGGTAGCCGAGGATGGCGTTGTAGGGGAGGGCGATGGGGGCGATGTCGAAGTCGACTAGCTCCGTGCGGAAGTTGTTGTAGGTGCCGAAGGTTACTGAGAGCCGGATCTGTCCCAAGGAGCTGGACGATCCGCCCCCAACGCCTGAGAAGGGTCGGCTCGGTTGCAGCCGTTCCAGGGGTATGCAGAGGAGGTTGAAGGCCTCAACCGAGAGCACGCTGAGGCCCGCACCGCCATCGATGAGAGTTCTGGTGATGGCCACCTGGCAGATGGTGGGTGTGCACAGCATGGGGAGCGCACCCGAGCAGGACGAGTTGGAGGGTGGTCCTCCAAGCTGAAGGTCAGGCCGGCCTTGGGCGCCGCCCGGTCCGGGAGATCCCCCTGCCGCGTGGAAGTGGCGCTGACCCAGCGGATGAACGGCTTGACGTGGTGACTTGTAGGCGGCGCCTGCGAGCCGCCCAGGAGGGCCGCGACAACCGGGGGTGCTGGTGTAGCTTGGTGGGCGGGGGAGAGGCCGCGGAGCTCTTCCCAAGAGGCCACGAAGGCTGCCGGCAGGTGGAGCAGCCATGCGCACGGAGCGCCGGTGAGGGCCATGGGGAGCCAGTTGGCCATGACCCTATCGTCACCTCCAGCTTCGAGGATGGCCTCCTCGTACGCCAGCAAGAAGGCCAGCGGATCAGTCGCGCCACCGTAGCGCGGCGGCGTCGTTGGCTTGAACTGGTCCGGCCACCGTACCTGTTGCAGGGCTAGGGCCAGGGCTCGGAGCCCCCTGGCCCCCGTGCTGGCATCGGCGGCCGGAGCAGGCGACACGCTTCTCATCGCGAGGCAGGTCATGGCGGTGGCGGAAGGGAAAACTCCGGTGCACCCCCTACCTGGTGCGCCAAATGTCGGATTTCGGGTTCCGGCAGACCCTTGAGGTTCGAACACTGGGGTGTGCGTGGAGATTTCGCCTTCTACCTACCTGCACCCCTCCGCCTTGCTAAGATCTAAGATATGGAAAGAACAGCACAAGAGACACAGGGTTTATACTGGTTCGGGCCACCGTTGTGGTGTAATACCCTACTCCAGTGTGAGGTGTGGTGGATTGCCTCTTGGGCTGATGATGATGAGCAATACAAGGAAGAACAGCCTCACGAGGGTCTGTTCTTGGTTGGGAGGATGAACTGCTAGGGGGAGTTCAGTCACCCTTCTCTCTCTCTCTCTCTTCTCGATTGCGACCCTAGCTAGTTTCTGGGTTGGCCGATTCTAGATCTCCCCTACCCTGGGGGTGGCTAGTCCTATTTATAGGCAAAGGCCCTGGGCCTCTTCCCAAATATTGAGCGGGAAGGGCGCCAACAATTGGCCATTTTGAAGGGGAACATCGGGTACACTTATCCTGACTAAAGTTGGTCCTCGCCTGCCAAAGGCTCTGGTGGTGACGCTGGCTTGGGCTCCACAATGACTTCCTTCCTGCCGTTGGACTGGTCTTGGTCTCGTTGCACCGAAACGGGTGCCTTTGCTTGATGCTCTTGCCTGCGCTTGCTCCCTTTGCACCAAAGAGGAAAGGAGGACACTGCGCGGGCTGGCGCCCGCCTGGCGCCTTTGGTCGTCATGGCTTGCGTCACGGGCACCTCGTGAGGTACCCCGCCTTAATCTCTCCGCCTCCTCGCGAGCCAGCCTGATGCGGCCGTGCCTGAGGAAGCTCCGTGTCGCCCGCCCCGCAAGGCTTGGCCCCTCGCAAGGGTCTTGGGTCTGCGTCGATGAAGACGGGCCATGTTGGGCCCCCTTTTGAGCCACGCCGCAGGCAGGCAAGTCTGGGGACCCCCGTTCCGAGAACGCCGACACTCTCTTTATGTTTCAATTCTTATCCTTTATGTGAGCATCATTGAAATCATCATGCCTAGCTAGGGGCGTTAAACGATAGCACTTGTTGGGAGGCAACCCAATTTTATTTTTGTTATTTGCTTTTTGTTCCTGTTTAGCAATAAATAATTTATCTAGCCTCTGTTATTATTGAGTTTTTATGTTTTATTTAGTGTTTGTGCCAAGTAGAACCGTTGGGAAGACTTGGGGAAAGTCTTGTTGATCATGCTGTAAAAAACAGAAACTTTAGCGCTCACGAGAACTGCTGCCATTTTTATTTGGGAAGTGATATTTAGTTAATTCTTTTTGAATATGATTAATAGATAAATTCCTCACATCCAGAAATTTATTTTAGAATTTTTGGGGTTCCAGAAGTTTGCGTTATTTACAGATTACTACAGACTGTTCTGTTTTGACAGATTCTGTTTTTCGTGTGTTGTTTGCTTATTTTGATGAATCTATGGCTAGTAAAAGAGTTTATAAACCATAGAGAAGTTGGAATACATTAGGTTTAACACCAATATAAATCAAGAATGATTTCATTACGATACCTTGAAGTGGTGTTTTTTTTTCTTTCGCTAACGGAGCTCACGAGATTTTCTATTTAAGTTTTGTGTTGTGAAGTTTTCAAGTTTTGGGTAAAGATTTGATGGATTATGGAATAAGGAGTGGCAAGATCCTAAGCTTGGGGATTCCCAAGGAACCCCAAGGTAATATTCAAGGACAACCAAAATCCTAAGCTTGGGGATGCCCCGGAAGGCATCCCCTCTTTCGTCTTCGTTCATCGGTAACTTTACTTGGAGCTATATTTTTATTTACCACATGATATGTGTTTTGCTTGGAGCGTCATTTAATTTTATTTTGTTTTGGTTGCTGTTTGAATAAAATACCAAGATCTGAAATTATTAAATGTTAGAGAGTCTTCACATAGTTGCATAATTATTCGACTACTCATTGATCTTCACTTATATCTTTCGGAGTAGTTTGTCATTTGCTCTAGTGCTTCACTTATATCATTTTAGAGCACGACAGTGGTTTTATTTTGAAGAAATAGATGAACTCTTGTGCTTCACTTATATTATTTTTAGAGTCTTTAGAACAGCATGGTAGTTTGCTTTGGTTATGAAACTAGTCCTAATATGATGGGCATCCAAGTGGGGTATAATAAAAACTTTCATATAGAGTGCATTGAATACTATGAGAAGTTTGATACTTGATGATTGTTTTGAGATATGGAGATGGTAATATTAGAGTCATGCTAGTGAGTAGTTGTGAATTTGAGAGATACTTGTGTTAAAGTTTGTGATTCCCGTAGCATGCACGTATGGTGAACCGTTATGTGATGAAGTCGGAGCATGATTTATTTATTGATTGTCTTCCTTATGAGTGGCGGTCGGGGACGAGCGATGGTCTTTTCCTACCAATCTACCCCCCTAGGAGCATGCGCGTAGTACTTTGTTATGATAACTAATAGATTTTTGCAATAAGTATGTGAGTTCTTTATGACTAATGTTGAGTCCATGGATTATACACACTCTCACCCTTCCACCATTGCTAGCCTCTCTAATACCGCGCACCTTTCGCCGGTATCATACACCCACCATATACCTTCCTCAAAACAGCCACCATACCTACCTATCATGGCATTTCCATAGCCATTCCGAGATGCATTACCATGCAACTTTCCACCGTTCCATTTATTATGACACGCTCCAACATTGTCATATTGCTTTGCATGATCATGTAGTTGACATCGTATTTGTGGCAAAGCCACCGTTCATAATTCTTCCATACATGTCACTCCTGATTCATTACACATCCCGGTACACCGCCGGAGGCATTCATATAGAGTCATATTTTTTTCTAAGTATCGAGTTGTAATTCTTGAGTTGTAAGTAAATAAAAGTGTGATGATCATCATTATTAGAGCATTGTCCCAGTGAGGAAAGGATGATGGAGACTATGATTCCCCCACAAGTCGGGATGAGACTCTGGACGAAAATAAATAATTAAAAGAGGCCAAAGAAGCCCAAATAAAAAAAGAGAAGAGAAAAGAGGCCATAAAAAAGAGAAGGCCCAAATAAAAAAATAAAAAAATAGAGAAAAAGAGAGAAGGGGCAATGCTACTATCCTTTTACCACACTTGTGCTTCAAAGTAGCACCATGATCTTCATGATAGAGAGTCTCCTATGTTGTCACTTTCATATACTAGTGGGAATCTTACATTATAGAACTTGGCTTGTATATTCCAATGATGGGCTTCCTCAAAATGCCCTAGATCTTCGTGAGCAAGCGAGTTGGATGCACACCCACTTAGTTCCTTTTGTTGAGCTTTCATATACTTATAGCTCTAGTGCATCCGTTGCATGGCAATCCCTACTCACTCACATTTATATCTATTGATGGGCATCTCCATAGCCCGTTGATACGCCTAGTTGATGTGAGACTATCGTCTCCTTTTTGTCTTCTTCACAACCACCATTCTATTCCACCTATAGTGCTATATCCATGGCTCACGCTCATGTATTGCGTGAAGATTGAAAAAGTTTGTGAACACCAAAAGTATGAAACAATTGCTTGGCTTGTCATCGGGGTTGTGCATGATTTAAATATTTTGTGTGGTGAAGATGGAGCATAGCCAGACTATATGATTTTGTAGGGATATCTTTCTTTGGCCATGTTATTTTGAGAAGACATGATTACTTTGTTAGTATGCTTGAAGTATTATTATTTTTATGTGAATATTAAACTTTTGTCTTGAATCTTATGGATCTGAATATTCTTGCCATAATAAAGAGAATTACATAGAGAAATATGTTAGGTAGAATTCCACATCAAAAATTCTATTTTTATCATTTACCTACTCGAGGACGAGCAGGAATTAAGCTTGGGGATGCTGATACGTCTCCAAAGTATCTATAATTTTTGATTGTTCCATGCTATTATATTATCAACCTTGGATGTTTTATATGCATTTATATGCTATTTTATATGATTTTTGGGACTAACCTATTAACCTAGAGCCCAGTGCCAGTTTCTGTTTTTTCCTTGTTTTAGAGTATCACAGAAAAGGAAAATCAAACAGAGTCCAATTGACCTGAAACTTCACAGAACTTATTTTTGGACCAGAAGAAGCCCACGGAGTATCGGAGTTGGACCAGGAGAGTCCCGGGCTGCCCACGAGGGTGGGGGCGCGCCCACCCCCCTGGGCGCGCCCCCTGCCTCATGGACAGCCGGGAGGTCCACCGACATACTTCTTCCGCCTATATATCTCCATATACACTAAAAACTTCGGGGAGCACAATAGATCGGGAGTTCCGCCGCCAGAAGCCTCCGTAGCCACCGAAAACCAATCTAGACCCGTTCCGGCACCCTGCCGGAGGGGGTAATCCCTCTCCGGTGTCCATCTTCATCATCCCGGTGCTCTCCATGATGAGGAGGGAGTAGTTCTCCCTCGGGGCTGAGGGTATGCACTAGTAGCTATGTGTTTGATCTCTCTCTCTCTCTCTCTCTCTCTCTCTCTCTCTTGTTCTTGAGGTGGTACAATCTTGATGTATCGCGAGCTTTGCTATTATAGTTGGATCTTATGATGTTTCTCCCCCTCTGCTCTCTTGTAATGGATTGAGTTTTCACTTTGAAGTTATCTTATCGGATTGAGTCTTTAAAGATTTGAGAACACTTGATGTATGTCTTGCGTGGGATACCCGTGGTGACAATGGGGTATTCTATTGATCCACTTGATGTATGTTTTGGTGATCAACTTGCGGGTTCTGCCCATGAACCTATGCATAGGGGTTGGCACACGTTTTCGTCTTGACTCTTCGGTAGAATATTTGGGGCACTCTTTGAAGTACTTTGTGTTGGTTTGAATAGATGAGTCCGAGATTGTGTGATGCATATCGTATAATCATACCCACGGATACTTGAGGTGACATTGGAGTATCTAGGTGACATTAGGGTTTTGGTTGATTTGTGTCTTGAGGTGTTATTCTAGTATGAACTCTATGATAGATTGAACGGAAAGAATAGCTTCATGTTATTTTACTACAGACTTTTGAACAGTTCAATCAGAAAGGATGACTTTGAGGTGGTTTCGTACCCTACCATAATCTCTTCGTTTGTTCTCCTCTATTAGTGACTTTGGACTCACTATTTGTTGCATGTTGAGGGATATTTATATGATCCAATTATGTTATTATTGTTGAGAGAACTTGCACTAGTGAAAGTATGAACCCTAGGCCTTGTTTCGACGCATTGCAATGCCGTTTGTGCTCACTTTTATCATTAGTTACCTTGCTGTTTTTATATTTTCAGATTACAAAAACCATTATCTACCATCCATATTGCACTTGTATCACCATCTCTTCGTCGAACTAGTGCACCTATACAACTTACCATTGTATTGGGTGTGTTGGGGACACAAGAGACTCTTTATTATTTGGTTGTAGGGTTGCTTGAGAGAGACAATCTTCATCCTACGCCTCCTACGGATTGATAAACCATAGGTCATCCAGTTGAGGGAAATTTGCTACTGTCTTACAAACCTCTGCACTTGGAGGCCCAACAACGTCTACAAGAAGAAGGTTGTGTAGTAGACATCAATATGCTCCACAACCCTCAACCACTTTCTCATATCCAAATATATCCCAAAACAAAAGTCAAACTCGGCCCCACCGATTTGATCTATCCGGCGCCACTGAGTTCACTTGACATAGCCACTGCCACAAACCCTAGTCTTTTTGGTCCTACCGATAGGGATCTCGGTCTCATTGAGATGGGATTGTAATCTCTCTGTTTCCCTTCGTAATGTTTCGGTCCAACCGAGATGAGTGATCGGTCCCACCGAGATTGCAATGCAAACTCTCTGTTTCCCTTTCGTAACATTTCAGTCCTGCCGAGAGAGAGAATCAGTCCCACCGAGATTGCCTGACCAACTCTCTGGTTAGTCTATTACCAAAATCGATCTCACTGAGTTTGTGTAATCGGTCTCACCGAGATTATGTTATGCCCTAACCCTAATGATATCGGTCCCACCAAGTTGACATGTCGGTCCCACCGAAAACCCTAACGGTCACATTATGAACTAAATCGGTCTGACCGAGTTGTATGATTTGGTCCCACCGATTTTGGTGATTTGTGTGTAACGGTTAGATTTTATGTGGAGGCTATATATGCCCCTCCACCCACTCTTCATTCATGGAGAGAGCCATCAGAACACGCCTACACTTCCAACATACATTTTCTGAGAGAGAACCACCTACACTCGTGTTGAGGTCAAGATACTTCATTCCAATCACATAAATCTTGAGATCTAGCCTTCCCCAAGTTGCTTTCCACTCAAATCATCTTTCCAGAAAATCCTATCCTATGAGAGAGAGTTGAGTGTTGGGGAGACTATCAGTTGAAGCACAAGAGCAAGGAGTTCATCATCAACACACCATTTATTACCTCTTGGAGAGTGGTGTCTCCTAGATTGGTTAGGTGTCACTTGGGAGCCTCCGTCAGGATTGTGGAGTTGAACCAAGGAGTTTGTACGGGCAAGGAGATCGCCTACTTCGTGAAGATCTACCCTAGTGAGGCAAGTCCTTCGTGGGCGATGGCCATGGTGGGATAGACAAGGTTGCTTCTTCGTGGACCCTTCATGGGTGGAGCCCTCCGTGGACCCGCGCAACCGTTACCCTTCGTGGGTTGAAGTCTCCATCAACGTGGATGTACGATAGCATCACCTATCGGAACCACGCCAAAAATCTCCATGTCTACATTGCGTTTGCTCCCTCCAAATGCCTCCCTTTACCTTCATATGCAATTGTTTTACATTCCTCTGCTATACTCTTAGAATTGCATGTGTAGGTTGTTTGCTTGACTTGTGCTAAGTTGCTAAAATCTGCCAAGAATTAAAATTGGGAAAAGGCTAGATTTTTATTTGGTCAAGTAGTCTAATCAACCCCCCTCTAGACATACTTTCGATCCTACAAGTGGTATCAGAGCTTTGGTCTCCATTTGCCTTGATTTCCATAGCTTTGGTGATCATAGCCTTGGTTTCACAACCTAGGAGAGTATGGCGTCTAGTGAGGGAAATTACCACCGTAGAGGTCCTTATTTTGATGGTACTAATTTTGCTAGTTGGAAGCATAAGATGAAAATGCATATTCTTGGACATAACCCCGCCGTTTTGGGTATTGTGTGTATTGGCTTGCAAGGTGAATTCTTTGATGGGAGGGAACCGAACCGTGAGGCTAGCACAGAAGGGTTGAAGATGCTGCAATACAATGCTCAAGCTTGTGATATTCTCTTCAACGGATTGTGCCCCGAAGAATTCAACAAAACAAGCCGTCTTGAGAATGCAAAGGAAATTTGGATACTTTGATTGATATGCACGAAGGTACCGACTTGTAGCGACCTGACCCGAATGGATCAAGTCTCTGTGCTTAAGTGTCATCCCTGGATCGGTATGCTGACACACACAGTACTCGAGGATTTATAACAGTGGTAAATCACATGTAAAAAATAACGTAAATACTATTACCTCAATCCAACTAGCGGAAGTAACAAGGTTATGGATTCCCATCAACACCAACGGCAAAGTTGAGTGTAGAAATCATAACCCTAACGTATCACTTACTCGTCGTAAGATTCCTGCAACATGAGACGTTGCAGCCACAAAGGGTCAGTACATTGAATGTACTGGCAAATTCACACCATAGAGAATGATGAACAATGGCTATCACTACATGCATATTTGGCTGGTGGAAAAGCTCTATGGTTATAAGGTTTTGCGAAAACCCAAATTTTCCCTACTACAAAGGAATAAATTTTATTTAACTTTCATGATGGTTGTTGAACATTGACAATGGTTGACAGCATTCTCAATCCCAATTAAGTAACATCATTAAACCCAACAAACTTAATTTAAAGTAACGTGATGAGATTCACATGATAATCCACGTACTAGATACTCAAGATGTCCATAATCGGGGACACAGCTAATCATGATTAGTTTATACACTCTGCAGAGATTTGCGCACTTTTCCCCACAAGACTCGATCTCCTCCGTTGGATTTCTCACACTACATGGTGTTTGAGAAACGGATGACCGAGACATAGTCTTTCAAAAGCCTTTGCACCTTACGATGGGTAGACCGTACCACCTACAACCCCTACATCTGCTAGTCTACCACTGTAAGAGTTCACACGACTTAATCAACTATGCTAGAGCCCATAATAGCTTGTGGCTGCACACGGAAGTTTCTAGCATGAATAATCGTATGATCCCTTTGAGCCTGGGTGGCGGACCGTAGAATGATCACACGGTATATCCCCGGGATCTCCTAGGACAACACTGGTATTTCCCCAGGTGTCCGGGCAAGTCCACTGGTATATCCCCAGGGTGCCCCTAGCAATCCACCTAGATGTGCATTAAATTTGCCACCTTAAGTTGAACCATTAATTAACAATCTCACATCTATCATGAAATACTCTCAAACCCAATCCACGTCTACGAGCATAGCATGGCATCGTAAGCATAACGTAATAGTAACTCCCAAGGTTTGAATGCAGGGCAATAGGTTCCTACCTCATCAACTACTTCCCAATACCCACATGTTATCAATCCTACTCATGCAATGTTTGAGGGTGAAACTAATGCATAAAAACTGGGTATGAAAGGGGATATGATCAAAGTATGAACTTGCCTGCAATGTTGATGAAGATGATTCACACTCAAAACTCTTGATAGCTCTACTCGTCACACTCCGGTCAATCTATCGTAAGCAAGCAATAGTAACCACACATAAGCAATCACTCAAAAGATCGGGAAGAACGAAGAAGACAATTCGGAAAACGTCAAAACCAAGCAAATAACTCTTGCAACATAAAACAATTTCTAACAGTACCAAAATTATGTGAATTTGGCCTTATCAGAATGTTTAGGTCAAGAGCTTTGATTTGCAAAAAGAATCAACTGAAACGGAGCTACGAAACTCAAGTTATGATCAAACGAAGTTTGAATTCAAATATGATCTAATTCAAATTTTAAACTTTTCAAAAACATGTTTAAGTTGTTTATCCGGATAGAGGGGATCATAACGAAGATGTGGCCGTTGGTTTCGTTGAATTTGGACTAACGAGTAAAATGTTATAGTCGTTTGAAAAACAGGGGCCAATCTGTAAATAAAATATTCACAAACGAGTCCCTGGCCGAAAATTAATAGAAAAAAACTTAAATAACGAACGTTCGTCTTATAAACCTAACCAGCGAACGTTCTCTAAATAATAACCTAAACAAAAACCGGTTTTAAAAGAAAACCTATATAAAATAAACCGGACAGGGGCGGTTTATACCGGTTCGGGGCGGATCGGATCCGGCGGCGGCAGACCGGTCAACTCCGGCGAGATGAGGCGCCGGCGAGTGGCGGTTGGGCAAGCGACGCGGTGTGCGCGCGAGGCGGCGGAGGGGCGCGGCGCGGGCGGCTCTGGCATGCGGCGCGGCAGAGCGGCAGAGGACCGGCGGAGGCGGCGCGGCCTTAGCAGTGAGGCGGCGGCGGCAGCCAACGGCGGCGGCGAGTGTGGCGGCGACGAGAAGCGGGTAGGAGAGGAGGAGGCGGCGGGGCTTTAAAGGGGGTCAGGGGAGGCGAGGGCGGCTTGGGCGAGGTGCAATGGAGGCGGGGCGGCGCCGGACTCCGGGGAGAGTCCCGGTCGGGGACGACGGGGAAGGCGGCGCCGAGCTGG
The DNA here is from genome assembly GCF_002162155.2 of Triticum dicoccoides. Lineage (NCBI taxonomy): Eukaryota > Viridiplantae > Streptophyta > Magnoliopsida > Poales > Poaceae > Triticum > Triticum dicoccoides. The sequence continues at coordinate 501,524,804 of NC_041390.1, read as the reverse complement.
GCCTTGGCCTGGCTTCGGCTGGGCCGGCCCAGTCGGGAAGGAATTTTTTTAAAACATTTCCAGACATATAAAATAATAAAACAAATTAAATGAAAATATTATATAGGCATATAATATATCAAAAATTTCAGAAAAAGATTTCCTACAAGCTGAACATTTTTATTACTTCAAATAAAATCCACAAAAATCCAGATAATTCAAAGAGTGCTACTGGTCTAATAAAATACAACAAAATCATTAAAAAAAATACCAAAATGATTTCAAATTAATTTCTCTCCAATTTTCTGATGTAGGGAATCATGTTACCCTATTTTCCATATATTTTATTTTTGGAGAAAAATAATTTGAATAAAACTCAAATAACCCAAATTGAAAAATAATTTCAAATGGATTTTAGATATGAGTTCTTTGAAACTCCCAAGTCATATTTCATATAATTTGAAGAAGTCATTTTATCTTCTCTCATGAAAATCATTGAGTTGCATAAAGTTTCAGAATTGGAAATATTCTCAGATGAAATTCAAATATTTTCAACACCCCTTGTCATTTAATAAATGGAAGAAGTCATGTCATCTTCTCTCCAGGGTTTCGTGATGAAAAGTATTTGAATTCACGGAGAGCATAAAGGCAAAAATGAAAGTTTGGGAAAGTCCTTTTATTCCCTCTCATTTAACTTTCAAAAGTTTCGAATTTCACTCACTTTCAGTCAATCAATCAAACAGTCAATCAAATCTATCTATTTATTATAACATTCCAAAATTTAGAATTTTGGGATGTTACAAACCTACCACCCTTAAAATGAATCTCGTCCTCGAGATTCGGAGAGGTTAGAAAGAAATGAGTTAGGTTTGGGGTCTTCTCAAAATCCATCGATCGTCTCCGGGGTCTCGGGTGCTACCACCCTTAGAAACATTGTTACGGTCCTATCAATACTCATATACTCCATCCCTATTCTTGACAGGGCCGGTCTTCTCAGATCGTAAGGATAATTCTTCTCTGGCTCTTTCGGTATTGGCATAACCTTTACCATAATTCTTCTATCCTTTCACCTTGGTAAGGTTATTCCGCGACTGGGTCTTCTTACTTGACGGGTCGGGCGCCAAAACTAAACAACTATCAATATCTCATGGTGGTCAACAATTTATGGTTTCTCCTGCAGGAAATGGGTCTGGTTGATCCTCACCGTATAACCTACGGTTGGCAACATGTGCCTTGTACAAGGGGAAAATTGCTATACTATTCTAAGGTTCAAACAAGGTTTAATACTGTCATCTCTCTGCTATAGGTAAGTCACTCAGATTTACCATCCCACATAGCAAGGCAAATAATAAGAGTAAGTCGGTATGGTGATCAATCCATCCCGCACCCAAATCATTACCATGTATATGGTTTAGCGAATCTCGCATACTAACACTTGGTCATCCTCACAAGCATTGCAGAATTTCTCTTGTCGATGAACGAATTTCGGATATATCCATAGATTCTGCAAGCCAAACAAACATCTATCGTTCCTGCACAATTCTCAGGTTTTGCGTTGCTCTATAAAATCTTCTATCGATAAAATCGTAACTTCTTCCGGGGTTTTTCCTTCAGCAAGAGTGTGCTTGCTTCTTGGCAGGTCCTGGGGCCTGTGGGTTATGGCCCATCTCATCACTTGTAGTCCTTGAACTTATCATCGGCAACTGATCATTATTCCAACTTCCAACTTCCTAGTATTCTTAAATCCATCCAATTGTAATGTCTTCCTTCCTTCTATTGGCACCAAACTAGGACATGATTACTCAGACTCATCATGGAGTTTTCACTGATCCATATTTCCGACATCATACCTCCTTTATATCCAATAGTAATTTATCTCTTCATCCTCGTGGGATATCCCACATACCGAGATAAAAACTTATACTTATGGAGTCCATATTCCACTTCGTGGAACATCATTATCTTTTCCAGGGTCCAGCGTCCTTACAGGGGAATATTGGCCATCTCTGCATGACACTTCTTCAACTGGGAAACGTGAAACACATCATGAACCCCTGACAGTCCTTCGGGTGACTCCAACTTGTTGGCCACCTTTTCCATACGCTCCAAAACTCGGTATGGTCCTACAAATCTCGGGGCTAACTTTCCCTTAACTCCAATTTGTTTAACCCCTCGCAGAGGGAACACGAAGACATGCTCTGTCTCCAATTTCATAGACTACCTCCTTGAGTTTTTGAGTCTACATAACTCTTCTGCCTGGACTGAGCTACCTTCAGTCTATCTTGAATCAACTTAACATTCTCTTTGGACTCCTTGATCACCTTTGGTCCAAACAACTGACGGTCTCCAACTTCATCCCACATACTCTTGGGGAATGACACATATCAAGACAAAACTTGTATTCATTTTGTCCGAAATCCATTACAGGGTACTACCACCCTTAAAATGCACAAATCTTCCATAGACCAGATTTCTCATATCCTCAAAAATGGTCAAAATTCTTCTTCATAGGGTAACAACTCATAAAATCCATATCAGTACCAATGATGCTACTTTATTCATTCTCAAATGATTACAATCTCTCGCTTTTCCATTACATGTCTCAACTCAACACCTCGATATAAAAGAAAATGGTCTCACTTCTACTACTCAATTTCTTTTGTTGCAAACTCACTATCTAGCACAAGTCTCCTTCTCCTTGGGGAATTCTCTAGCAAAGTGCCCTACTCCATTACAACTAAAACATATTACTTCTGACAAGTATCAAGGTTTCCTTTTGGGGCAACTGTTGAGGTAGTGCCCTGACTCCTTGCACCTGTAACATGTGATATGACTCAGGTCCTTCCTGGTATCCAATCTACTTCTCTTCCTGGACCTTTCCATTCCAATCAGGGCTTCTATTTCCTGTGGGTCATTTTCTACTTCCTCTGTCGGGAATTCTACTAGATCCCCATTCAAACAATTTTGGGAGATGTGTCCTTCTTCTCCACATGAATAGCAAGACTTAGTGCAGGGTTTACTCGGGTATTCTTTAGGTGTGTCCTCCATCACAACTTCTTCTAAAATTTCTATGAGGGATCCTTTCATTTCTTCTTTCTTCTGCTAGATGGTTTGTTGTACCATGGGGTAAATGTGACACTGAGCAGGATAGTGGGCAGTCCCTTCACACCAGAAACAAGTGATCTGCCTAGTTGGGCATTCTTCAACTGGGTGACTTCCTTCATAATTAGGGCATTCATCCTTGTGTTCTTTATGGGTGTGTCCTATTTCTCCACAAATCTTGCATGCACAAGGTTTCTTCATATCCTTTCCATGAGGCTTCAACTTCTGGGACACAAGGTGAGATCTTTGCAGAGTCAACTTTAATTCTCTCTAGGTGGTTACTCCTTTCCATCCATTGATGGTTTGGTACATCCTCCACCAAGTAGCAGCACCTCTTTCAAAGCACTGAAGAGCATGCTGGGTCATATCCTTTCCGACTATAGGGTTATTCTCCATGTGATCCTCCATGTTCTGAATCCATCGGTCTGTCTCCAACTGACTCATCGGTCTAGAAAATACAAGCTCATCTCCATTCATCCGCTATAGGGTCCATGTGGGTTTGGGGTAAGATAAGAGAGAGGGAGAGGGATACACACAATACAAACAAAAGTTTTGAAAAGACAGATTTTATTTGTGGCCGTCGGGAAAAACATCAAACAAATGACAGCTCACAAATGTTGCATCTAACGTAGGTATATAACAGGGGTTTGGTCTTCTAAAGGTCAATAAATCTTCAACGTCTCCAAACTCTTCAAGCCTTGTTCATGCCTCCAATGGCTTCTTTCGATCGTGCTTATCCTTCTCAAGTTCTTTTGCCAGATCATCTTTGTTGTCGCAAAGTCTATCATGACGTCCTTTAATATTCTGGAGTTGCATTCCAAACTTCTGGTTTCATCATCCTTGCCATGAACCATGATCCTACTGTCCTTCAGTTCCTGACAAATCTCCGGTATCTCGAGGTTGTAGCTCCTCCAGCTTGGCTACTTTCAGCTTCTGGTTCCTGAGTTCTTTACGAAATGCTTCCTTGTCTAATACGGCTTCATGGAGCTCCACCTTAAACTTCTTGATGTACTACTCCAGATCCTGGTGATACACCGGCTAAGGTTAAAACTTCATCTTACTGATAGGTGCTCCATCACCTTCTTCCATCAAATCCATTCTGAAGAAATGCATCCTTAACTTAGCACGGTGACAATAGCATCAGCGGGCGATGACATCACGGATAACCGTGTTTCTGCTCTTGTCATTCCCATGAGCTATCATTCCATAGTTGATATCTCCTGCCTTAGGGTTTTCAAAACTTCGAGTTCTCATGCTCCTTGTTTCTGTCTTTCTTGGATACACCTTGATCTCGGGCATTGACAACTTCAATAGTCTGCCAAGTTCCATAAGGGTAGCCTTCCTAGGTCATACAAATCTGGGAATTCTTGAGAGCCTTCAAATTCTCCTAGTCTTCGGTCTTCAACCGTTGTAGTTTCCATTATTCAGATGCACAGTAAAATCCTCTTCATTCTGAAGCGGTCTTAGTTGTCCAATATCTTGTACTTCTTGGAGTCGTCTCATTAGTCGAATCTTCGTGTGGTCAAAAGGGAAAAGGGGTATGGTCTCACAAAAAGGGAATATTTGAATAAGCTCAGAAGAGAAGAGAGGTAAAAGGTCTTTTTGAATAAGCTCATGCAATGTTTAAGGGTGAAACTAATGCATAAAACTGGGTATGAAAGGGGATATGATCAAAGTGTGAACTTGCCTGCAATGTTGATGGAGATGATTCGCACTCAAAACTCTTGATATCTCTACTCGTCACACTCCGGTCAATCTATCATAAGCAAGCAATAGTAACCACACATAAGCAATCACTCAAAAGATCGGGAAGAACAAAGAAGACAATTCGGAAAACGTCAAAACCAAGAAAATAACTCTTGCAACATAAAACAATTTCTAGCAGTACCAAAATTATTTGAATTTGGCCTTATCAGAATGTTTAGGTCAAGAGCTTCGATTTGTAAAAAGAATCAACTGAAACGGAGCTACGAAACTCAAGTTATGATCAAACGAAGTTTGAATTCAAATCTAATCTAATTCAAATTTTAAACTTTTCAAAAACATGTTTAAGTTGTTTATCCGGATAGAGGGGATCATAATGAAGATGTGGCCGTTGGTTTCATTGAATTTGGACTAACGAGTAAAAAGTTATAGTCGTTTGAAAAATAGGGGCCAATCTGTAAATAAAATATTCACAAACAAGTCCCTGGCCGAAAATTAATAGAAAAAAACTTAAATAACGAACGTTCGTCTTATAAACCTATCCAGCGAACGTTCTCTAAATAATAACCTAAACAAAAACCGGTTTTAAAAGAAAACCAGAGAAAACCTATATAAAATAAACCGGACCGGGGCGGTTTATACTGGTTCGGGGCGGATCGGATCCGGCGGCGGCGGACCGGTCAACTCAGGCGAGACGAGGCGCCGGCGAGCGGCGGTCGGGCAAGCGGCACGGTGTGCGCGGCGAGGCGACGGAGGGGCGCGGCGCGGGCGGCTCCGGCATGCGGCGCGGCAGAGCGGCAGAGGACCGGCGGAGGCGGCGCGGCCTTAGCAGCGAGGCGGCGGCGCTGGCGCATGCGGCGGCGACGAGAAGCGGGGAGGGGAGGAGGAGGCGGCGGGGCTTTAAAGGGGGTCAGGGGAGGCGAGGGCGGCTTGGGTGAGGGGCAATGGAGGCGGGCTGGCGCCGGACTCCGGGGAGAGTCCCAGTCGGGGACGACGGGGAAGGCGGCGCGGAGCTGGGCCTTGGCCTGGCTTCGGCTGGGCCGGCCCAGTCGGGAAGGAAATTTTTTTAAAACATTTCCAGACATATAATATAATAAAACAAATTAAATGAAAATATTATATAGGCATATAATATATCAAAATTTTCAGAAAAAGATTTCCTACAAGCTGAACATTTTTATTACTTCAAATAAAATCCACAAAAATCCAGATAATTCATAGAGTGCTACTGGTCTAATAAAATACAATAAAATCATTTTAAAAAAATACCAAAATGATTTCAAATTAATTTCTCTCCAATTTTCTGATGTAGGGAATCATGTTACCCTATTTTCCATATATTTTATTTTTGGAGAAAAATAATTTGAATAAAACTCAAATAACCCAAATTGAAAAATAATTTCAAATGGAATTTAGATTTGAGTTCTTTGAAACTCCCAACTCATATTTCATATAATTTGAAGAAGTCATTTTATCTTCTCTCGTGAAAATCATGGAGTTGCATGAAGTTTCAGAATTGGAAATATTCTCAGATGAAATTCAAATATTTTCAACACCCCTTGTCATTTAATAAATGGAAGAAGTCATGTCATCTTCTCTCCAGGGTTTCGTGATGAAAAGTATTTGAATTCACGGAGAGCATAAAGGCAAAAATGAAAGTTTGGGAAAGTCCTTTTATTCCCTCTCATTTAACTTTCAAAAGTTTCAAATTTCACTCACCTTCAGGCAATCAATCAAACAGTCAATCAAATCTATCTATTTATTATAACATTCCAAAATTTAGAATTTTGGGATGTTACATGACTCCGTCCAGGAATCCAAATTGGATGTGCTTTAAAGTCAACTTGACAAGTTCAAAATGAAGGATGGTGAAGGTGTCATTGAAATGTACTCTAGGCTTGCTCTCATCACAAATGAGATTGCCGGCTTAGGAAGTGAAGAGATGACCGATAGATTCATCATCAAGAAGATCCTAAGAGCCTTGGATGGAAAATATGATACCGTGTGCACATTGATCCAAATGATGCCCAATTACAAAGATCTCAAGCCAACAAAAGTCATTGGAAGGATTGTTGCTCATGAGATGTCACTCAAGGATAATGAAGAGCTTCACAACAAGTCAAGTGGTGCTTACAAAGCCTCATGTGATGCTCCCACATCATCAAGTGAGAAACAAAACTTCAATGTAGAATTGAGCCTAATGGTGAAGAACTTCAACAAGTTCTACAAGTGTAGAAGCAAGGAAAGAAGTTCCAAGGCAAGGTCCTACAATGACAAAAGATCTTCAAGTCGTGAACATAATTGCTACAATTGTGGAAGACCCGGACACTACTCCAATGAGTGTACGGCTCCCTACGAAAGAAGAGAAGGTTCTCCCAAAAGAAGGAGTAGGAGAGAAGAATCACCACCAAGAGAGAGAATGAGTAGAGATGACCGTTATGAACGAAGAACATCATGGAGAAGCAAGGATTCAGAAAGGAAGGACAAATCATCAAGGGGCTACACAAAACGAAGACATCAAGCTCACGTTGGTGAATGGGTATCCGGCTCCGACTCCGACGATCACTCCGAGAGGAGTTATCACTCTGACTCCGAATATACTCAAGATGAAGGTGTTGCCGGTCTAGCACTTGTGTCAACCAACTCCTACGACATATTTGAGTCACCAAATGAAGGAATTGTAAGATGCTTCATGGCTAAAGGCCCAAAGGTATCACCCCCCGAGTATGTTAATTTCAATAGTGATGAAGATGACTTGCTAGGTGATGATGATTTACTTGTTGACAATTCTAGTGATGAAAACTATGATGAACTTGCTATTAATCATGCTAATCAAGACAAAACTAATGACGATGGTAAGAAGGAGATTGAGAGTCTAACTAAAGAGCTAAACACTCTTAAGTTAGCTCATGAAACTAACTTGGAAAATCATCGAGAGATTTTAAAGACTCATGAGAAGTTACGCTTCGAAAAGCTCAACCTTGAACAAGAACATGGGTTCTTAAAAGCGATCAATGATGATCTTCGCAAGAAAAGTTCTTCTTACATTGACAAGCATTTAGTTTTGTCTACTTACATGCCAGAAGTTAAATCTAGCAACAAGAGTAAGCAAGATTCTTCTTCTAGTAGTAACGATAATCATGCTAAACCCAATGATGTTGCTTCTAGTAGTTCTCTTGATTCCACTAATGATTCTCTTAGCCAAGTTACACTTGAGCAAGAAAATAGCTTATTGAAGGGAATTATAGAGAAAGGTGTTTACAAGAGCCTTGCCGGAAGTAAGCAATTTGAGGAAATTGTACGCAAGCAAGGAAGACCCCGGAAGAATCAAGGTGTTGGTTTTGAACAAAAGTTCAATGCCAATGGAGTTGACTGGGAAGAAGATCAATACCCCAAGATGGAATTTGTTCCTCAACAAGAGAATTATGATCCTACTTCTTTCTAAGGAACACAAGCTCAAGATGATCTTCCACCACAAGACCACAAGCAAAAAGGCAAGGACAAGCTTCAAGAGGAGATTGATGAATTTGAGGAAGCTCCCAAAGCCAAGTGGGTTCCCAAGACTACATCAAGTTATACTTCATCAAGTACGACTACAACTCCAAGGATTCCCATCAAGATGGTGTTGATCCCGAAGAAGAAGAACTAGAGAGTTCTTGAGGGTGACTTCGCCAACACATTTCACTCATATCATTTTGGTGAGGACAAGTGCAAACAACTTCCATATCTTGCACTAGTTCAAGGAGTCACAAACCCTCTTGTTGGTAAGACAAGGGACAAGGTGACCTAATGCATTCATAGACATCATCTCATGTGAATATCACTCTATGTCTATGGATAACCTTGTTTGTTCCTTGTGGGACTAACCCGTGTAGGTATTGAAAGTGCAACTCACTCCAAAGGATTGCTCCAAAGGATCTACATCAACATTGAGCATCTACATATTCAACACCTACATGAAGTCATCATCGACAAAACCCAAGGTTAGTTCATCCCTCTTAGGGGGGATATCACATCTAGGGGGAGCTTTACTCTAATCAATTGAGCTAAAGCAACTCTAATTGTGTGAACACAACAATGCTTAATGTAAAAGTGGCAACCCCACTTGTGCTTAAACGATGAGTATGACCTACGATCAAATGTTCTCATTTGACTCCTAAGTCAATATACTCATACATAGATGACCTAGTCATCGCCAAATTGCTTGATAGATGCTAGAGTGTTTGTGCATGCTTTGTCACATATTTCTTTTGCCATCTTATTGTGTGAGCATGTTGGTTGCATATTTTACTCATTCAAGGACATCCATGTGTTGCTTTGATTATTTGGCTTTTTCTCTTTTGCCAAATGGATGGACAAGAATGCCTAGGAACTCCCACTAGCTATCTATGCTTTTCTCGTCTCAAACTCTATTCATGCTACATCACAAAGTTTGATCAAGTCAGATTCAAACCACCCTGTGTGAGGAGCACTCGGAGTCCCCAATTCGTCATAGACTTAAACTTCCAAAACCTCTTTGTGCATTTCGGTATGACCGAGTCATCCATCTTGGTCACACCGAGATCACTAAGTTGATCTAGGTTTTGAATTGCGGTGCAACCAATTAGAACTTTTCGGTCACACCGATCTTAACTCCGATTCATAGCACATTGCTTTGCCATGATTCTTGCCACGTATGAAATTATCTTGTCCAGTGAAAGCATCCCCTAGATTAGATTTGATTTGTAAATTTAGGGTTAGGTCCTCGCCGAACTCATCTCGGACCGACCGAGTTGTAGAAATCGGTCTCACTGATTTGGCTTAGGTCATTGCACATGCGTTTTCGGTCTGACCGAAAATTGCAAATCGGTGTGACCAAGTTCGATTCTCTGTGAAACCCTAGCAGTCTCGGTGCCAGCAAACTGTGACTCGGTCTGACCGAGTTCATCAGTTTAGGTTCCAAAAGCTGCTTTGATATCAGCAAGTTTACAAATTGGTAGATCCGAAATGCTTTCTGTGAATAACTAAAACTAAGTTTTTAAGTCATCTGGTTTGCAAAAATTCTGCACTTTGTGATGCTCATCTACTCTACCTCATCTACAACCTATTCACAGGGTGTGTTGACAGTTTGCCTGCAAGATATCTGATCAAATGGACATCCAGAACAAGTTTGAGGAGCAGGTTCATATGAGTGAGGGCGCTAGTCCCTCTAGCACTTCTGATGAGGGCAGCAGGAGCACACCAAGCAACTTGCCCAAGGCAGCCACCAGAACAAGGAAGAAGGAGACCTTAGATTCTGAGGATGAGGATTATGTGGCTGTTGAGGAAGAAGTCAGCTCCAAGAAAAAGGTGCTGAAGAAAGAGTATGGCACAGTTGCATCAACTAAGCCTGGATTGCACAAAAAGGCCCCTGCCAAGAGGGTGCCAACCTTAAAAGTTAGAGCCTCAACTACTGAAACCTCCAAGCCAACTGGAGAGGCTGCTGGAGAAGGAAAGAAGAGAAAAGAAAGGTTCAAGAAGACCACTGCCAGAGTACTTGTTAGATCCTCCATTTTGAGATATTCAGAAGAAGAGGAGGAGGAAGAGGATGTTGCACCAGCTCCTAAGGCTCAGAAGCTTATGGGAGATGCAATCAAGTCAGAGGCTGCTCCATCTAAGCCCAAATATGCTCCCAAGGCTGCTGCTCAAAACCCCCCAAAGCCCGAGAAGAACACCAGGAGTATACCTGCTGAGGAGAAGAACAAGGCCCCAGTGCCTGAAGCTAAAGAATAAGAAGATGATTCTCATGTTTTGAGGAAGTTGAAGCCCAAAATTCCTGACCACAATGATGCTCATCCAGTCGCTGAGGACATGCACATTAGGAAAAATGCAGGATTGAGGTTATGGAGACAGTCTGATCCCTATGCTGTTAGGAGGAGGACTGCAGTTGTCTACATGTTCCATACAAAGGAACAACAAGATTTCTATGAGACTATTCTATTTGACAAGAAGCCCATAGTGTGTGACATGAAATGGGTGGACTGGGAGTTCATCCGAGAAAATGAAGATCACTTCCCTGGAGTGTATGTCAGCTTTAAGGCTTGTGGAGTAGATGAATTTGTTGGACAAAAACTCACCAAATGGAATGATGAGTTGATCATGTAGTTCTACTCCACTGCCCACTTCTATCCAGATGGGAGGATAGTTTGGATGTCTGAGGGTACCAGGTACCAGTCCACAGTTGATGAATGGGACAAGCTAATCAATGCCCCAGAGGAACATGAAGATGACTTGGATGTATATGCCAAGAAAAAGAAAGACCACAACTCGATGGCAAACATGTACAAAGAGATCCTTGATAAGGCTTTGGAAACTCACAAGCTTGGGTCTGTGCATTTCTTGTTGTCTGGTCTGCCTACCATTAACTGGATCTTAAGGCACACATTGCTACCCAAGTCAGGAGATCACAAGATGATTAGAGGACACTCCATCAACATGCTGCAAATTTTTTATGTTCCCCAGAAATTCAAAGTTATGAGCTTGATTGTAGAAACGATCAAAAGGATTGCTGCTGATCAAAAGAGGAGTTGTGGGTATGCTCCACAAATTCAGGAGCTAATCAACTCTAAGATGGGCACATGGACTTACTTGTTGGACAAGGAGGATCTGAAGGAAATATGCCCTAGAGGCAATAATAAAGTTATTATTTATCTCCTTATATCATGATAAATGTTTATTATTCATGCTAGAATTGTATTAACCGGAAACATAATACATGTGTGAATACATAGACAAACAGAGTGTCACTAGTATGCCTCTACTTGACTAGCTCGTTGATCAAAGATGGTTAAGTTTCCTAACCATAGACATGAGTTGTCATTTGATTAGCGGGATCACATCATTAGGAGAATGATGTGATTGACTTGACCCATTCCGTTAGCTTAGCACTTGATCATTTAGTTTGTTGCTATTGCTTTCTTCATGACTTATACATGTTCCTATGACTATGAGATTATGCAACTCCCGTTTACCGGAGGAACACTTTGTGTGCCACCAAATGTCACAACGTAACTGGGTGATTATAAAGGTGCTCTACAGGTGTCTCCAAAGGTACTTGTTGGGTTGGTGTATTTCAAGATTAGGATTTGTCACTCTGATTGTCGGAGAGGTATCTCTAGGCCCACTCGATAATGCACATCACTATAAGCCTTGCAAGCATTGCAACTAATGAGTTAGTTGCGGGATGATGTATTATGGAACAAGTAAAGAGACTTGCCGGTAACGAGATTTAACTAGGTATTGAGATGCTGACGATCGAATCTCGGGCAAGTAATGTACCGATGACAAAGGGAACAACGTATGTTGTTATGCGGTCTGACCGATAAAGATCTTAGTAGAATATGTAGGAGCCAATATAGGCATCCAGGTCCCGCTATTGGTTATTGACCAGAGAGGTGTCTCGGTCATGTCTACATAGTTCTCGAACCCGTAGGGTCCGCACGCTTAACATTCGTTGACGATATAGTACTATGAGTTATGTATGTTGGTGACCGAATGTTGTTCGGAGTCTCAGATGATATCACAGACATGACAAGGAGCTCCGGAATGGTCCGGAGGGAAAGATTCATATATTGGATGATATGGTTTGGCCAAGGGGTCTGGCCCATGGGGCTATAAGTCAGTGCAAAAGGAGTTTTGCGGAGGCCAGGGGGCCAAACGCTGGAAACCCTGGCGTCTGGCCCTGGGCTAGACGCCGAGGCCCATGACGTCTGGGCCAGACGCCAAGCATTGTGGCGTTTGGTCCTGGAGTCCGAGTGGGACTCTTACCTTTCGGGCAAAACCGACTTTGAGGAGGCTTTTGCTCCAAGTTTCGACCCCAGGGCTCAACATATAAATAGAGGGGCAGGGCTAGCACCAAAGACACATCAAGAAACACCAAGCCGTGTGCCGTGAACCCCGTCCCCTCTAGTTTATCCTCCGTCTTAGTTTTCGTAGTGCTTAGGCGAAGCCCTATGGAGATTGTTCTTCACCAACACCGTCACCACGCCGTCGTGCTGCCGGAACTCATCTACTACTTCACCCCTCTTGCTGGATCGAGAAGGCAAGGACGTCACCGAGCCGAACGTGTGCACTCGGAGGTGCCGTGCTTTCGATACTTGGATTGGTCGGATCGTGAAGACGTACGACTACATCAACCGCGTTGATATAACGCTTCCGCTTTCGGTCTATGAGGGTACGTGGACAACAGTCTCCCCTCTCGTTGCTATGCATCACCATGATCTTGCGTGTGCGTAGGAAATTTTTGAAATTACTACGTTACCCAACAGTGGCATCCGAGCCAGGTTTTATGCGTAGATGTCATATGCATGAGTAGAACACACATGAGTTGTGGGCGATATAAGTCATACTGCTTACCAGCATGTCATACTGTGGTTTGGCGGTATTGTTGGATGAAGCGGCCCGGACCAACATTGCACGTACACTTACGCGAGACTGGTTCTACCGACGTGCTTTGCACACAGGTGGCTGGCGGGTGTCAGTTTCTCCAACTTTAGTTGAACCGAGTGTGGCTACGCCCGGTCCTTGCGAAGGTTAAAACAACACTAACTTGACGAACTATCATTGTGGTTTTGATGCGTAGGTAAGAACGGTTCTTGCTCAACCCGTAGCAGCCACGTAAAATTTGCAACAACAAAGTAGATGACGTCTAACTTGTTTTTGAAGGGCATGTTGTGATGTGATATGGTCAAGACATGATGCTAAATTTTATTGTATGAGATGATCATGTTTTGTAACTGAGTTATCAGCAACTGGAAGGAGCCATATGGTTGTCGCTTTATTGTATGCAATGCAATCGCCCTGTAATGCTTTACTTTATCACTAAGCGGTAGCAATAGTCGTGGAAGCATAAGATTGGCGAGATGACAACGATGCTACGATGGAGATCAAGGTGTCGCACCGGTGACGATGGTGATCATGAAGGTGCTTCGGAGATGGAGATCACAAGCACAAGATGATGATGGCCATATCATATCACTTATATTGATTGCATGTGATGTTTATCCTTTATGCATCGTATCTTGCTTTGATTGACGGTAGCATTATAAGATGATCCCTCACTTAATTATCAAGGTATAACTGTTCTCGCTGAGTATGCACCGTTGCGAAAGTTCTTCGTGCTGAGACACCACGTGATGATCGGGTGTGATAGGCTCTACGTTCAAATACAACGGGTGCAAAACAGTTGCACATGCAGAATACTCAGGTTAAACTTGACGAGCCTAGCATATAACAGATATGGCCTTGGAACACGGAGACCGAAAGGTCGAGCATGAATCATATAGTAGATATGATCAACATAGTAATGTTCACCATTGAAACTACTCCATCTCATGTGATGATCGGACATGGTTTAGTTGATATGGATCACGTGATCACTTAGAGGATTAGAGGGATGTCTATCTAAGTGGGAGTTCTTAAGCAATATGATTAATTGAACTTAAATTTATCATGAACTTAGTCCTGGTAGTATTAACATATCTATGTTGTAGATCAATAGCTCGCGTTTAGCTCCCCTGTTTTATTTTTGATATGTTCCTAGATAAAAACTAAGTTGAAAGATGTTAGTAGCAATGATGCAGATTGGATCCGTGATCTGAGGTTTATCCTCATTGCTACACAGAAGAATTATGTCCTTGATGCACCGCTAGGTGACAGACCTATTGCAGGAGCAGATGCAGACGTTATGAACGTTTGGCTAGCTCAATATGATGACTACTTGATAGTTTAGTGCACCATGCTTAACGGCTTAGAATCGGGGCTTCAAATACGTTTTGAACGCCATGGAGCATATAAGATGTTCCAAGAGTTGAAATTGGTATTTCATACTCATGCCTGTGTCGAGAGGTATGAGACCTTTGACAGTACTTTGCCTAAAAGATGGAGGAGAATAGCTCAAGCAGTGAGCATGTGCTCAGATTGTCTGGGGACTACAATCACTTGAATCAAGTGGGAGTTAATCTTCCAGATAAAATAGTGATTGAAAAAATTCTCTAGTCACCATCACCAAGTTAGTAGAACTTCGTGATGAACTATAATATGCAAGGGATAACGGAAACGATTCCCAAGCTCTTCGTGATGCTGAAATCGACGAAGGTAGAAATCAAGAAAAACATCAAGTGTTGACGGTAAACAAAACCACTAGTTTCAAGTAAAGGGACAAAGGGAAGAAAGGGGAACTTCAAGAAGAACGGCAAACAAGTTGCTGCTCAAGTGAAAAAACCCAAGTCTGGACCTAAGCCTGAAACTGAGTGCTTCTACTGCAATGGGACTGGTCATTGGAAGCGGAACTACCCCAAGTAATTAGCGGATAAGAAGGATGGCAAAGTGAACATATGTATATTTGATATACATGTTATTGATGTGTACTTTACTAATTTTTATAGCAACCCCTCAGTATTTGATACTAGTTCAGTTGCTAAGAATAGTAACTCGAAACGGAAGTTGCAGAATGAACAGAGACTAGTTAAGGGTGAAGTGACGATGTGTATTGGAAATGGTTCCAAGATTGATATGATCATCATCGCACACTCCCTATACTTTCGGGATTAGTGTTGAACCTAAATAAATGTTATTTAGTGTTTGCGTTGAGCATGAATATGATTGGATCATGTTTATTGCAATACGGTTATTCATGTAAGTTAGAGAATAATTGTTGTTCTGTTTACATGAATAAAACCTTCTATGGTCATACACCCAATGAAAATGGTTTGTTGGATCTCGATCGTAGTGATACACATATTCATAATATTAAAACCAAAAAGATGCAAAGTTAATAATGATAGTGCAACTTATATGTGGCACTGCCGTTTTAGGTCATATTGGTGTAAAGCGCATGAAGAAAATCCATGCTGATGGGCTTTTGGAATCACTTGATTATGAATCAGTTGATGCTTGCGAACCATGCCTCATGGGCAAGATGACTAAGACTCTGTTCTCCAGAACAATGGAGTGAGCAACTGACTTATTGGAAATAATACATACTGATGTATGCAATCCAATGAGTGTTGAGGCTCGCGACATGTATCATTATTTTCTAATCTTCACAGATGATTTGAGCAGATATGAGTATATCTACTTGATGAAACACAAGTCTGAAACATTTGAAAATTTCAAAGAATTTCAGAGTGAAGTGGAGAATCATCGTAACAAGAAAATAAAAGTTTCTACGATATGACCGTAGAGGTGAAATATTTGAGTTACGAGTTTGACCTTCAGTTAAAACAATGTGAAATAGTTTCACTACTCACGCCACCTGGAACACCACAGTGTAATGGTGTGTCCGAATGTCATAACCGTACTTTATTGGATATAGCGCAATCTATGATGTTTCTTACCGATTTACCGCTATAGTTTTGGGGTTGTGCATTAGAGACAGCTGCATTCACATTAAATAGGGCACCATCTAAATCCGTTGAGATGACACCGTATGAACTATGGTTTGGCAAGAAACCTAAGCTGTCGTTTCTTAAAGTTTGAGGTTGCAATGCTTATGTGAAAAAGTTTCAACCTGATAAGCTCAAACCCAAATTGGAGAAGTGCATCTTCATAGGATACCCAAAAGAAAATGTTGGGTACACCTTCTATCACAGATCCGAAGGCAAGATATTCACTGCTGAGAATGGATCCTTTCTAGAGAAGGAGTTTCTCTCGAAAGAAGTGAGTGGGAGGAAAGTAGAACTTGATGAGGTAACAGTACCTGCTCCCTTATTAGAAAGTAGTTCATCACAAAAATCTGTTCCTATGACTACTACACCAATTAGTGAGGAAGATAATGATGATGATCATGTAACTTCAGATCAAGTTACTGCCGAACCTCATAGGTAAACTAGAGTGAGATCCACACCAGAGTGGTACGGTAATCCTGTTCTGGAGGTCATGTTACTTGACCATGACGAGCCTACGAACTATGAGGAAGCGATGATGAGCCCAGATTCCGTGAAATGGCTTGAGGCCATGAAATCTGAGATGAGATCCATGTATGAGAACAAAGTATGGACTTTGGTTGACTTGCCCGATGATCGGCAAGCCATAGAAAATAAATGGATCTTCAAGAGGAAGAGGGACGCTGATAGTAGTGTTACTATCTACAAAGCTAGACTTGTTGAAAAAGGTTCTTGACAAAGTTCAAGGTGTTGACTATGATGAGATTTTCTCACTCGTAGCGATGCTTAAGTCTGTCTGAATCATGTTAGCAAATTGCCGCATTTTATGAAATCTGGCAAATGGATAAACAAAACTGCATTCCTTAAAGGATTTATTAAAGAAAGAGTTGTATATGATGCAACCAGAATGTTTTGTCAATCCTAAAGGTGCTAACAAAATATGCAAGGTCCAGCGATCCATCTATGGACTGGTGCAAGCATCTCGTAGTCGGAATATACGCTTTGATAAGTTGATCAAAGCATATAGTTTTATACAGACTTGCGGTGAAGCTTGTATTTACAAGAAAGTGAGTGGGAGCACTACAACATTTCTGATAAGTATATGTGAATGACATATTGTTGATCGGAGATAATGTAGAATTATTTTGCAAAGCATAAAGGAGTGTTTGAAAGGAGTTCTTCAAAGAAAGACCTCGGTGAAGCTGCTTATATATTGAGCATCAAGATCTATAGAGATAGATCAAGACGCTTGATATGTTTTTCAGTGAGTACATACCTTGACAAGATTTTGAAGTAGTTCAAAATGGAATAGTCAAAGAAAGAGTTCTTGCCTGTGTTACAAGGTGTGAAACTGAGTAAGACTCAAAGCCCGACCACAGCGGAAGATAGAAAGAGAATGAAAGTCATTCCCTATGCTTTGGCCATAGGTTCTATAAAATATGCCATCTGTGTACCAGACCTATTGTATACCCTACCCCGAGTTTGGTAAGGGAGTACAATAGTGATCTAGGAGTAGATCACTGGACATTGGTCAAAATTATCCTTAGTGGAATAAGGATATGTTTCTCGATTATGGAGGTGACAAAAGGTTCGTCGTAAAGGGTTACGTCGATGCAAGTTTTGACACTGATCCAGATGACTCAAAGTCTCAATCTGGATACATATTGAAAGTGGGAGCAATAAGCTAGAGTAGCTCCGTGCAGAGCATTGTTGACATAGAAATTTGCAAAATACTTAAGGATCTGAATGTGGCAGACCCGTTGACCTAAACTTCACTCACAAGCAAAACATGATCACACCTTAGTACTCTTTGGGATGTGAACTAAATTATTTACTCTAGTAAACCCTTTGGGTGTTGATCACATGACGATGTGAACTATGGGTGTTAATCACATGGTGATGTGAACTATTGATGTTAAATCACATGGCGATGTGAACTAGATTATTGACTCTAGTGCAAGTGGGAGACTGAAGGAAATATGCCCTAGAGGCAATAATAAAGTTATTATTTATTTCCTTATATCATGATAAATGTTTATTATTCATGCTAGAATTGTATTAACCGGAAACATAATACATGTGTGAATACATAGACAAACAGAGTGTCACTAGTATGCCTCTACTTGACTAGCTCGTTGATCAAAGATGGTTAAGTTTCCTAACCTTAGACATGAGTTGTCATTTGATTAACGGGATCACATCATTAGGAGAATGATGTGATTGACTTGACCCATTCCGTTAGCTAAGCACTTGATCGTTTAGTTTGTTGCTATTGCTTTCTTCATGACTTATACATGTTCCTATGACTATGACATTATGCAACTCCCGTTTACCGGAGGAACACTTTGTGTGCCACCAAACGTCACAACATAACTGGATGATTATAAAGGTGCTCTACAGGTGTCTCCAAAGGTACTTGTTGGGTTGGCATATTTCGAGATTAGGATTTGTCACTCTGATTGTCGGAGAGGTATCTCTAGGCCCGCTCGGTAATGCACATCACTATAAGCCTTGCAAGCATTGCAACTAATGAGTTAGTTGCGGGATGATGTATTACGGAACGAGTAAAGAGACTTGCCGGTAATGAGATTGAACTAGGTATTGAGATGCTGACGATCGAATCTCGGGCAAGTAAAGTACCGATGACAAAGGGAACAACGTATGTTGTTATGCGGTCTGACCGATAAAGATCTTCGTTTAATATGTAGGAGCCAATATGGGCATCCAGGTCCCGCTATTGGTTATTGACCAGAGAGGTGTCTCGGTCATGTCTACATAGTTCTCGAACCCGTAGGGTCCACACGCTTAACGTTCGTTGACGATATAGTACTATGAGTTATGTATGTTGGTGACCGAATGTTGTTCGGAGTCTCGGACGAGATCACAGACATGACGAGGAGCTCCGGAATGGTGCGGAGGTAAAGATTCATATATTGGATGATATGGTTTGGCCAAGGGGTCAGGCCCATGGGGCTATAAGTCGGTGCAAAAGGAGTTCTGCGGAGGCCAGGGGGCCAAACGCCGGAGACCCTGGTGTCTGGCCCTGGGCCAGACGCCGAGGCCCATGGCGTCTAGGACAAACGCCAAGGATTGTGGTGTTTGGTCCTGGAGTCTGAGTTGGACTCTTACCTTTCGGGCAAAACTGACTTTGAGGAGGCTTTTGCTCCAAGTTTCGACCCCAGGGCTCAACATATAAATAGAGGGGCAGGGCTAGCACCAAAGACACATCAAGAAACACCAAGCCGTGTGCCGTGAACCCCGTCCCCTCTAGTTTATCCTCCGTCTTAGTTTTTGTAGTGCTTAGGCGAAGCCCTACGGAGATTGTTCTTCACCACACTACTAGGAAAAGACCTAATGGTGCACCAGTTTTGCCTACTAATGGCGCATCACTGGTGCGCCATTACTTGCACGCCACTAGTAATTTTTACTAATGGCGCACCACTGGTGCGCCATTAGTATCTAGTATACTAATGGCGCACCACCAAGTGCGCCATTAGTATATAAAACCATGCGCCATTAGTGTGCCTCCCAGGGGCCATATTTAACCATGTGCTTTGGCACACTAATGGCGCACTGCGGATAGATGCGCCATTAGTATACTTGGCATACTAATGGCGCACTCTGTCTTGATGCGCCATTAGTATCCTTTGGCGTACTAATGGCGCACTCTGTCTTGATACGCCATTAGTATCCTTTGGCATACTAATGGCGCACCTTGCGGTGATGCGCCATTAGTATGAATATTTGTTTTTTTTACTTTCTGATTTTTGCACAGGTTACAAAATATATTATTTGACAGAATATAGACAGTAGCACACAGCAACAACAGATTCATCGAATACAGTAGAAGATTAGTCTCCGAATACAATTCATCATATTAGTCTCCGAATTCAAAAGACCGAACAAAGATAAAACATTACAAGTCTTGAGACCGCGAGTATCGAGTTTGTCTTCACATTACAAGTCGATATCAATCATCTACACTACCATCACATAGAAGAGAGCTGCGGTCATCACGATGAGCATCATCGCGATCAAACTGGTCTTCATCTGGTTCCTCCAACACTCCCTCCTCTCCCCCGCTAGATAGCGGGCGTATCTAGATTCGGCCTCCGCCCTAGTGGTGTACCCTTTGTAACCGTTACCGCTGAAATGGTGAACCTGTCTCTGACACTCCTCCCAGTCGTCGTAGACTCCGGGAACCTTACCCTTGTACACGACATACGACGGCATCTCTATGCACAAGCCAAACAACAGACAATACATACATAAGCAATATATAAGTATGCAACAAAAGGATCGGAAGAGAAAAGCAAGACATTAATAGCACGATTCATGGTCCTACTAATAAATAGCATCAATTACATCTAAGTTGAATGACTGTCCAAACCAAAGAGACATACAATTCATTAAAGTTTAATTACAACATGAGCCAATCAATGTTTCAGAACTACACATCACTACTTTTGACTCGACTCATGGACAGGAGCGTGGATGAAGCCGCCGTCTGTTGTGATGGTCATGAAATCGCGGGCGTTGTCAGCCTGCATTTGTAGCATTCCGTCTATCTCAATGTTGGACGGTTGATATCTGAGGAAGAACTGCCCTGAGGTATGAAGGACATCTTGATGGATGATGTCCGCAAACCCCGACTGGATGCGAAAGAATTCTTGTCTGATGTCCGCGTCCTGGATTGCCGACAAGCTCGCGGCCCAATCTTTGAGATTATTTGGTAGCAGAAGGTGATGATGGTCCCTTACGATCGCCCGCATGTGATGGAGGGCGTAGTAGGCATCCTTCTGACCGCCAGGCGGCTGCTTGACGCAGCAGAACATCGTATTGTGGGCGAACACGTGCTTGCCGTACTTACGAACTGCCGTGATGAAGGTGCCTCCAGATTTGGCGTAGCCAGGGAGAACATCATCAAGAACTTTCTTGATATTTGTGTAGTCTATCTTGGAGTTACGGTTCGGATCGAAATACGTGGCCATGGAATATTTCGGTCTTAAGAGGATGAGTGTGCAATGTGTGTCACTGCATAGAACACAGAATGTTAGAAAAAAAAGAACGATCGAAATCTAAGAAATCATATGTTACGGGGCGGTTAAGGGATGACTTACTCGGGAAAGTAAGCCACAAGGAAGTTATCCTTATCTGGGTTTGCCAGAATGACGTCTTCGAGGTGTGAACTCGCGACTTGGCGGTCCCCAGTGTTGCTTAAGAGCTTGGCACGCATGTAGAAGGGGTCGACGATCACGATGTCCGGGGTCTTGTCTCTAATGATCCGCATCTCCATACTCAGCAAAAACAGCCGAACGAAGGTGTAGTGCAGTGGATGAAGGTTGAACATAGCAAAGATGTCATCAAAGCGCAGGACGATCGTACCCCCGATGGCTCCATCCACAAAGCCCTTGCCCTCTGGCACCTTGGCCACGAAAACCGGGTATGCCACATCATTCTCTTTGAGACGCCGCTTCTCCAAAGAAAGAACACTGTCGTGCAGACTCCGCATAGCACCGGTTGCAGCATTGAGCATATTTGTCGGTAGCATCTCCCTACCCACCACATGCACCCTCCTCGAGATATCCTTAGGTGAAGGTGGCCCGTCCTGAGCACGGATCGTACTCGGTGCTGGCTGGCTCGCACCGGCGCCCTTTTTAGTCGGCCGTTTCTGGCCCTTCTTCTTGATCTGCTGTAATGGGACCGAGTTCTGCTCACAGACCACCTTCTTGAGCGTGTTGGGGCTGATAATATTTGGCACCTCCGCTATCTGAGGCTCGGTGAAGGTGGCAACTGGAGGCGTCTCCTGAGAACTGAACACCAGACGACGTCTGTTGCAATTGGGTTTCTCCGCCGTACCAGCTAGATCGCAGTCGTCTTGTTTGGGTTCTTGAGAAGGAGGCCTGCAGAACTCGTCACCGTACCCATGTTCGGCAAAGTACTTATCGACGTTGGTAAATGTACCATCGTCATTGTCGTCGTCGTCCGGATCTTGTGCCATATGCATGTCCGGATCCTGTGCCATAGGGATGTCCGGCATGTCCGGTAGCGTTGCGGCATTCTTGCCATGGCTTGGCGCCGGCATGACTGGCGGTCTTGTCTGTGGGGTGGTGTCCCCCGCCCCCAAACGAATCTGGCTCTTCGGCCAAAGCAGGGGCCAGCTTACGCAGGCACTGAGGGTCATCTCATCTTCTTCGTCGGCCCCAGCGGGTCGAATCGGAGGTAACAGCTCGTCGCAGCCTGGCAGCACCCGAACCACTTAAACCCTATACATTGTGGGTGGCATCGGATTACCGTGGAACACGGGGTTGCCCGGTTGAACGATTCTGCCCTTGGCGACATCGACCAACTCGCCGCCCACGAAGTGTAGGAGAGTGCAAGGAACGTCGGCGGCGCCCTGCGAAAACATGTAGGGCGTCAGGGATGCCCAGCCAAAGGCAAGGAGATGAAGTCCTCGGACGAGAGGCTTAGTTACCGTGATGCCATCGAGCTCGGCTAATGTCGAGGCACCGCCAACGGCGGGCGTGCAACTGACGGAGGGGCCGCTTGCTGGCGAGGTGCCGGCCGGCGTACACCCGGGTGCATTAAGCTCCAATGTCGCCGTCGGAGACACCAATACCGCCGGCGCCGGAGACACCAATGGCACCGCCGCCGTAGACACCAATACCGTCGCCGCCGGAGACACCAATGGCGCCGCCTGCGCATTGTGTGAGTTGCTGGCCGTGAAGCTGGGAATCGGGGGCGGCCCCTGTTGGCCACCCGCAATCCACGTCGTTATCCCATGAATCAAGGTAAGCATAATGCCGGTGAGCGTCGATCCCAGTTGTTGTCTTGGACCATCTCCGAAATCCGCGCCACTTGCGCCTTGAGTGCTTCAACCTCGCGCGACTGGCTTTCCGAGCTGGTCTTTTTCTCCTTTCGCCCACCAGCGGTATAGTATGACGACCATTTTGTGGACAAGCCTTTGCCGGCCACACGACCAGCTGACGTTGGCTTACTGAGCTTATCCTTGTTTTTCATTACGTTCAACGCCCTATTCAAAGGGGTGTCGAAAGGGGAGCTTTGAGACGACCCCGCGCTATTGCTTTCTTTGTCCTGCGGAAGGAACGTGAACCATTTAGAAATATTGGGGATTAATTAGAATGCAACCATATGGAGCTAATTACGCGGGGGTGTATTCCTTACCAGAACAAGCTCAAGCTCCTTGGTCTTCGGATCCGTGGTAAGCTCCTTTGTTACCGGGTCCTCCTTGTACCGGGCCCTGAGAAAGTTCCTGGTCTGCTTGTCACTGTATTTCTCGAAGCGGGGCGGTAGGCCTTGCTCGGCACGCTCCGCATCCTCCTTGTCCCATACAGGCTCCGCCACTTTGTAACCGCCGGGACCGAGTTGGTGGACCCCTATGTTCAACTGCCGCATTTCTTTCCCCCACTTACTTGATTCGGAGGTTGCGGGGCTCTCGCACTTGATCTTGAACTCCTTGTAGTCATCTTCGCTCATCAAAGGATATTTCGCCTTGATCTTCTCATAACTATCACCTTTGTCAATCATTGCCTTCACCGTGCTTTTCCAAGTAGACAGGGCCGTGCTCATCGTCGTGAGGGCGGCACCGTTCACTTTATTACCCGAGAGGCATGTGTTTGCGAACTCAGCGGGGAACTTGTATCGTTCGTGCAACTTCGTGAAGAGGAAGCTGCGCAAATTCCCTCGGTCCTTATGCCTTAGGTTCTCGGTGTTGATCGAGGCGGTGCTCCAGAGAATGCACCCGAGCTGAATCGAGTACCCCTTGACTACGTGTTTGGGCGCCGTCGGATGCCCGTCGGAGTTCATTTCAGTAAATTCCTCCCTGACGGTGCCGAGCATGTTCGGGTGCCGGTCCTTCCATTGCCTCTTCGGTTAGCTGCCATCTGTGCGTGCGCCGCCATCATCAGTGGTGGCATCCGCGACGCCATCATCAGTGGTGTCATCCCCGATGCCACTAGGGGTTATGTAGTCAGGATCGGTGTCTTCCGCGGCGTCCTCATAGTGGTGAGGTTCTTCCTCCAACTCCTGGGACAGCTCCCAGAATTGCTTGCCGCCCGAACCGCCGGCCTCATCATTGTGGGCCATGTTTCGCTCTAAATAGGAAAAAAGTTTGGTCAAAAAGTTGGTTATTGTCAAGGAACAAGATCATGGTCTCATCATTTAGGGTTTGTTGACACCGAGGCATCCTAAAAGCTAAGCTTTTATCATTTAGGGTTTGTCGATGTCGAGGCACCCTAAAAGCCTAAGCGTACATCATTTAGGTTCTCATCGACACCGAGGCACCCTAAAAGCCAAGGTTTCATCATTTAAGGTTTGTCGACGCCGAGGCACCCTAAATGCTAAGTTTTCATCATTTAGGGTTTATCGATGCCGAGGCACCCTAGGTTGGGCCTAATCACTTGGCACTAATTAGTTGGCTCTATTGCCACCTATGTTGGGTTTATCATCTAGGGTTTATCGATGCTGAGGAGAATTTCTAAGTTGGGCCTAATCACTTGGCTCTATTGCCACCTATGGTTTAATGCAGCAAGAATAAAGGGGTAGTTGATCCTACTTAATTAAGTACTAAGATACCCCGGCCCATGCATTAGTAGCAAGTACCTCATATGTCCGATTTTTAGCAAAGTCATGCTAAAATTCACGGAAAATTTCAGCATGACCTTTGCTGAAAATAGGACATATGGAGTACCCGAATTTGCCGGAACGGAAGTTAATCGACATTCTGGCAAACTCAAGGGCCTCTCGGGGTACCTGCAAAATCATCACGACACGAAAGGCCTCTCAAGGGCCTCAAGCAGCAGCGGCGTCTCCCAGGACCCCTTTTTTTGCTAAATTTCTTTGAGCAACAATTAGAGCAGAAAATTCAGCATATTTCTATACAATTTTTTTTGTACACATAAGATAGAAATGTAGTGCTGAAAGTTTAATGCTTACAAAAGACTTGCTGAAATAGTGAAAAATATGGAGTCACCAAGCTGGCTAAGAAACTCCCAAAGTCCACTAGCAAATCCAAGATCTAATCCTGTTACACACATCATAACAATTTAAGATAATTAGGATAAGGATAGTAGGAAATGAAAAAGAAAGAGCTCAAAAAACAATCACAACAGAAAAATAATAAAAACCTAGTCCTAGAAGAAAATAAATCCTAAAAGAAAAGAAATCTTAAATAATAAAAAGTTTGCATCTGAGCCACCCTTCCAAAATCCAACATAGAGAAACGAGCTAGTCAGGACAGCATACAAATGTGCAGATTTCATCTCTTTAGAAACTACAAAAGCAGTCTTGTAATCTCCGACTTTAGTGTTTTTGGTCAATAGTTCAATATATTTTTATACAATATATGACCCGCTGTCCATAAAAAATGTTAATGTCCATCAAAACAACTCAATAAATGTGTTCCCAAAGATCACAAAAATGCACTGCAACTCTTTTTGAAACATACACTAATAAGATGAAAGTTTCCCTTCCGGATTATCTTGACACTTTACTTTAAACACTTCTTTACATGCAGCATTTGTCATAACTACCGGAACAGAGATATACATAGCTGGTTCTTTATATACAGTAAGACTAAATAAAAATCTGGCTACTGAATGAACAGGAGGATAGTGAGCCCAATTTGTTAGTCCATTATCAAAGCATATGACACCAAAAGCAGGATAAGTTAAGCTCCAGAATTCTAGTTTCCATGATTACTGCTTGATCACATGAAGAAATAATTCAAAAAAAATACAATGCGTAAATTGGATTCCGTGTTACTAATTAAGACTGGTTTCATCACTGATCAATATCCTGCAGTCCCCGTTTTGAAAAAAATTAAACCATTTAAAAAAAATCCCGCGGTCCTAATCCAAACCTTACTATGAGAACAAAACCTCATTATCCCTCTAGGATGTGAAGATTAGCACTCCCGACTGCCCTATAGCTCAATCACATAATGATGTGACTGCTACCAAATATATTAAACTGAAAAAGTATGAACATGTCTATTCCTAATTGATTGAATTGGAATAACATCTGAATCAGTAGTAAGTAGAAGACAGCAAGCCATGTCCAATTTCACAGGGACATACAAAGAACAATGAGACCAAGACATGAAACCACTAATCTAAAATGTATTTGCAGGGCATCTATTTGGTTGATTATTCAAGATAATTAAAACAATGTGCAGTACACCAAACACGAAAATGTGCGGCAGCAAACTGAGGGCACATCTCCATTGATTTATTGCTGTTTGGTCCCGCAAAAAAAGATTTATTGCTGATTGGATAAAATGCTTAGCACGAGCACTGACAGATTTGCATCTAATAAACAATCCCTAGCAGAAGATAATCAATCACTGGGGTCGGGTCGGGTCGGGTGGCAGCTAGACCTAGACCTAGACCTAGCTACCAGATGGAAGGGAAGAATTGTAGAGCAACCTTGGGGTGGGCGGGGAGAGGAGAAGCGGAGGGAGGGAGCACCTTGGTTGGGGCGGAGCGGTGAGGGCGACGGGGCGACGGAGTGGCGAGGGCGACGGGGCGACGGAGCGGCGAGGGCGACGGGGCGATGGAGCGACGAAGGCGACGGGGCGACGGAGCGGAGAAGGCGACGGACGGGAGGATGAGGCGCGGAGGACGGCGGCGGTCGAAACCCTAGGCACTCGCTCGCTCGCTTCTGGGGTTGGGTTGGGGGTGGGTCGATCGATCTGGTGGCGAGGGAGAGAGGGTTGGGGGTGGGTGGATCGATCTGGCGAGGGAGAGGGAGATAGCTAGGGGGAAGCTTACTAATGGCGCACCACACCTTGGTGCGCCATTAGAAATCTTTTTTAGATAGCGATGGCGCACCCCGCAGCGGTGCGCCATTAGAAATCTTTTTTTAGATAGCAATGGCGCACCCCGCAGCGGTGCGCCATTAGAAATCTTTTTTTAGATAGCAATGGCGCACCCCGCAGCGGTGCGCCATTAGAATTTTTTTATTACAGTTCGAGCACAGGTTATATTGCACCTAACCCAATCCACATCAAAACCCGCCCACTAGCCCGACTGGTCAGCATGCAGCACACACACCAGGAGCTCCTGGGTTCGATTCCCAGGCTCCATAATATATTTTTTTGTTGCATTTTAAATGTTGTTTGATATTTTTTTGTGTTTAAATATGTTCAAACTTGTTTAAATCATAACAGTAATATTTTTTTTATAAAAACAGTAATAATTTTTTAAAATATATATTCAAATTTGTTACTTGAAAATATCATCGGCGGCTGCGGTGGAGCGGGGGAGGGTGCGGGGGGCCGGGTGCTCGTCGGTGGCGGTGGAGGGGGATCGAGATCGAGTGTCCTCATGAATTCAAAAAGTGCCCATGAAATTTAAAAATATTCATGATATCAAAAAGTGCCCATGAAATACAATCGAGAAATGAAGACTATGATTTAAATACAATCGATCTTAGCTAGCTATCTGTTCACAATCTTCTTGCCCTTCTTTTTCGCAAATGGAGTTCTTCTGTGGAACGGACGTCCTTTAGGTAGGGTGGTCCTGCTTCTTCTTGTGGTGTGTGCTGCTACTTCATCGTCGTCGTCATGTTCGATCTTCGGGTCGCCGTACTTGTCGAAGTCTTGCTCATTGGCTACTCCATCCATTCCGATGATCTTCCTTTTGCCTCTCCTCACGACAACACGACTGGGATTTGACGGGTCGGTAATGAAGAAGCATTGGTCCACTTGGGAAGCCAGTACCCATGGCTCATTTTTCGCGGTGACGTTTGCGCCCGCGGTCTTGGATTTGGCTTCGGGTATAACCATGGTGGTGAAATACCGGTCTTCTTTTAGGACGCTCTTGGCCCATCTGACACGGAACATCGGGACCTTCTCTCCAGCGTAGCTCAGCTCCCAGATCTCCTCGATCCTTCCGTAGTATCTGTCCTTGTCGTTATCGGTGTAGGATTCCATCGTTACCCCGGAGTTCTGATAACCATCGCTCTTCATGTCCTTGTTCTCGGTGTAGAATGTGTAGCTGTTGATATCCTACGCCTCATAGGTCATCAGGTTGTGCTCGGCGCCCTGTGACAAGGCGAATATGAGTTGTTCTTCCGCGGAAGAATCCTCATGTAAAGGGTACGATAGAAGCTTCTGCTTGAACCAACGCGTGAAACATGAGTTGTGCTCTTTGATTATATCTCCGTCCGTCCTCTGTTGGCCTCGGTCATTGTACGTCTTCTCAATAAAGGTTTTGTGCTCTACCACCCAAGGATCGACCACGTCTATGTGTTGTAGTGCGACTAGGTTTGCTCTTTCAAAGTCGGCGAGTCGACCCTCAAAGTCGACATGCATTTCGCGGCAACCCTCACGGTGACCCCATCCAGCGAGCCTGCCAAGGTGCCTGTTGACGGGCAAACCAACGGGGTTCTGGATGCCTAGATAATTCGTGCAGTAGGAGATGCACTCTTCGGTCAGAAAGCCCCTGGCTATACTTCCCTCTGGACGTGACATGTTGCGAACGTATCCTTTGATGACACCATTCATCCTTTCGAACGGCATCATGCTGTGCAGGAACGTCGGCCCGAGTTGGATGATATCCTCCATGATATGGACCAGCAGATGCACCATAGCGTCAAAGAATGCGGGCGGGAAGTACATCTCAAGCTCGCATAGTATCACCACGATCTCTTCCTGTAGCCTTTTGAGTTGCCTCATGCCAATCGACTTCCGAGAGATGACGTCGAAAAAGTTGCATAGGCCAAATAGCGTTTCACGGACGTGCGCGTCCATGATCCCACGGATTGCAACTGGAAGTATCTGCGTCATCAGCACGTGACAGTCGTGAGACTTCATCGCGCTGAACTTCTGCTTCGCTGGGTCTAGCTATCTGCTTATCTTCCCCGCGTAACCGTAAGGAAGTTTTACTCCTACGAGGCAGGTGAAAAACTACTCGATCTCCTCCTGACTTAGAGTGAAGCACGCGGGAGGGTAGTCACTTCCGGTCTTCTTGGCCTTTTTGCCTTTGCGACGAGTTTCTGTGTCCTACTTCGCCTCATCATCATCATCATCATCATCATCATCATCATCATCATTAGCGTGAAGCTCCTACCTGATGCCCATTGATTTCAAGTCTGCCCTTGCTTTCGGCCCATCTTTGGTCCTCTCTGGCATGTTGAGCAGGGTACCAAGCAGACTCTCGCACACGTTCTTCGTGATATGCATGGCATCAAGGCTGTGAGGCACACGGTGGATCTTCCAGTACGGCAAGTCCCAGAAAACAGACCTTGTTTTCCATACCTTCAGCAGCGGCTCTGGCGCCTTTCGCTTGTTTCCCGGCTCTGGCACCTTTTGCTTCTTTCCCGGCAATGGGCAATCTTTCCAATTTTTCAACAGCTCATCTATTTCCTCGCCGCTCCTCGTACGCGGGCGTTTTTGGGGTTCGGTTTCACCATCGAACAGATCCTTGCGTTTCCTCCATGGGTCATCGTCACGAAGCCACCTTCGATGTCCCATGAACACGGTTTTTGAAGATCCGAGATCTCTATCTAGCTGGCGATACGTTGTGTCATCCATGCACCTTACGCATCCAGAAAATCCATGGACTACCTTCCCCGCGAGATATCCGTAACCGAGATAGTCGTGCACCGTCGTGAGCAGTGCGGCTCTCATAGGGAAATATTCTTTCTCTGCGGCGTCCCACGTATTGGCTGGCGTTTTCCACAACGTGTCTAGCTCCTCTTTTAGCAGCCCCAGATACAGATTGATGCCGTTCCCTGGTTGTTTCGGCCCTTCTATTAGCATACTCATGTGAATGTACTTCCTCTTCATGCACAACCAGGGGGGAAGGTTGTACATCCACACAAACACAGGCCACGTGCTATGTGTGCTTCTCTGGCTGCCAAACGGATTGGCTCCATCGGTGCTCGTGCCAAGCACGATGTTCCTTGGATCCTTCCCAAATTCTGGGTATTCGATGTTCAACGCTTGCCACTGGCTCGCATCCTTAGGGTGACTCAGCATCTTGTCTTTTTTATCTATCTCCGGATCATTTCCGTCATCTTCCCGCTTCTTCTCCTCCCTATCCGCGTGCCAACGCAGGAGCTTTGCTACCTTAGGGTCCACGAAATACCGCTGCAGACGAGGAGTGATCGGAAAGTACCACACCTATTTTCGAGGAGCTTTCTTCCTCTTCTTGTATCGAGTGACGCCGCACACCGGACATATGGTAGACTCTGTGTGCTTGTCCCGATAAATGATGCAATTGTTCATGCACACATGGTATTTCACGTGCGGTAAATCCAGAGGACACACGATTTTCTTCGCCTCCTCGAAACTGGTCGGGCACTTGTTCCCCTTGGGAAGACGTTCGTGCCAGAATGACATGTTCTCGTTGAAGCATGCGTCGGTCATTTTGTGTTTTATCTTCATCTCCAGAGCCATGAGCGTTACTTTCAGGCGGGTATCCTCGGGCCTGCATCCTTCATACAATGGAGTAACCGCGTCTATCTCCAGTTGATCCAGCTTGGCTTTCTCTCTGGCGGCAGCTCTTGCGTTATCCGTCTGCTTGAGAAGCAGCTCTTGAATATGAGGGTCCTGCACCCAGCCTCCGTCGTCGTCTGCTCCGGCATCTTCATCATCATGCCCTTCGTCTTGAAATTCCTCATCATCATGTACAATATGATCTTCTACATAATGACTGTGTACAGCATCACCGTCATGATCATGTCCTGGAGATTCTTCCTCTTCTCGCCCGCCCTCGCCGCGGTGGTACTTGTCTTGTTGCCCTTCCTCATTTCTTGCCCGGCCCCCATGGACGACTTCATAGTCATCTTCATCACCTTCCCACCGATAGCCATCCATGAAACCACGCAAGAGCAGGTGGTCCCGCACCTGCCCGGAATCCGGGTTCGCAATAAGGCTCTTCAGCTTGCATCTTAGACACAGACATCTTATCTCCGTCTCGTTCTTTTGAAGCATCTCGGCCTTCGCGGAGCTCAAAAACCTATTCACGATGCCTTTGGTCATCGTGCGGACCGTGGGTCGCCTGCGGGGTAGAGCAAAACGATATTTTAGAACCAAGAAAAAATTTGGCATGACCTTCCCTAAAAATAGGACCAAAAAGAATGCATAGTGCCAAAATTCTCGCCAAAACGGAAATGAATCAACATTCCAGCAAAATATTGGCAACTATCGCATTTCAAATACCGGTACCTACAAACACAAACATATATGCAACACCACAAACACATGCAACACCACAAACATACATAGATCTAGCTAGGCCACAAAAAGTGCATGTGCACGTTGTTGGAGCGAGCTAGGGAGAAAAAAAAGTAGATCTACATCATGAAGATAGCTTTCCCCTTACTTACCTATCAAAAAAGGTAATTTCACCACTTAATTTTGATGAATCTATGGTGGAAATGAGGTGAGGAGGAGGCAGCCGAAAGCTTGGAGAAGGAGGTGGAGGGAATGAAGTGGGGGAAAGTGAGTGGGTAGGTGTGGGGCTGTCCAAAATATCATGTTGGGGTCCCAGGTTACTAATGGCGCACCACCTGCACAAGCACCATTAGTAACCCTGGTTACTAATGGCGCACCTGCAGGTGGTGCGCCATTAGTAGTTTTGCAGAAAAGTAAATATATATATATATATATATATATATATATATATATATATACTAATGGCGCACTTTTACAGGGTGCGCCATTAGTAGTTTTGCAAAAAAAAGAATAAAAAAATTCAGTACTGGCGCACTCCTTGTCTGGTGCGCCATTACTAGTTAGAACTAGTAATGGCGCACCATACATAGGATGCGCCATTAGTATGTATGTAAGAAAAAATTATCACTAGTGGCACACCTGTTTTCTGGTGCGCCATTAGTGTCTTCCACACTAATGGCGCATCACCAACTGGTGCGCCATTAGTATATAGTAGTGGCGCACTACTTCCCTGGTGCGCCATTAGTGTCAATCCTATCTATAGCCCTTTTCCTAGTAGTGCCAACACTGTCACCACGGCGTCGTACTGCCGGAACTCATCTACTACTTCGCCCCTCTTGGTGGATCAAGAAGGCGAGGACGTCACCGAGCCGAACGTGTGCAGAACTCGGAGGTGCCGTGCTTTCGGTACTTGGATCGGTCAGATCGTGAAGACGTACGACTACATCAACCGCGTTGATATAACGCTTCCTCTTTCGATCTACGAGGGTATGTGGACAACATTCTCCCCTCTCGTTGCTATGTATCACCATGATCTTGCGTGTGCGTAGGAAATTTTTGAAATTACTATGTTACCTAACAACATCTACCTCTATATCCTGAGTTTGAAGACAACACTGTTGTGATGAATGAGGAAGAACCATCATCAGCTCAAGTCCAGGAGAAGAGAGCCAAGGAAAAGGCTGAGAAAGCTTCCCAGATGCCAAGTGTTGAAGAGGCATCTCGAGTATTCCTGAAAAGCAAGCAAGATCAGTTAGGCTATCTGATTCAAGCTACACTGAGGATTGAGAAGGGCTTGGCCACCCTGACTCAGAATCAGGAGAGCCTGGAGAGGATTGTGGAAACAAAATTCTATGATCTTGATCTGAAGGTGACAGAGGGAGTCCTTGATTAGGGGGTCTCCGGACAGCCGGACTATCTCCATTGGCCGGACTGTTAGACTATGAAGATACAAGATTGAAGACTTCGTCTCGTGTCCGGATGGGACTCTACTTGGCGTGGAAGGCAAGCTAGGCAATGCGGATATGGATATTTCCTCCTTTGTAACCGACCTTGTGTAACCCTAACCCTCTCCGGTGTCTATATAAACCGGAGGGTTTTAGTCCGTAGGACAACAACCATAACATACAATCATAGCATAGGCTAGCTTCTAGGGTTTAGCCTCGCTGATCTCATGGTAGATCTACTCTTGTACTACCCATATCATCAATATCAATCAAGCAGGACGTAGGGTTTTACCTCCATCAAGAGGGCCCGAACCTGGGTAAAACATCATGTCCCCTGCCTCCTGTTACCATCCGGCCTAGACGCACAGTTCGGGACCCCCTACCCGAGATCCGCCGGTTTTGACACCGACATTGGTGCTTTCATTGAGAGTTCCTCTGTGTCCTCGCTGTTAGGCTTGATTGCTCCTACTATCATCGATAGCGATGCAGTCCAGGGCGAGACTTTTCTCCCCGGACAGATCTTCGTATTCGGTGGCTTTGCACTGCGGGCTAATTCGCTTGGCCATCTGGAGGAGATAGAAAGCTACGCCCCTGGTCATCAGGTCAGATTTGGAAGTTTGAACTACACGGCCGACATCCGCGGAGACTTGATCTTTGACGGATCCAAGCCACAGCCGGGCGCGCCGCACTGCCACGATGGGTATGACCTAGCTCTGCCGCCATACAGTACCCCAGAGGTCACGCTCGCATCAGCTCCGACCCTTAGCTCGGAGCCAACTATGCCAATCGAGGACAGGTGGCTAGACACCGCCTTAGGGGATGCAGTCTCAACGGCGATTGAGCCGAACACTGGCCTAATCCTCCGCGAAGCCCGTGACTCCAAGGTGTCGGACTCTTTTCCAGACTCCGAACCGCCCGCGCCCCTGCCAATCGAATCCGATTGGGCGCCGATCATGGAATTCACCGCCGCGGATATCTTTCAGCACTCGCCCTTCGGTGACATTCTGAATTCACTAAGGTCTCTCTCTTTGTCAGGAGAGCCCTGGCCGGACTATGGCCAACAGGATTGGGATGCGGATGACGAAGAAATTCGATGCCCACCCACCACCCACTTCGTAGCCATTGTCGATGATTTAACCGACATGCTCAACTTCGACTCCGAAGACATCGATGGTATGTACGACGATGTAGGAGACGAACACGAACCTGCGCCTATAGGGCACTGTAAAGCCACCTCGTCATATGACATATACATGGTGGATACACCCAAAGAAGGCAATGGCAACGAGATAGCGGAGGATGACCCCTCCAAGAAGCAACCCAAGCGCCAACGTCAGCGGCGCCGCTCCAGGTCCCGCCAAAGGAAAAGTGGTGATACCGGCACAGGAGATAATAACACTCCGGATAGTACGGAAGACAACAACATTCCCCTCCAGCAGTATTCAGAGCAGGAGGATGGAGGAGCCAGCCCTCCTGAGAGAGCGGCAGACGGAGAGGAGGAGGATGACAATTACATGCCCCCCTCCGAAGACGAGGCAAGCCTCGGCGACGATGAATTCGCCGTGCCAGAGGATCCCGTCGAACAAGAGCGCTTCAAGCGCCGGCTTATGGCCACGGAAAATAGCCTAAAGAAAAAGCAGCAGCAGCTTCAAGATGATCAAGATCTGCTAGCTGACAGATGGACTGAAGTCCTCGCGGCCGAGGAATATAAACTCGAGCGCCTCTCCAAGAATTACCCAAAGTGCAGGTTACTACCCCGACTGGAGGAAGAAGCGTATGATACGGCTGATCGGCCACCTCGTGGCCGTGATAGAGAGGCATTCCAGCCAAAAACTCAGCCTCTACCCCGACGCCATTCAAATAAAAAGGCATGGGGAGATACGCCAGACCTGCGAGACATATTGGAGGACAAAGCAAAGCATGCAAGATCGATCTACGGATTACAAGGGTGCACAACTCTGCGAGACGACAAATGTCACGTTGGATACAGTAAAAGCAAATCCGGTCGGGCCGAACATAGCGGGCAAGACCCATTCGAGCTGCGTCGCGATATAGCCCAATACAGAGGCGCTGCACACCCCTTATGCTTCACAGACGAAGTAATGGAACATCAATTCCCAGAAGGTTTCAAACCTGTAAATATTGAATCATACGATGGCACAACAGATCCCACAGTATGGATCGAGGATTTCCTCCTCCACATCCACATGGCCCGCGGTGATGACTTACACGCCATCAAATACCTCCCATTAAAGCTCAAAGGACCAGCGCGACATTGTCTTAACAGCTTGCCAGCGAACTCCATTAGCTGTTGGGAAGATCTGGAAGCCGCATTCCTCGACAACTTTCAGGGAACTTATGTGCGACCACCAGACGCCGATGACTTGAGCCACATAATTCAGCAACCAGAAGAGTCGGCCAGGCAATTCTGGACTCGGTTCCTTACAAAGAAAAATCAGATCATCGATTGTCCGGATGCAGAGGCCTTAGCGGCTTTCAAACACAACATCCGAGACGAGTGGCTAGCCCGGCACCTTGGTCAGGAAAAGTCGAAATCTATGGCAGCTATCACGACGCTCATGACCCACTTTTGTGCGAGAGAAGACAGTTGGCTGGCTCGCAGTAATAACATATCAAAGAACCATGGTACCCCGGATACCAAGGACGGTAATAGCAGGTCACATCGCAACAAACATAAGCGCCGCATTAACAGCGAAAATACCGAGGATACGGCAGTCAATGCCGTATTCAAAGGCTCTAAACCCGGTCAGCGGAAAAAGCCATTCAAAAAAAGTACGCCGGGTCCGTCCAGCTTGGACCGTATACTCGATCGCTCGTGTCAAATACACGGAACCCCAGACAAGCCAGCCAATCACACTAACAGGGATTGTTGGGTGTTCAAGCAGGCCGGCAAGTTAATTGCCGAAAACAAGGACAAGGGGCCACATAGTGATGACGAGGAGGAGCCCCGGCAGCCGCACACCGGAGGACAGAAGAGGTTCCCCCCACAAGTGCGGACGGTGAACATGATATATGCAATCCACATCCCCAAGAGGGAGCGGAAGCGTGCGCTCAGGGACATATATGCGTTGGAGCTAGTCGCCCCAAAGTTCAACCCTTGGTCCTCCTGTCCGATCACCTTCGATCGCAGGGACCATCCCACTAGTATCCGTCATGGCGGATTTGCCGCACTGGTCCTAGACCCAATCATTGACGGATTCCACCTCACTCGAGTCCTTATGGATGGTGGCAGCAGCCTGAACCTGCTTTATCAGGACACAGTGCGCAAAATGGGTATAGAACCCTCAAGGATCAAACCCACAAAAACGACCTTTAAAGGCGTCATTCCAAGTGTGGAGGCCCATTGCACAGGCTCAATTACACTGGAAGTGGTCTTCGGATCCCCGGATAATTTCCGAAGTGAAGAGTTAATCTTCGATATAGTCCCGTTCCGCAGTGGTTATCACGCGCTGCTCGGGCAAACCGCATTTGCTAGATTCAATGCGGTACCGCATTATGCATACCTCAAGCTCAAGATGCCAGGACCTCGCGGAGTTATTACAGTCAATGGAAACACAGAGCGCTCTCTCCGAACAGAGGAGCACACCGCGGCCCTCGTAGCAGAAGCGCAAAGCAGCCTCTCAAGGCAATCAACCAGTTCGGCGCTTCAAAGCTCGGACACCTTCAAGCGCGCTCAAAGCAATCGGCAAATAGACCACCTGGCGTGATCTGAGCTCGCGTAGCAATACGGCGGCCACCCCAATCCCAGCCCAACAGCGAAACTTGTGCCGCGCGTACATAATTACGCATTAAAAATACCATGGGCATAAGTGGGGAGGGGGGCACAACTGCGGCATGCCCCAAGACGTGGCTTAAACCGCACTAGGGGCTTCCTGTTTGGTTATTTTTCTCTTTTTTTTAGGACCTTAATTTCTGGAAACACTGTCCGGCAGCACTATTGCCGAACACATGATGCAGCAACCAAGGAGGCAGACAGCTACGTCATACCACGGAATTCCCAAGTGGATTACAGTAATGAGCGAAATATTCGATTTAATATCATTCCTCAGCTTGCCCTTGGAAGGGACATAGTCCTACTCTTTGCTTATCACACTATCTGTATCACTCTTCTTTAAACGCAATTTTTTAATAAACAATGCATGACATTACGACTATTATTGCATTCTTGTTATATATATATGTGTGTTCATTAATGACGCCTTGCAACCGTACACCTTGGTACGGCTAATACACCAGGGGCTTACGTACTTCACAATACGGTGTGAAAAGTCCAAACACTTTCACAAGTGCGGCACCCCGAACTTATAGCATTATATGTATCAGCTCTGAATCATGTCTTTGGTCAAATGTTGGGTTTGCCTGGCTCCTATGTTTTGGTACCTGACGTTCCGCTCTATCGGCTAAGGTAGCGCTAGGAGAACTACTGCGATTGTGCCCCAATTCTGCTAGGTTCAGCACCTCAGTAGAGAAAGCTAAAACTGACTGTCATGATAAGGCGAGAGACTGGTCGCTGTTCGGCGAGGTTTTCGAGTCCCTAAAGACTTATGCCGCTTAGAGCGAGGGGCCGGCCCTGTCCCGCTTAAAGGCGTGTATCGCGCCCAAAATTCGGCCTTCCGAATACCAGGGGCTTCACCGAAATTTAAAATTATATAATTCTATGGCTAAGTGAGAGTGATAAACCATTATTAGTCTGGTTGCCTTGTTCGCTGTGCTGAGCACCTCCCTCGAAGGACCCAAACAAGGGAACAAGAGTGCTTAGGTTTATCCCGAACACCCCAGCACTCGTGGCATGGGGGCAGAAGCCGAGGACTAGCCATCTCTCAGATTGGATAAACAGCCAAACGGAAGGTAATATTTTAAATTTAAACAAGCGTTGCATAGCGCATTGAAACAAGTTTTCATAAATACAGGATAAAACGAGCAAGTCTCATTCAAATATTACATCTTTTAAACACTCGTCCGCTATGAGACGGGCACCCGGTAGAACACCCTCGTAGTACATCTCGGGGTAGCGGTGCTCCTTGCCCTCCGGAGGCCCCTCCTTGATCAGCTTCACGACGTCTAGCTTGACCCACTGCAATTTCACACGGGCGAAAGCCCGGCGTGCACCTTCAATGCAGACAGATCGCTTGATTACCTCTAGCCACGGGCAGGCATCCACAAGCCGCCCCACCAGGCTAAAGAAGCTATTCGAAAGGGCGTCGCCAGGCCACAGCCGGACTATAAAGCTCTTCATGGCCTGATCGGCCGCCTTATGTAGCTCGACCATCTGCTTCTACTGGTCGCACATTGGCATTGGGTGTTCGGCCTCAGCATACTGAGACCAGAACAGCTTCTCTGTTGAGCTTCCATCCTCGGCTTGGTAAAATTGTGCGGCATCGGACACGCAGCGGGGCTGATACGTCTCCAACGTAACTATAATTTTTGATTGCTCCATGGTATATTATCTACTATTTTGGACTATATTGGGCTTTATTTTCCACTTTTATATTATTTTTGGGACTAACCTATTAACCGGAGGCCCAGCCCAGAATTGCTGTTTTTTGCCTATTTCAGTGTTTCGAAGAAACAGAATATCAGACGGAGTCCAAACGGAATAAAATCTTCGGGAACGTGATTTTCTCACCGAACATGATCCAAGAAACTTGGACCCTACTCCAAGGAACAAAAGAGGCGGTCACGGGGGTGGGGGCGCACCCCCTGCCTCGTGCGCCCCTCGTTGCTCCTCCGGCGTACTCCTTCCTCCTATATATACCCACGTACCCCCAAACGATCAGAACAGGAGCCAAAAACCTAATTCCACCGCCGCAACTTTCTGTATCCACGAGATCCCATCTTGGGGCCTGTTCCGGAGCTCCACCGGAAGAGGGCCGTCATCACGGAGGGCTTCTACATCATCCTAGCCTCTCCGATGAAGTGTGAGTAGATTACCTCAGACCTTCGGGTCCATATTAGTAGCTAGATGGTTTATTCTCTCTTTTTGGATCTCAATACAATGTCCTCCCCCTCTCTTGTGGAGATCTATTTGATGTAATCTTCTTCTTTTGCGGTGTGTTTGTTGAGACCGATGAATTGTGGGTTTATGATCAAGTCTATCTATGAACAATATTTGAATCTTCTCTGAATTCTTTTATGTATGACTGGTTATGTTTGCAAGTCTCTTCGAATTATCCGTTTGGTTTGGCCAACTAGATTGGTAGTTCTTGCCATGGGAGAAGTGCTTAGCTTTGGGTTCGATCTTGCGGTGTTCTTTCCCAGTGACAGAAGGGGCAGCAAGACACGTATTGTATCGTTGCCATCGAGGATAACAAGATGGGGTTTATTTCATATTGCATGAATTTATCTCTCTACATCATGTCATCTTGCTTAAAGCGTTACTCTGTTTTAAATTAATACTCTAGATGCATGCTGGATAGCGATCGATGAGTGGAGTAATAGTAGTAGATGCAGAATCGTTTCGATCTACTTGTCACGGACGTGATGCCTATATACATGATCATGCCTAGATATTCTCATAACTATGCTCAATTCTGTCAATTGCTCAACAGTAATTTGTTCACCCACCGTAGAAAACTTATGCTCGCGAGAGAAGCCACTAGTGAAACCTATGGCCCCCGGGTCTATTCTCATCATATCAATCTACATCATTTTAATCTTGTTTTGTTTTTACTTTGCCTTTTACTTTTCACTTTGCATCTTTATATCAAAAATACCAAAAATATTATCTATCGGATCTCACTTCCGTAAGTGACCGTGAAGGGATTGACAACCCCTAATCGCGTTGGTTGCGTTGAGCTCTTTGTGTTGTGTAGGTATAAGGGACTTGCGCGTGGCCTCCTACTGGATTGATACCTTGGTTCTCAAAAACCGAGGGAAATACTTACGCTACTCTATTGCATCATCCCTTCCTCTTCGGGGAAAACCAACGCAAGCTCAAGACGTAGCAAGAAGGATTTTGGCGCCGTTGCTGGGGAGTCTACGCAAAAAGTCAACATACCAAGTACCCATCACAATCCCTATCTCTCGCATTACATTATTTGCCATTTGCCTCTCGTTTTCCTCTCCCCCACTTCACCCTTGCCGTTTTATTCGCCCTCTCTCTCTCTCTCTCTATCCTCCCTCTCTATTTGCCTCTTTTACCCGTTTGCTCTTGTTTGCTCGTGTGCTAGTTTGCTTGCTTGTCGTTATGTCTGAAATTGGGGAAGTTATCGCCGATATGGGTGATAACAATATCATGGAAAATTCTGATGCTCCTGCTGAAGAACACCCTACCTACCATACAAAAAGATTTCGAATCGGTAGTGGTAATATTATTGGAAAAGGAGTTATTCAAGATTTCTTTACTTGTGCCGGTGCTTTGCCCTCTATGGGCGGTTCTATTCTCCATAGAACTAGTAGTCTTGCGGACGCTATTGCCATGCTTATCGTTGAACTTGAAAGGCAATTTATGTATATGCACCCATCTATACAAAGAGTTTTCCTAGAATTTTCTAATATCGAGCATTCCTCTGTTAAGCGTGCCGCTACTATCTTTTTGGCTCATGAATTCAGATTTATAATAAAATAAGCCAAAGAAATCTTTGCGCACTATAGGGTGGACGCTGGTCTTCCTCCCATAGAGTCTATCCTCTTCGATCAAGAAGAAATTATGCGCTTTCAATCTCTTGACTATGTTGCTTTTAATGAAAACCTTAGAAAAAGGTGCCAATCAATATTTTAATTGATAGAATCTCTGAACTTAATGATGATTTGGCTATTCAAAATAATGAGCTAGGATGCTCTCTTGAGTTTAGGCTCACAAGGTTCTGTCAAAAGAATGCTTATAATGATGAATTGGTTGTACAATACGAAGGGCCGAAAGAGGAACCTATACCTCCTAAAATTGATCTTGGGGACTTCTGTCCTATTAAATTTAGCCCTTTTGATTACTTTTGCTTGCCACAAAGAAAACTTGCTGCCGAACATAGAGAATATGAAATGAGTTTCACCGATCTATCTTATTACTACGGCACAACCTAGATCTATCCTCGCTTTTATGCCTAGCTAGGGGCGTTAAACAATAGCGCTTGTTGGGAGGCAACCCAATTTTATTTTTATTCCTTTCTTTTTGCTCCTGTTTGGTAATACAAAATTTATTTAGCCTCTGTTTTGGTTGTGTTTTTTGTGTTTAATTAGTGTTTGTGCCAAGTAGAACCGTTGGGAAGACTTGGGGAAAGTCTTGTTGAACTTGCTGTAAAAAAACAGAAACTTTAGCGCTCACGAGAACTGCTGTCATTTTTATTTTAAGAGTGATATTTAGTTAATTCTTCTTTCATATGTTTAATAGATAAATTCCTCACGTCCATCAATTTATTTTAGAATTTTTGGGGTTCCAGATCTTGCGCTAGCTACAGATTACTACAGACTGTTCTGTTTTTGACAGATTCTGTTTTTCGTGTGTTGTTTGCTTATTTTGATGAATCTATGGTTAGTAAAATAGCTTATAATCCATAGAGAAGTTGGAATACATCAGTTTTAACACCAAAATAAATAAAGAATGAGTTCATTACAGTACCTTGAAGTGGTTTTATGTTTTCTTTCTCTAACGGAGCTCACGAGATTTCTATTGAGTTTTGTGTTGTGAAGTTTTCAAGTTTTGGGTGAGTTCTTTTGATGGATTATGGAACAAGGAGTGGCAAGAGCCTAAGCTTGGGGATGCCCATGTCACCCCCAAGATAAAACAAGGACACCAAAAAGTCAAAGCTTGGGGATGCCCCGGAAGGCATCCCCTCTTTCGTCCACTTCCATCGGTAATTTACTTGGAGCTATATTTTTATTCACCAACATGATATGTGTTTTGCTTGGAGCGTCTTGTATTATTTGTGTCTTTGTTTGTTAGTTTGCCACAATCATCCTTGCTGTACACACCTTTTTAGGGAGTTATCTATGAATTAAAATTTGATAGAATACTCTATGTGCTTCACTTATATCTTTTGAGCTATGTAGTTTTGCTCTATGCACTTCACTTATATCTTTTGAGCGTTATAATTTTGCTCTATGTGCTTCACTTAGATCTTTTAGAGCATGGTGGTGGTTTGTTTTAAAATAAACTATTGATCTCTCATGCTTCACTTCAATTATTTTGAGAGTCTTAATAGCATGGTAATTTGCTTAATATAAATATGCTTGGTGTTCAAGATATGTGAAATTTTCTTTTGAGTGCGTTGAATACTAAGAGAAGATTGAAGCATGATATTTGTTTTGAGATATGGAGGTGATAATATTAGAGTTATGATAGTTTAGTAGTTGTGAATTTAAAGAATACTTGTGTTAAAGTTTGTGATTCCCGTAGCATGCATGTATGGTGAACCGTTATGTGATGAAGTCGGAGCATAATTTATTTATTGATTGTCTTCCTTATGAGTGGCAGTCGGGGACGAGAGATGGTCTTTTCCTACCAATCTATCCCCCTAGGAGCATGCGCATAATACTTTGCTTTGATAACTTCTAGATTTTTGCAATAAGTATATGAGTTCTTTATGACTAATGTTGAGTCCATGGATTATATGCACTTTTTCCCATCCTTCCACCATTGCTAGCCTCTCTAATACCGCGCACCTTTCGCCGGTATCATACACCCACCATATACCTTCCTCAAAACACCCACCATACCTACCTATCATGGCATTTCCATAGCCATTCCGAGATATATTGCCATGCAACTTTCCACCTTTGCATTTATTATGACACGCTCCATCATTGTCATATTGCTAGCATGATCATGTAGTTGACATCGTATTTGTGGCAAAGCCACCATTCATAATTATTTCATACATGTCACTCTTGATTCATTGCATATCCCGGTACACCGCCGGAGGCATTCATATAGTCATATTTGTTCTAAGTATCGAGTTGTAATTGTTGAGTTGTAAGAAAAATAAAAGTGTGATGATCATCATTTTCTAGAGCATTGTCCCAAGTGAGGAAAGGATGATGGAGACTATGATTCCCCCATAAGTCGGGATGAGACTCCGGACAAAAAAAAGAGGCCATAAAAAAGAGAAAAGGCCCAAATAAAAAAAAGAGAGAAAAAGAGAGAAGGGACAATGTTACTATCCTTTTACCACACTTGTGCTTCAAAGTAGCACCATGATCTTCATGATAGA
Organism: Triticum dicoccoides; assembly: GCF_002162155.2. NCBI lineage: Eukaryota > Viridiplantae > Streptophyta > Magnoliopsida > Poales > Poaceae > Triticum > Triticum dicoccoides. The sequence goes on along the minus strand of NC_041390.1, from coordinate 501,481,804 downwards.
GAGTCTCTCGTTATGTCACTTTCATATACTAGTGGGAATTTTTCATTATAGAACTTGGCTTGTATATTCCAATGATGGGCTTCCTCAAATTGCCCTAGGTCTTCGTGAGCAAGCGAGTTGGATGCACACCCACTTAGTTTCTTTTGATGAGCTTTCATATACTTATAGCTCTAGTGTATCCGTTGCATGGCAATCCCTACTCACTCACATTGATATCTATTGATGGGCCTCTCCATAGCCCGTTGATACGCCTAGTTGATGTGAGACTATCTTCCCCTCTTTTTGTCTTCTCCACAACCACCATTCTATTCCACATAGTGCTATGTCCATGGCTCACGCTCATGTATTGCGTGAAGATTGAAAAAGTTTTGAAAAAGTTAGAGTATGAAACAATTGCTTGGCTTGTCATCGGGGTTGTGCATGATTTAAATACTTTGTGTGGTGAAGATAGAGCATAGCCAGACTATATGATTTTGTAGGGATAACTTTCTTTGGCCATGTTATTTTGAGAAGACATAATTACTTTATTAGTATGCTTGAAGTGTTATTATTCTTTATGTCAATATTAACTTTTGTCTTGAATCTTTCTAATCTGAATATCCATAGCACAATTAAGAAATTTTGCATTGAAATTATGCCAGGTAAGCACTCCGCATCAAAAATTCTCTTTTTATCATTTACCTACTCGAGGACGAGCAGGAATTAAGCTTGGGGATGCCTGATACGTCTCCAACGTATCTATAATTTTTGATTGCTCCATGCTATATTATCTACTGTTTTGGACTATATTGTGCTTTATTTTCCACTTCTATATTATTTTTGGGACTAACCTATTAACCGGAGGGCCAGCCCAGAATTGCTGTTTTTTTTGCCTATTTCAGTGTTTTGAAGAAACAGAATATCAGACAGAGTCCAAACGGAATAAAATCTTTGGGAACATGATTTTCTCACCGAACGTGATCCAGGAGACTTGGACCCTGCTCCAAGGAAGAAAAGAGGCGGTCACGAGGGTGGGGGGCGCCCCCCCTAGGGCGCACCCCCTGCCTCATGGGCCCCTCGTTGCTCCTCCGGCGTACTCCTTCCTCCTATATATACCCACGTACCCCCAAACGATCAGAACAGGAGCCAAAATCCTAATTCCACCGCCGCAACTTTCTGTATCCACGAGATCCCATCTTGGGGCCTGTTTCGGAGCTCTGCCGGAAGAGGGCCGTCATCATGGAGGGCTTCTACATCATCCTAGCGTCTCCGATGGAGTGTGAGTAGTTTACCTCAGACCTTCGGGTCCATAGTTATTAGCTAGATGGTTTCTTCTCTCTTTTTGGATCTCAATACAATGTTCTCCCCCTCTCTTGTGGAGATCTATTCGATGTAATCTTCTTCTTTTGTGGTGTGTTTGTTGAGACCGATGAATTGTGGGTTTATGGTCAAGTCTATCTATGAACAATATTTGAGTCTTCTCTGAATTCTTTTATGTATGATTGGTTATCTTTGCAAGTCTCTTCGAATTATCCATTTGGTTTGGCCAACTAGATTGGTAGTTCTTGCCATGGGAGAAGTGCTTAGCTTTGGGTTTGATCTTGCGGTGTTCTTTCCCAGTGACATAAGGGGCAGCAAGACACGTATTGTATCGTTGCCATCGAGGATAACAAGATGGGGTTTATTTCATATTGCATGAATTTATCTCTCTACATCATGTCATCTTGCTTAAAGCATTACTCTGTTTTTAACTTAATACTCTAGATGCATGCTGGATAGCGGTCGATGAGTGGAGTAATAGTAGTAGATGCAGAATCGTTTCGATCTACTTGTCACAGACGTGATGCCTAGATACATGATCATGCCTAGATATTCTCATAACTATGGTCAATTCTGTCAATTGCTCAACAGTAATTTGTTCACCCACCGTAGAAAACTTATGCTCTCGAGAGAAGCCACTAGTGAAACCTATGGCCTCCGGGTCTATTCTCATCATATCAATCTCCATCATTTTAATCTTGTTTTGTTTTTACTTTGCCTTTTACTTTTCACTTTGCATCTTTATATCAAAAATAGCAAAAATATTATCTATCGGATCTCACTTCCGTAAGTGACCATGAAGGGATTGACAACCTCTAATCGCGTTGGTTGCGTTGAGCTCTTTGTGTTGTGTAGGTACAAGGGACTTGCACGTGGCCTCCTACTGGATTGATACCTTGGTTCTCAAAAACTGAGGGAAATACTTACGCTACTCTACTGCATCATCCCTTCCTCTTCTGGGAAAACCAACGCAAGCTCAAGACGTAGCAGGGGCAAATCTGTGAATGCTCCTGGAGAGCTCCGGATTCGGGTAAGTAATCGGTAATTTACCTTTACATGCTTGCTTTGCATATAGAAAGCCTTACCCGCCGCTATCTTCTTCATTGCGTCGATCTCCTGGAGGGCCTTTTGGGCTTCGGCCTTGGCACTTCTTGCGCTCTCGAGGGCCGCGGCAAGCTCAGACTCCCGCGTCTTTGAGTCAAGCTCCAACGCCTCGTGCTTCACCACAAGAGCCTGGAGCTCTTCCTGCACCTCGCCCACCCGAGCCTGGTGCTTCTCTCGCTCAGTGCGCTCCTTGGCCGCATTATCTTCGGCCCTTGTTAGCGCTTGCTTCAGGGTCGCCACCTCGCTCGTGGCCCCTCGCAAATATATGTTGATCCTGTCATTTTGCAATCGCGTCTTCTTTTATATATACATATCTATAGACAGAGTATTACTTACCCTTGTTCTCCTCGAGGTCCTGCTTCAGTACGGCGACCTCCGCAGTTAGTGCGGCGGACACCAGCAGCGAAGCCTGCATATGCATATTGACATACTTATATTAGACTCCTGCGATATTATTTGATCCTCTGTTCGTCTTTTCTTTGTGAACACCGAACAAAGCATCAGGGGCTACTGTCTATGCGGTAATATTTCTACTACATTTTAAAACACTTACCTCGAAGCCTGTTAGAAGGCTAGCACAGGCTTCAGTCAACCCACTCTTGGCGGACTGAACCTTCTGGACCACCATACTCATAACAGTACGGTGCTCCTCGTTGATGGAAGCGCTGCGAAGCGCTTCCAGCAGATTGTCCGGCGCCTCTGGATGGACAGAGGTCACCAGCACAGGCGTCTTGCCCCTCTTAGAAGGAGGCCGCCTGCCCGAGCCTGGAACCGCTGGAGGTTCTGGAGCGATGTTCTGCTGAGGGCCGAACTCGGAGCTCTCAGGGGCCCCGTCCCCTCAGCTCCCGGAGTCCGGAAGGTCGCCTTGAGGCGCCTCCGGGACTGTCTCTTGAGACAACACCTCAGTGTCGGCCGCAGGAGGAGGGGAGGTGGCGGTTGGGACTGGATCGCTATCCATGTCCGACGAGCCCAGGGAGCCGTCCGATGATACATCGCTGCTGGTTCGCGGCGGCCTGCATAATCATGTTCGCATTAGGGAAATCAGTGCGACAAAGGAATGCTACGAGTTACTCTGGTATCCGAATACTTACGATCTCCCCAGGGGCTTGGCCCTAGGCAACCACTCGTCTTCGTCTTCGTCGGCGGCGGTGGAGCTGTCCGGAAGGAGAGTCCTTCCCTTCTTGGACCCTTCGGCCCCCCAGTTAGGGCGGCCTTCCTTTTCTTATCTCCCCCTGCAGGAGGGGGAGCATCTTCTTCTTCTTCCTCGTCTTCGGGGGAGGAGTGCGCCGCAGAGTCATCGGATGGTGAGTCCGACAACGCCTAGCGTCGGGAGCTCTTTCGGGTTCCCTTGGCCTTCTTGGTCTTCTCCGGCACCGTATAAGGAGCCAGAGTCAGCATCTTCGCCAGAAGAGTGTCTGCTGGGCCTTCGGGCAAGGGAGCTGGACAGTCGATCTGTCCGGCCATCATTGCAGTCCTGTCAAAGGTACGGGAGTTTAGATCCCGCATGGAGTCAACCTAATAAAAATAAGTATCCTGCGAGAGGTAAAGCAACTTACCGCTTTGGCTTGGCGCTTCGCGCTGAATCCACGATCCGCAGTAATGGGAGGGGGGACCTCGGCGCTTTTTAACAGCACCCTCCAGGCATCTTCGTGAGTTGTGTCGAAGAGCCTGTTCAGAGTTCGGTGCCGCGCTGGGTCGAACTCCCACAAGTTGAACTCCTGTTGTTGGCACGGGAGAATCCGGTGGTGGAGCATGACCTGGACCACGTTGACAAGTTTGAGCTTCTTGTTCACCATGTTTTGAATACATGTTTGGAGTCCGGTCAGCTCTTTCGAACTACCCCAGGACAGGCCCTTCTCTTTCCAGGAGGTGAGCCGCGTGGGGATGCCAGATCGGAACTCGGGGGCCGCTGCCCATACAAGGTCGTGTGGCTCGGTGATGTAGAACCACCCCGATTGCCACCCCTTTATGGTTTCCACAAAGGAGCCCTCGAGCCACGTTACGTTGGGCATCTTGCCCACCATGGCGCCTCCGCACTCCGCCTGGCGGCCGCCCAGCACCTTGGGCTTGACATTGAAGGTCTTCAACCATAAGCCGAAGTGGGGCTTGATGCGGAGGAAGGCCTCGCACACGACGATAAACGCTGAGATGTTGAGGATGAAGTTCAGGGCCAGATCATGGAAATCCAGGCCGTAATAGAACATGAGCCCCCGGACAAATGGATGGAGAGGGAATCCCAGTCCGCGGAGGAAATGGGTGAGGAATACTACCCTCTCATGGGGCCTAGGGGTGGGGATGAGCTGCCCCTCATCTGGGAGCCGGTGCACGATATCGTTGGGCAGGTATCCGGCTCTCCTAAGTTTCTTGATGTCTCCATCTGTGATGAAGGAGACCATCCACCTGCCTCCCGCTCCGGACATGGTTGGAGAAGGTTGAGGTGGGAAGTGCGGACTTGGGCACTAGAGCTCGAGTGTGCGAAAACGGATGAGCAAAGGAGGAAGAAGGCGTGGATAGGAAGGTGAATCCTTATCCCTTTATATGGGCGGACGAAACTAAGCGTCCCCACTTGCCTGGTAAAACTCGCTCATCCCCCAAGCGCCGCAATCGATGGCGCGGTTGGGTTACCCACACCCGTATTGATGAGAATCCCGTAATAAGGGGACACAATCACTGCTTTGACAAGACGTGTCGAAAAACTGCCTCGCGTTATGTGCGTGGCTGGTTAAAGGAAACGATTCGAATAATCACCAGGCCATGAGGTCTTCTGTAATGACAAGACCACTTATTTTGCAGGGTCGGACACTATCCTTGTTTTCAAGTTCTTCTGTGATGTATTCGAAGAAGGAACGCGCCTTGCAATGCCGAAGACAATACTGCGCGCCGGACTCATCGTCATTGAAGCCTGGTTCAGGGGCTACTGAGGGAGTCCTGGATTAGGGGGTCTCCGGACAGCCGGACTATCTCCATTGGTTGGACTGTTAGACTATGAAGATACAAGATTGAAGACTTCGTCTCGTGTCCGAATGGGACTCTACTTGGCGTGGAAGGCAAGCTAGGCAATACGGATATGGATATTTCCTCCTTTGTAACCGACCTTGTGTAACCCTAACCCTCTCCGGTGTCTATATAAACCGGAGGGTTTTAGTCCGTAGGACAACAACCATAACATACAATCATACCATAGGCTAGCTTCTACGGTTTAGCCTCTCTGATCTCGTGGTAGATCTACTCTTGTACTACCCATATCATCAATATCAATCAAGCAGGACATAGGGTTTTACCTCCATAAAGAGGGCCCGAACTTGGGTAAAACATTGTGTCCCCTGCCTCCTGTTACCATCTGGCCTAGACGCACAGTTCGGGACCCCCTACCCGAGATCCGCCAGTTTTGACACCGACAGTGACTGAGATTCAAACTGCAGTTGAGCAGCTTCAGGAGGAAGCAGAGGAGAGGAGAGGAAAAGCAACCACTGATGCTTTTAAGCGTGTGCCATGAGGTCCAAGGTCTACTGCAGTGCCAGTCTCAGATGCCAGAGCTTCAGTGTCAGCACCAGCAGCTACAACTCCAGTGCCACCTCCAGCACCCACTCCATCAGCTCCAACTACATCGTCGGAAGCCTTCATCCTTGGAGTTCTATCTACACCACCTCCCGAAGACCAAGCCCGAGAGACGTATAACACTATGCATTTTCAAACTTTTTGGTAACTTGTTTCCAAAGGGGAGAAATATGTATAGAGCATAGGCTTCGAGAGAGAGTGTCTTGCTTTTTATCTCTCTTGCTATTTTGGTTGAACTACTTTATTGTGTGCTTGTGTGAGATACTTTATGTCCTTGTGAGATACTTGTATGATCATGTGGTTGATCATATGTACCTTAATTTTTGGTTGAATGATGCTATCCTTTATATTCCATATATGATCATTCACTTGCTTGGTCATGAGTGCATGCTTTTAATTTCTATCATTTTGAGCGCTCCACCAAGATGTATGTGACATGGAAGAGTAACCCATGATCCTAATCGATTGTGCATTTGCATTCAAAAGCAAATTTTAAATAATGAACAAATTTAGGGGGAGCTCTTGCTTATCACATACTTCTCAAAGCGATGATGTTTTTCAATCTTATAATCATTTGTCGAAGCTTTGATCTATATGTTGTCATCAATTACCAAAAAGGGGGAGATTGAAAGTGCAACTATCCCTGGGTGGTTTTGGTAATTCCTAACAACATATAGCTCATTGAGCTAATGCTACTTGAAGATAAATATTTCAGGAAAAGCTCAATGATTGGCATGGCATGGATTAGAAAGTGGACCCCTCAAAATGCTAAGGACAAAAGGATTGGCTCAAGCTCAAAGCACATGACTCTACATTTCATTTTTAGTGATCCAAGATCACACTAAGTCCATAGGAAAAGCCAATACTATTAAGAGGGGGTGAGGTGTTGCTTAATGAGGTTCTCACTCAAAGTGCTTAGTGACATGCTCCACAACCCTCAACCACTTTCTCATATCCAAATATATCCCAAACCAAAAGTCAAACTCGGCCCCACCGATTTGATCTATCCGGTGCCACCGAGTTCACTTGACATAGCCACTGCCACAAACCCTAGTCTTTTCGGTCCTACCGATAGGGATCTCGGTCTCACCGAGATGGGATTGTAATCTCTCTGTTTCCCTTCGTAACGTTTCGGTCCAACCGAGATGAGCGATTGGTCCCACCGAGATTGCAATGCAAACTCTCTGTTTCCCTTTTGTAATGTTTCGGTCCTACTGAGAGAGCGAATTGGTCCCACCGAGATTGCCTGACCAACTCTCTGGTTAGTCTATTACCAAAATCGGTCTCACCGAGTTTGTGTAATCGGTCTCATCGAGATTACGTTATGCCCTAACCCTAATGATATCAGTCCCACCAAGTTGACATGTCGGTCCCACCGAAAACCCTAACAGTCACATTATGAACTAAATCGGTCTGACCGAGTTGTATGATTCGGTCCCACCGAGTTTGGTGATTTGTGTGTAACGGTTAGATTTTGTGTGGAGGCTATATATACCCCTCTACCCACTCTTCATTCGTGGAGAGAGCCATCAGAACACGCCTACACTTCCAACATACATTTTCTGAGAGAGAACCACCTACACTTGTGTTGAGGTCAAGATACTTCATTCCAGTCACATAAATCTTGATCTCTAGCCTTCCCCAAGTTGCTTTCCACTTAAATCATATTTCCACAAAATCCTATCCTCTGAGAGAGAGTTGAGTGTTGGGGAGACTATCATTTGAAGCACAAGATCAAGGAGTTCATCATCAACACACCATTTGTTACCTCTTGGAGAGTGGTGTCTCCTAGATTGGTTAGGTGTCACTTGGGAGCCTCAGTCAAGATTGTGGAGTTGAACTAAGGAGTTTGTATGGGCAAGGAGATCGCCTACTTCGTGAAGATCTACCCTAGTGAGGCAAGTCCTTCGTGGGCGATGGCCATGGTGGGATAGACAAGGTTGCTTCTTCATGGACCCTTCGTGGGTGGAGCCCTCCGTGGACTCGCGCAATTGTTACCCTTCGTGGGTTGAAGTCTCCATCAACGTGGATGTACGATAGCACCACCTATCGGAACCACGCCAAAACTCTTCGTGTCTACATTGCGTTTTCTCCCTCCAAACTCCTCCCTTTACCTTCATATGCAATTGTTTTACATTCCGCTGCTATACTCTTAGAATTGCATGTGTAGGTTGTTTGCTTGACTTGTGCTAAGTTGCTAAAATCTGCCAAGAATTAAAATTGGGAAAAGGCTAGATTTTTATTTGGTCAAGTAGTCTAATCACCCCCTCTAGACATACTTTCGATCCTACACCCCTCCGTTACTTCTTTCCGGTAGACCTCGAGACTGTCGGCGACCCCCAGTTCGACTACGGTGTTGACGATCCCTCCTTCTTGCCAGAGCAACCAGGCAAGCCCCCCCTTGATCAACCCGATATCGCCTATTCCTTCTCTCTACTGCTTGCATTAGAGTATTGTAGCATGTTACTACTTTCTGTTAATCCATTTATGATGCATAGCCTATCTTTGCTACTACTATTGTTACCTTTACCTGCAATCCTAAATGCTTAGTATAGGATGCTAGTAATCCATCAGTGGCCCTACATTCTTGTCCGTCTGCTATGCTATATTATCGGGTCGTGGTCACTTCAGGAGGTGATCACGGGTATATACATATTACACTATTATACATGATACAAGGTGGTGACTAAAGTCGGGTCGGCTCATAGAGTACCCGCAAGTGATTCCGATATGGGGCTAAAGGGGCAGGTGGTTCCATCCAGGTAGTGGTGGGCCTGGGTTCCCGGCGGCCCCCGACTGTTACTTTGTGGCGGAGCGACAGGGCAGGTTGAGACCACCTAGGTGAGAGGTGGGCCTAGCCCTGGTCGGCGACCGCAGTTACATCAATTAACACGCTTAACGAGATCTTGGTATTTGATATGAGTCTGGCCACTGGCCTATACACACTAACCAACTACGCGGGAACAGTTATGGGCACTCGAAGTCGTGGTATCAGCCGAAGCCTTATTGATGTCTGCGACTGAGCGGTGCGTGCCGGATTGGATTGGAACACCTGCTCTTGTATTAGGGAGACTAGGTCCGCTTCCGGCCGCGTTCGCAACGTGCAGGTGTGCAATGGGCGATGGGCCCAGACCCCTGCGCGCATAGGATTTAGACCGGTGTGCTGACCTCTCTATTGTGCCTAGGTGGGGCTGTGACGTGTTGATCTTCCGAGGTCGGGCATGACCCAGTAAAGTGTGTCCGGCCAAAGGGGATCGAGCTTGTTGGGTAATGTGGTGCACCCCCGCAGGGAAGTTTATCTATTCGAATAGCCGTGTCCCTCGGTAAAAGGACGACCCGGAGTTGTACCTTGACCTTATGACAACTAGAACCGGATACTTAATAAAATACACCCTTCCAACTGCCAGATACAACCCGGTGATCGCTCTCTCACAGGGTGACAAGGGGAGGATCGCCGGGTAGGATTATGCTATGCGATGATACTTGGTTAACTTACCATCTACTCTCTTCTACTGCTTCAAGATGGAGGCTGCCAGAAGCGTAGTCTTCGATAGGACTAGCTATCTCCCTCTTATTCTGGCATTCTGCAGTGCAGTCCACATATAGTACCCCTTTCATTGATAACAATGCATATGTAGTGTAGCTCCTTGCTTGCGAGTACTTTGGATGAGTACTCATGGTTGCTTTGCTCCCCCTTTTCCCCCTTTCTATACCTGGTTATTGCGACCAGATGTTGGAGCCCAGGAGCCAAACACCACCGACGATGACTCCTACTACACTGGAGGTGCCTACTACTATGTGCAAGCCGTCACCGACGACCAGGAGTAGTTTAGGAGGATCCCAGGCAGGAGGCCTATGCCTCTTTCGATCTGTATCCTAGTTTGTGCTAGCCATCTTATGGCAACTTGTTTAACTATGTTCGTACTCAGATGTTATTGCTTCCGCTGACTCGTCTATGATCGAGCTCTTGTATTCGAGCCCTCGAGGCCCCTGGCTTGTAATATGATGCTTGTATGACTTATTTTATTTGTAGAGTTGTGTTGTGATATCTTCCCGTGAGTCCCTAATCTTGATCATACACGTTTGCGTGTATAATTAGTGTATGATTGAATTGGGGGCGTCACAAGTTGGTATTAGAGCCGACTGCCTATAGGAATCCCCCTTTCAAACTCCTTGGCCGAAGTTGAGTCTAGTCAGTGAAAGTTGTTTTACTAACATGGCCGTGTGGCTTACGGGCCCACGTCGCCATTGGGTGGTATTAGGATATTTTATTCCTCGATCTTTACTCTGGGACTCTGATCTCTCTTCTATTCGGGTTAAAAGATTTTACTAACTCCGACTCTAGGCTCTCTTAACTACTTGCTCCTGGAGATCCCCTCACTCCAGATGATTACTTGGTGCACTAGAAGATTCTGAAGTTACTCTCTGATGTTCCCTCGATATTTTGTGCCATCGCTTTTGCAATTCCTTTCCATCGATAAACCCCAATGGACAACCAAGTACACTTTCCATTCATACAATCATTTCCCGCTGATCTTGTAATTACAAGAAACCCCGAAAGTCTCTCTATTGTTCAGAGAATACCTTGTGCCTACTGCCTTGCAGTTCTTTGTCACATGAATACCCCTACAGATAATTTCTTGCATTACCGAGTATCCACTCATCCCCGGTTGATTCATGTATGGCACCAATCTTCAAAACACCATTCGATCTTCCGAAAATCCTGAGTAGCCTATTGCTCTTGAAATTCTTGCTTGCTTGCATTATGGTTAATCCCATAGTCTCGTAATCTTATTGGCATCCTTTGTCATTTCCATTTTAAGTCCATTGATGCAATATGTTGCGAATGATGGCAATCCTCAATTAGATCCTAGAATTCATCCTTCCGGCTCAGACGTTATTTTAAACACGAGCTGGATCTCAACCAATCAAATTGCCATCGAGTGTGCCCCTAAGTCTATTGAACTTATCTATCCTTGATCAGAGCGTCTGCTTCTGATCCTTCACTTTGTAAAGCATAATTCCTTTGCCATTGAGCTCTAAGTTAGTCAGTTGTTTCTATAATCCAATGTCCTTGCATTTTTTCTTCCTCTGGTTGTGTGCCGATACTCACATCAGATCCTTTGTGGACCACCAGATCCTTTGTTGGATTTTATCTGACAATGTCCTTCATATTCAATAACCTTGTGAGCCTTTCCTAGGATACATAATGCCATTGGTAAATCCCATTCTCTGATTTGGCCAACCATGCTATGCTTTTGAGTTGGTGATAAATTACTCTCGAAGCTTGTGGTATATGTTTCTAAGATGCCCCGATGGGTTGAACCTACGCCTTCCTTAATCTGTGTGAATCCAGAAGTTTTTCAAGGTTCATACTCCTCTGGTAAATCACCAGGTAGGTCTTCGCACTCAAATCATTTTTAATAGAGCAGTGAATGGAAGGTTATGCATTGAAGAAGTGAGAGTCGACCTTGGACCTTGTGTTCATGCCCATGGACAAGATGTAGATCTTATCATGGCGGCTTCTCTTAAAATTAATTATCCCTTGGTATAAGTTCATCTTATATCTGGGGTTTGGTCCTTTACAACCGTGGTTCCGACCATGATTGTTCTTCTTTGATTCTATTTCTTGGACAAGTTATAGTACTTGCCTTCTACAGAACAATACGCCTGCCCAACCACTATTTTGATGTACCTTCTAGTATTACCCCCTGGTATCTCGATGATATCAACCCATTGCACTACATCTTATGAATTCCTGATGAAGTAGTACCTTTCCGCGTCATAGTCACTCCATGGGTTCTAGGTTGTCATCAACCGAGAACACCGATTAGTGAATCGAATCTACAGTGTGATTTAGTACTCCTAGTACTTTGTTGTTAAGAAGTTTAATACTCCATCGCGCCATTCCTAGCCTGATCGACTACATCATTATCATGCTAATTTTAACTATGCTACCTAGTCCTTCTTCCCGAAGCACAAATTTCGACGATGAGCTAATCTTACGTCGATCTTCCTTGTCATATCGATTCTCCTTGAACAACAAAGTTGATTTCGAGTTTGTGTCCTACCATGGTTCCAATAACCTTTCGCTTCATCATTCCTTTGACTTGATGTCATCGCCGATCGATTACATCTTCATGAAATCTCTCGACAAATGTGTCGTGATCATCAGCATTCCGAGCTCTTCCAGGATATCAATTGAATTCATGATGAGAAATACCATCCTTGCCCTCAATGATTTGTGTTATCATCAACTATTTTATTGCCTTCGCTCCAACACAAACTTGTTCATGTTTTGTGTTATACTTGAGTTCCTTGCTATCCAACATTTGTTCTCCTTTACCTTGGAGTATTACCATCTTTTATGGCAGGAAGGTCATGAGAATTTCACCACCTCTTAAGAATTCTTGATACAAGTGATAGTTCTTGTCATCTCCATTCATTCCTTAGTCCCCATTTTGTTTCTAAATGGAAAACCGACAATTGAACTATGAAGTGCGAATTCAAAACTCCTAGCAACCCTATTGCTTTGAAGTTAATGGTCGACATTTCATTCTTAGACCATTGGTTATTGAATCACCATTCTAACATTGATCATGCTACCTAGCCCATATTTTGGGTGCACCTTTCAACCAATGTTTAATTATGTATATTTTCCTCAAGCATACCTCATTATGCCATCTGATTTGACAAATGTTATCTTCTTGTTCACATAATTGTGGAAATCCATCTTTTTGGAAATCTCGATGAAATGTCGCTAAGTCCATCAGCCACCTCCTCACCCTCTCCTTGGTTTAATGATGAACTCTTGTTTCGGAACTCACTCCCATAGTTCATCTCCCGAGAATCTTACAATGTCTTCTCGTCAATTTGTGTTGCACCTTTTCTTCTCAGGCATCATGAGTCTATGGTATCCTAACACCAATCAGATCTGAATCTCGGTCAGATATGATGGTTGGAACATATTTCCAAGAGTTATAACATTGATCTTTATATGACTCGGTAAGGTGATGTCATGCCTAGCACACCTGGCCATAGGACCTATTGTTATAGTTTCCTTTTTAGCAAGGCTAGCCATTCTTCCACGAGGAAATGGTAAGACTTATTCTATAAGTTGTTCATAATGGATCCCTTGTGTATCCAAAGTCCGACCTTGCTTGAAGACCATGTCAATGCTATCTCGAAGCATGTCTGTGGTACTCCGGTTTTCAACAAGAACATTTGAAGCCCATTGCTAAATGTTTCTTGCTCAATTATCCAGGCACCGTTGTATGGGTAATGTCATGAAATTTCTCTCCCCTTACCAAAAGGGTTTTCTACATTATATCCTGTCATGGATATCATGCTCTGCTTGTCCTTGGGAAGGATATACCCCTGAAATATGTGTTTAAACACATTTTCCTTTCCATTGTTCTGTTTAATCTGATAATCACCCTTTCCTTCCCATTGTTTTGTTTAACCTTTCTTGTGATCTATATGATCTAAGCAGTAATATTCTCCTGCTTATGTAAACACCCCGGTGTACAATTATGTTGGTAAGACTGTCGGTGTCAAAACCGGCGGATCTCGGGTAGGGGGTCCCGAACTATGCGTCTAAGGCGGATGGTAACAGGAGGCAGGGGACACGATGTTTACCCAGGTTCGGGCCCTCTCGATGGAGGTAATACCCTACGTCCTGCTTGATTGATCTTGATGATATGAGTATTACAAGAGTTGATCTACCATGAGATCATAGAGGCTAAACCCTAGAAGCTAGCCTATGGTATGATTGTTGTTGTCATACGGACTAAACCCTCCGGTTTATATAGACATCGGAGGAGGCTAGGGTTACACAGAGTCGGTTACAAGGGAGGAGATCTACATATCTGTATTGCCAAGCTTGCCTTCCACACCAAGGAAAGTCCCATCCGGACACGGGACGAAGTCTTCAATCTTGTATCTTCATAGTCCAACAGTCTGGCCAAGAGATATAGTCCGGCTGCCCGGAGACCCCCTAATCCAGGACTCCCTCAGTAGCCCCTGAACCAGGCTTCAATGACGATGAGTCCGGCACGCAGATTTGTCTTCGGCATTGCAAGGCGGGTTCCTCCTCCGAATACATCATAGAAGATCTTGAATACGAGAATAGTGTCCGTCTCTGCAAAATAAGTTCCACATACCACCATAGAGAGAATAATATTTCCACAAATCTAATCTGCTGACACGTCTAGCAACATGACATCATGCCATGGCCCGGCCTTTATTCGAACCGTTTTTCTCAACCAGCACTGCACATATCGCGAGGCGGTTTTCTTGACACGTCTTGTCAAAGCAGAGATCGTGTCCCCCTTATTATGGGATTCTCATCAATACGGACGTGGGTAACCCAATTGTGCCCGTTGGTATGTTTCCTCGGTTTTAGGCAAGTCCCAAACGGCCACGAGGAGGACGCTTGATATTCACCCTCTTTATAAAGAGGCCAAGGCTTGTCCTTTTTCCCTCTCGTACTCAATCGAATCCTTCCCCCACCTCGAGTTTCAACACCCAAGGCTCAGGTCAGGCGCTTCGGACCTTCAACCATGTCCAGATCCAACCTTCAAGGTCGGTGGATTCCTTCCTCTGTCACAGAGGAAGACATCAAAAAGCTAAGAGAGGCCAGGTATTTGACCCTCGAAATCTCGCATAGGCTGCCTGCTCGAGGGCAGGTAATTCCCACTCCCGAACCCGGCGAGAGCGTTGTATTCATCTCTCACTTCCTCGGAGGGCCAGGCCTCACTCTGGATCCCTTTGTTAGGGGGCTCATGTTCTATTACGGGATGGATTTCCATGACCTGGCCCCGGATTCCCTTCTTCACATCTCGTTGTTCGTCGTCATGTGTGAGGCCTTTCTCCGCATTACCCCACACTTCGGCCTATGGCTCAAGACTTTCAGTGTGAAGCCGAAGATGATTGAGGGGCGACACGCAGAGTGCGGAGGTGCCGTGATAAGCAAAAGTGCTGATGTTCCATGGCCAGAGGGTTCCTTCCCAGAGGTGTCTAGTTTATGGCAACGGGAGTGGTTTTATATCACAACTCCCCAAAGTGCCAAGTGGGTAGCCGCCCCTGCCTTTCGCTCGAGCCCCCCACCACAACTGACATCATGGATCAACAAGGGGCTGAACTGGGGGCCAGTAAATGATGTGCCGATATTGCAGAGTCGCATCCGATATCTCCTTGAGAGAGAAGTCAGCCTGGTCACGTAATGCAAGTCATGCTAGTTCGTTGAGTCTCGCCTTACAAATGTCGACCCCTCCGTATGTGGGAATTCAACCCGGAAGGACCGCGAACCATCCAACACTTCCTCGGCATGATGCTCGAAGAGATGTACAAATTGTTCTTCGGACCACAAATAAAGTGTCCATACACCATCGAGGATGCGGGTCTGAGCTGTAATCGCCCAGATACCCAAGTAAGTAATCCCGTGGCCGAACATGCTGTCTTTTTATTTATCATAACATTATTCTGAAAAGGCGCTCCTTGACCAGGACTGGGTAACAAAGGCAAATATGATCAGGTGTTCAGCCCCCCTTCCCGAAGGCTCAGCACATCCGGTACTAGCCAGAATGCTCGAGCCGGCGCCTTATCAGGCGCCCTCAGGGGAAGATAAAGGGGGAGTAAAGAGGCTGAGAGCCGGCCTCACTCATTATTCATCCAAACCGGGGAATTAGCACCTCCGCGATGGAGGATAACCAGGGAGAAGAATCTGAAATTCCCTCTCCCCAAGGAAGGAAGAGGACCACCTCTGAAGACCCGGAAGCAAAGGTTTCCAAACAGGGGAAGAAATCTTCACCGGAGGGTCCTGCCTCGGAGGGTACTCTTGCCGCACAGTGCCCGCAAGGGGATCAGCCCTCTACCGAGCTGTAAGTAAACAAAAAGTACTTAATAGTAAAAATATCCTACATTACCTCTAAAGACAATAACGAAGCATATATCTTGTAGTTCGGATCATAGCCCTTCTCGACATAGTTCGTCTTCGAGGGATCTTCTTCCGGAGATGATGGAGAGCGAAACACCTCCCCCTGCCATCCCGCCTCATGAGGCGGGCGACCCTGAAGTGTCGTCGCGGAGGGTTTCTCCTGATCCACCAAGGCCAGAGGGTAATCCTTTGGCCACCCGAAGTCCTCAGTATTCATCTCCTAAAGAGAGCAACAAAAAGAGTCCGGAACCGTCCGGTGTGCGATTAGACGCACTGAAGAATCTTCTGGAGCAAACGGCCATCTCAGAAGCGCATTGTACGCTAATGGGTACAGTGATTGAGAGGATTTCATCCACCGAAAGCGAGTTGCATGAAGCTTTTATGAGTCTGCTGAAAGGCTTTGAGGTACGTGAAATAGTGTATGTTTTTGACAGTACCGCACACGTTAGGTGTGCCCTATGCAGATAGTAGCCCCTGAGACTCTGGTTGCCGCCGAGAACGACGGCAAACAGAGGATCATAGTCCCAGTTAATAATCAAGCCGCCGTCATGTGCAGGTGGCTGATGGTCCGGTGGCTAGCTGGACTGATGAGTTTGCCGAGCTAAAGCGGCAATTTGATGCGGCAGATGCCGACATCGTGCTTGTCAACAAGCAACTCGACGAGGCACATGGTATGTGATTTCTCCGGCGATCAACACATAGTAAGAGGAGCATGATGCCAGTATCTTTAATATGTTGTGACTACAGATGGAGCTGCCACCATGGAGACCATTCGGGCGGAACTTGCCCGAGCCAAGGAACAAGCAAGGAATAGTAATGCGGCCGCTCTAAAGGCGGTTGAAGAGCTGAGGGCCGAACAGGCCGCGCATTGCCAAAGCAAGGAAAGAATAGCCAAGATGGTTGTTGAGTTGAAAGATGCCGCCGACCGTTACCAGCTTCTTGAAAAAGAAAGCCGAGCGAAGGCGACGGACCTGGAGAAGGCCATGGTAGCAGCCAAGGAAGCCCGCTCCAAAATCAGAGCAGCGAAGGAGGAGCTGCGTCAAGCTGGAGATATCATGGCTGGGAAGCCCTTTTTGTTGCGGACTAAGTTCGGAGATCCGAAGTATGCCCCTCTTGATCAACTATGGAGTTCTGCAGACGCATACGTGGATTTGGCAGCAAGTGCTGCTGATGCGGCCGAGTACTTCAAGGATCAAAAAGATCGTGAAGTGGAGAAGCTGTTCTGGTCATAGTTCCATGCTCCAGTGCGTCCGCTGCTGTTGAATGAGCGAATGGACGAGTGGGCCGAGCTCCATAGGTTGTCTGGACTTACCATGAGGTCTGTTGTGGATCATCTGTGGCCGGAAGGGCCAAGGCCGAATAGTTACTTTAGTTTAGTGCAACAATTCCTTGGTGCTGTGCCGCACATCGATGCTATGAAGAGGTCGACGTGCATAGAGGGTGCGCGGATGGCACTTGCCCATGTCAAGACATACTGGGCATAGATGGAGGCCACCACTATTGCAACACAGGGTTCGGCCGTGGGCCGAGTAGCTGCCGAGCACTACTTTGAAGAAGTCCTTGAAGGCGCTCGTTCGATAGAGGCTCAGTGCTCGAAGAATATTACGCTCTAGTGACATGTATTCCCATTGTAAAAACAATGTTTTATTGAATTATAAAGGCTGTGTTTATACTTTTGCCTGAAAGTATTATGATGCCTCCTGTGCGGCCGTTTATGTATATATGTATATAACCTAAAAGTTTGCAGTCGTCGGCTTCAGCCCCCACGCATATAATGCGGGGGTGTTCGCAAAAAATGCGTATTCACACTTGATCCAACGTCTTGGTCCATGAAGGAGGTGGTAGCGCAGCGAACGAGGCAATCAGACTATATTGCTTTAACACTTTCACTTAGCCATAGGAGTTTGACGGTGGGACTACTATATAGCCCCTTGTACTTCCACGCTCGTATGAATACGAGGCGCGTACATACATGACCGGGAAATGGCCCTTCGTTAATGCGGAGGAATCCCGAAGATTCCACTAAGTCATCGAGTGGTTGACCAGTCTCGCGCTTTATCATGACAGTCAATTTTCGGCTTTCTCTACTGAGGTGCTCATCTGGATGAACCAGGGCACAATTGCAGTAGTTCTCCCGGTGCCGCCTTAGCCGATAGAGCGGAACGTAAGGTAGCAAAACATGGGAGCCAGGCAAACCCAACATTTGACCAAAAGACATGATTTGGAGCTGATGCATAAAAGGCCAAACTCGCGACGCCGAACACTCCCTAAGGTATTCGGTCTTTATAACATATGCCGGGCTAAACAGTGCCCTTAATAATAAACCCCGAGTGTCCAGGTACGTGCAATATCCTGACGTGGCCACATGCCAATAACGTCAGCAACCTTATCGGTTGTATTGAGTATCCGGAGGATGTGAACAACAAGAGACAGTAAAAAAGGGTTTACGTAGGGTCTTAATCTGAAAAGAAACCTTTGAGCGGGTCCCTGCTGCACGTCTGCGCCTGTGTCTCCGTTGTGTCGTGTCCTGGACGGGTGTAGCACGATTGTCATCTGTAAAAGAGAAGAACTTAGGTGAAAGTTGTCGTGCCAGAAAATTGGCTATTATCAATAAGACATTAAAATTCAAGATAAGTCAAGTTGAGCCGAACTAGCCCTGATTACACGCGGAAAGCCCCTGGTACCTGATGTCTACTACACAACCTTCTTCTTGTAGACGTTGTTGGGCCTCCAAGTGCAGGGGTTTGTAGGACAGTAGCAAATTTCCCTCAAGTGGATGACCTAAGGTTTATCAATCCGTAGGAGGTGTAGGATGAAGATGGTCTCTCTCAAACAACCCTACAACCAAATAACAAAGTGTCTCTTGTGTCCCCAACACACCCAATACAATAGTAAATTGTATAGGTGCACTAGTTCGGCGAAGAGATAGTGATACAAGTGGTATATGGATAGTAGATATAGGTTTTTGTAATCTGAAATTATAAAAACAGCAAGGTAACTAATGATAAAAGTGAGCATAAACGGTATTGCAATGATAGGAAACAAGGCATAGGGTTCATACTTTCACTAGTGCAAGTCCTCTCAACAATAATAACATAATTGGATCACATAACTATCCCTCAACATGCAACAAAGAGTCACTCCAAAGTCACTAATAGCGGAGAACGAACGAAGAGATTATGGTAGGGTACGAAACCACCTCAAAGTTATTCTTTCCAATCAATCCGTTGGGCCATTCCGATAAGTGTCACAAACAACCCTAGAGTTCATACTAGAATAACGCCTTAAGACACAAATCAACCAAAACCCTAATGTCACCTAGATACTCCAATGTCACCTCAAGTATCCGTTGGTATGATTATACGATATGCATCACACAATCTCAGATTCATCTATTCAACCAACACATAGAACCTCAAAGAGTGCCCCAAAGTTTCTACCGGAGAATCACGACGAAAACGTGTGCCAACCCCTATGCATAGGTTCATGGGAGGAACCCGCAAGTTGATCACCAAAACATACATCAAGTGAATCACGTGATATCCCATTGTCACCACAGATATGCACGGCAAGACATACATCAAGTGTTCTCAAATCTTTAAAGAGTCAATCCGATAAGATAACTTCAAAGGGGAAACTCAATCCATTACAAGAGAGTAGAGGGGGGAGAAAACATCATAAGATCCAACTATAATAGCAAAGCTCGCGATACATCAAGATTGTAACACCTCAAGAACACGAGAGAGAGAGGGAGAGAGAGAGATCAAACACATAGCTACTGGTACATACCCTCAACCCCGAGGGAGAACTACTCCCTCCTCGTCATGGAGAGCACCGGGATGATGAAGATGGCCACCGGAGAGGGATGCCCCCTCCGGCAGGGTGCCAGAACGGGTCTAGATTGGTTTTCGGTGGCTACGGAGGCTTTTGGCGGGGGAACTCCCGATCTATTGTGCTCCCGGATGTTTTTAGGGTATATGGAGATATATAGGCGGAAGAAGTACGTCAGGGGGGCCACGAGGGGTCCACGAGGGTGGAGGGCGCGCCTAGGGGGGGGCGCCCCCTACCTCGTGGCCTCCTTGAAGCTTCCTTAACGTGGACTCCAAGTCTCCCAGGTTGCTTTCCTTCCAAAAATAAGTTCCGTGAAGTTTCAGGTCAATTGGACTGTGGTTGGTTTTCTTTTTCTGTGATATTCTAAAACAAGGTAAAACAAAAACTGGCACTGGGCTATGGGTTAATAGGTTAGTCCCAAAAATGATATAAAAGTGTATAATAAAGCCCTTAAACATCCAAAACAGTAGATAATGTAGCATGGAGCAATAAAAAATTATAGATACGTTGGAGACGTATCAGCATCCCCAAGCTTAGTTCCTGCTCGTCCTCGAGTAGGTAAATGATAAAAACGGAATTTTTGATGCGGAGTGCTACTTGGCATAATTTCAATGTAATTCTTCTTAATTGTGGCATGAATATTCAGATCCAAAAGATTCAAGACAAAAGTTCATATTGACATAAAAATAATAATACTTCAAGCATACTAACTAAGCAATTATGTCCTCTCAAAATAACATGGCCAAAGAAAGTTCATCCCTACAAAATCATATAGTTTAGTCATGCTCCATTTTTGTCACACAAGAATGCTCTCATCATGCACAACCCCGATGACAAGACAAGCAATTGTTTCATACTTTAGTAATCTCAAACCTATAAACTTTCATGCAATATATGAGCGCGAGCCATGGACATAGCACTATGGGTGGAATAGAATATAATGAGGGGGTTATGTGGAGAAGACAAAAAGGAGAAAGTCTCACATCAACGAGGCTAATCAATGGGCTATGGAGATGCCCACCAATTGATGTTAATGCAAGGAGTAGGGATTGCCATGCAACGGATGCACTAGAGCTATAAATGTATGAAATCTCAACAAAAGAAACTAAGTGGGTGTGCATCCAACTTGCTTGCTCACGAAGACCTAGGGCACTTGAGGAGGCCCATTGTTGGAATATACAAGCCAAGTTCTATAATGAAAAATTCCCACTAGTATATGAAAGTGACAAAAACAAGAGACTCTCTATCATGAAGATCATGGTGCTACTTTGAAGCACAAGTGTGGCAGAGGATAGTAGCATTGTCCCTTCTTTCTTTTTCTGTCATTTTTTATTTGGCCTTTCTTTTTTTATGTCCTTTCTCTTTTTTTGGGCCTTCTCCTTTTTTTATGGCCTTCTCTTTTTTATGGCCTTCTCTTTTTTTGGCCTTTCTCTTTTTTATTCCTCACTTGGGACAATGCTCTAGAAAATGATGATCATCACACTTCTATTTATTTACAACTCAATGATTACAACTCGATACTAGAACAAAAGATGACTCTATATGAATGCCTCCGGCGGTGTACCGGGATATGCAATGGACCAAGAGTGACATGTATGAAAGAATTATGAATGGTGACTTTGCCACAAATACTATGTCAACTACATGATCATGCTAAGCAATATGACAATAATGAATGTGTCATGATGAACGGAATGATGGAAAGTTGCATGGCAATATATCTTGGAATGGCTATGGAAATGCCATAATAGGTAGGTATGGTGGCTGTTTTGAGGAAGATATAAGGAGGTTTATGTGTGAAAGAGCGTATCATATCACGGGGTTTGGATGCACCGCGAAGTTTGCACCAACTCTCAATGTGAGAAAGGGCAATGCACGATACCGAAGAGGCTAGCAATGATGGAAGGGTGAGAGTGCGTATAATCCATGGACTCAACATTAGTCATAAAGAACTCACATACTTATTGCAAAAATCTACAAGTCATCAAAAACCTCGGTACTACGCGCATGATCCTAGGGGGATAGATTGGTGGGAAAAGACCATAGCTCGTCCCCGACCGCCGCTCATAAGGAGGACAATCAAATAACACCTCATGTTTGAAATTTGTTACATAATGTTTACCATACGTGCATGCTATGGGACTTGCAAACTTCAACACAAGCATTTCTCAATTTCACAACTACTCAACTAGCACGACTTTGATATTATTACCTCCATATCTCAAAACAATCATCAAGCATCAAACTTCTCTTAGTATTCAAAACACTCTTAAGAAAATTTTACTAATCTTGAACCCCTAGCATATTAGGATTTTAAGCAACTTACCATGCTATTTAAGACTCTCAAAATAATCTAAGTGAAGCATGAGAGTTCATCTATTTCTTCAAAATAAAACCACCACCGTGCTCTAAAAAGATATAAGTGAAGCACTAGAGCAAATGACAAACTACTCCGAAAGATATAAGTGAAGATCGATGAGTAGTCGAATGATTATGCAACTATACGAAGACTCTCTAACATTTAATAATTTCAGATCTTGGTATTTTATTCAAACAGCAAGCAAAACAAAAGTAAATAAAATGACGCTCCAAGCAAAACACATATCACGTGGCGAATAAAAATATAGCTCCAAGTAAAGTTACCGATGAACGAAGACGGAAGAGGGGATGCCTTCTGGGGCATCCCCAAGCTTAGGCTCTTGATTGTCCTTGAATATTACCTTGGGGTGACTTGGGAATCCCCAAGATTAGTCTCTTTCCACTCCTTATTCCATAGTCCATCGAATCTTTACCCAAAACTTGAAAACTTCACAACACAAAACTTAACAGAAAACTCGTGAGCTCCGTTGGCGAAAGAAAACAAAACACCACTTCAAGTTACTGTAATGAACTCCTTATTTATTTATATTGGTGTTAAACCTACTGTATTACAACTTCTCTATGGTTTATAAACTATTTTACTAGCCATAGACTCATTAAAATAAGCAAACAACACACGAATAATAGATTCTGTCAAAAACAGAACATTCTGTAGTAATCTGGATCAAATGTATACTTCTGTAACTCATAAAATTCTCAAATAAATTTCTGGACGTGAGTAATTTTTCTATTAATCATCTTCAAAAAGAATTAGCTCAATAGCACTCTCCAATAAAAAATGGGAGCAATTCTCGTGAGCACTAAAGTTTCTGTTTTTTACAGCATGATCATAAAGACTTTCCCCAAGTCTTCCAAAAGGTTCTACTTGGCACAAACACTAATTTAAAGAATAAAACCACATATAAACAGAGTCTATATGAATTATTTATTACTAAACAGGATCAAAAATCAAGGAACAAAAATAAAGTTGGGTTGCCTCCCAACAAGCGCTATCGTTTAACGCCCCTAGCTAGGCATGATGATTTCAATGATGCTCACATAAAAGATAAGAATTGTAACATAAAGAGAGCATCATGAGGAATATAACTAGCACATTTAAGTCTAACCCACTTCCTATGCATAGGGATTTTGTGAGCAAACAACTTACGGGAACAAGAATCAACTTGCATAGGAAGGTAAAGCAAGCAAAATTTCAAAATTTTAAGCACATAGAGAGGAAACTTGATATTATTGCAATTCCTACAAGCATATATTCCTCCCTCATAATAATTTTCAGTAGCATCATGAATGAATTCAACAATATAACCAGCACCTAAAGCATTCTTTTCATGATCTACAAGCATAGAAATTTTACTACTCTCCACATAAGCAAAATTCTTCTCATGAATAATAGTGGGAGCAAACTCAACAAAATAACTATCATGTGATTGAAAATTAAGATCAATGAGGGAGTCCTGGATTAGGGGGTCTCCGGACAGCCGGACTATATCCTTTGGCCGGACTATTGGACTATGAAGATACGAGATTGAAGGCTTCGTCCCGTGTCCGGATGGGACTCTACTTGGCGTGGAAGGCAAGCTAGTCAATACGGATATGCATACCTCCTCCTTTGTAACCGACCATGTGTAACCCTAGCCTCCTCCAGTGTCTATATAAACCGGAGGGTTTTAGTCCGTAGGACAACATACAATCATACCATAGGCTAGCTTCTAGGGTTTAGCCTCTCTGATCTCGTGGTAGATCAACTCTTGTACTACTCATATTATCAAGAATAAATCAAGCAGGACGTAGGGTTTTACCTCCATCAAGAGGGCCCGAACCTGGGTAAAACATCGTGTCCCCTGCCTCCTGTTACCATCCGCCTTAGACGCATAGTTCGGGACCCCCTACCAGAGATCCGTCGATTTTGACACCGACATTGGTGCTTTCATTGAGAATTCCTCTATGTCGTCATCATTAGGCTTGATGGCTCCTTCGATCATCGATAGCGATGCAGTCCAGGGTGAGACTTTTCTCCCCGGACAGATCTTTGTATTCGGCGGCTCTGCACTGCGGGCCAACTCGCTTGGCCATCTGGAGCAGATCGAGAGCTATAGCCAGGGTCAGATTTGGAAACTTAAACTGCACATCCGACATCCAAGGAGACTTGATCTTCGATGGATTCGAGCCCTTGCCGAGTGCGCCGCATGGTCATGATGAGCATGATTTAGCTCTACCATCGGACAGTGTTTGGGAGATCGCACCGGCGACCGCTTCGACCCTCAATTCGGAGCCAATCGCACCATCCAGGGACATGTGGATAGACCCCGCCCCGGAGGCCGCATTTTCATCAGCGATCGAGCCGAATATCGACCTTACCCTTCACGAGAGCCGTGACGTCAAACTGCCAGATTCTTCCCCGGCCACGGACTCCGAACCGCCTGCACCCGTGCCTATCGGATCCGACTGGGCACCGATCATGGAGTTCACCTTCGCGGATATCTTTCAGCACTCGCCCTTCGGCGACATACTGAGCTCATTAAGGTCTCTCTCCCTGTCAGGAGAGTCCTGGCCGAACTATGTTCGGCAGGATTGGGATGCGGATGACGAAGAAATTCGCCACCCACCCACCACCCACTTAGTAGCCATTGTCGATGATTTGACCGACATGCTCGACTTCGACTCCGAAGACATCGACGGTATGGACGACGATGTAGGAGACGAACAGGAACCACTGCCCACAGGGCACTGGACGCCCACTTCATTATATGACGTATACATGGTGGACACACCCAAAGAAAACGACGACGAGGAACGGAAGGACACAGCGAAGGGTTGTTCCCTTGAGAAGCAGTCAAAGCGACGGCGTAAGCGCCGCTCCAAATCCCGCCTCGGCAGAAACAACGATCATATAGACCCAGCGTTAGAGCAGGGTGAACCATCGCCCGACCACGGCAACACAGAGAATCAAACTGAACAACCCGACTCCGTCGAAGATAACAGTCTGGATGACATCACACCGGATAAGCACCCGGAGCAACAGAATGCCCATCAAAGGCTTGTTGCCACTGCGAGGAGTCTGAAAAGGCAGAAGCAAAGGCTCAGGGCTGCACAAGACACACTCAGAATCAGATGGACTGAAGTACTCAACACTGCAGCGAAGTACGGCGGTAATCGCCACACCAAGAGCTACCCGAAGCGAAAGTTGCTACCTGGATTCGATGAGGAGGCCTTAGATAATCCGCAATTAAAAAACAAAACAGCCACCCGGTCGGATAGACGACCTCGTGGCCAACATAGAGTGGAAAACGATGCCGCACATAAGCCAGTACGCGATCCACGCGAGGGCTCGCATCAAAAGGACGGCGCAACCAGATCCATATACGGCCCACACAAGCACGCTCCAGCATGCAATGCAACACAACAAACATCCAAACACCACGGTACACCCAAATACAGGGGTGCCGCACACCCCCTATGTTTCACCGATGAGGTGCTGGACCATGAATTTCCAGAGGGATTCAAACCCGTAAACATAGAGGCGTACGACGGAACGACAGACCCTGGGGTCTGGATTGAGGACTACATCCTCCATATCCACATGGCTCGAGGAGACGATCTCCACGCCATCAAGTACTTACCCCTCGAGCTCAAAGGGCCAGCTCGGCACTGGCTTAAAAGCCTCCCCGAAAACTCCATTGGAAGCTGGGAAGAGCTCAAAGACGCTTTTCAGGCAAATTTTCAAGGGACCTATGTCAGACCACCGGATGCAAACGATTTGAGTCATATAACTCAACAGCCTGGAGAGTCATCCCGAAAGCTTTGGAACAGGTTTCTCACTAAAAAGAACCAAATAGTTGACTGCGCGGATGCCGAAGCCTTATCAGCTTTGAAGCACAGCGTCCGAGACGAATGGATTGCCAGACACCTCGGCCAAGAAAAGCTGAGAACAATGGCAGCATTAACAAGCCTCATGACCCGCTTTTGTGCGGGCGAGGACAACTGGTTAGCCTGATGCAGCACCAGCGACCCAAGTACATCCGAAGTCAGGGATGGAAACGGGAAGTCACGACGCAGCAAAAACAAGCACCAGAATAAAGAAGACAGCCCGAAGAGCACGGCGGTAAACGCTGGATTTAGAAGCTCTTGGCCAGGTCAGCAAAAGCTGCCCTCCAAAGGCAACGGAGATGAACTGCCCAGCCTGAACAAGATTCTAGACAAACTATGTCAGATCCACAGCACCCCCGATAAACCTGCAAATCATACCCATAGAGAATGTTGGGTCTTCAAGCAGTCCGGCAAACTTAACGCCGAACACAAGGGGCAAGATACACCAAGCGAAGACGAGGACGAGCCTCGCAAGCAAAGCACTGGGGAACAGAAGAAATTCCCACTAGAAGTCAAAACAGTCAATGTGTTACACGTGATAAAGGGGAGAAACAAAGCGGCACTCCTAGAGACACATGCCCCAGGGCCTATCACCGCGGAGTTCTGCCACTGGTCGTCCCAACCGATCACCTTTGACCATCGGGATTACTCGGCAAGTATCCGGCATGCAAGATGGTCTGCCTTGGTATTAGACCCAATAATTAACGGATACCACTTCACACGAGTCCTGATGGATGGCGGCAGCAGTTTAAACCTGATATATCAGGACACAGTCCGCAACATGGGAATAGACCCAGCAAAAATTAGCCATAGCAATACTACCTTTAAAGGAGTAATGCCAGGCTCAGAAGCCCATTGCACGGACTCCCTGCTGCTAGAGGTTATATTCGGCTTTCCCGATAACTTCCGCAGCGAAAAGTTAACCTTCCACATTGCTCCGTTCCAAAGTGGCTATCAAGCACTACTCGTACGCGAAGCTTTCGCTCGCTTTAACGCAATAACGCATTACGCTTCTCTCATGCTTAAGATGCCCGGTCCACGCGACATCATTACAGTAAATGGAAATATTGAGCGCTCCTTGCGCGCGGAAGACCGTGCGGCTGCCTTGGCAGCCACACACTAAACGGCCTCACCAACTAAAGCATCTGACAGGTCGTTAAGACCACGGACGCGATTAGACGAGTCCGGCGCAGCTATATGTAATTGATACAGGTTTGATGGCTATACCCCTATTACAATACAAGGGGCTCAACGCGCGCAAACAAGTGGCAATTAGGCTCAACTTTACTCATCTTGAACTGTACATGTTTTCTTTAACCTACCTTTTTGCACGATAACTTTTCAACTAAGTTCCTATCTTTTATAGATGACCATCGTGCTGCACCCGTCCAGGATACGGCACAACGGAGACACAGGCGCAGACATGTAGCAGGAACCCGTTCCAAGGATTCTTTTTAGATTAAGACCCTGTGTAAACCTTTTTTACTGTCTCTTGTTGATACACATCCCCCGGATTCTTAGTACAATTGAGAAGGATGCTGACGTATTGGCATGTGGCCACGTCAGAATATTGCACGTACATGGACACCAGGGGCTTATTACAAAGGGCACTGCTTAAGCCCGGTTTCCACCATAAAGACCGAATACCTTAGGGAGTGTTCGGCGTTGCGAGTTTGGCCTTATATGCATCAGCTCCGAATCATGTCTTTGGTCAAATGTTGGGTTTGCCCGGCTCCTGTGTTTTGCTGCCTTACGTTCCACTCTATCGGCTAAGGCGGCACCAGGAGAACTACTGCGATTGTGCCCTGGTTCATCCGGACAAGCACCTCAGTAGAGAAAGCCGAAAACTGACTGTCATGATATAGCGTGAGACTGGTTAACCACTCGATGACCTAGCGGAATCTTCGGGATTCCTCCACCTTAACGAAGGGCCGTTTCCCGGCCAGGCATGTACGCACCCTGAATTCGGATGAGTGCGGAGCCACCAGGGGCTATATAGTAGCCCCACTGTCAAACTCCTCTGGCTAAGTGAAAGTGTTAAAGCATTATAGTCCAATTGCCTAGTTCGCTGCGCTATCACCTCCTTAATGGACCAAGACGTTGGATCAAGTGTGAACATGCGTCTTCTGCAAACACCCCCGCATTATATGCGTGGGGGCTGAAGCCGACGACTGCCATCTTTCAGGTTATATACATATATACATAAACGGCCGCACAGGAGGCATCATAGTACTTTCGGGCAAAAGTATAAATACAGCCTTGATAAACTCAATAAAACATTGTTTTTACAATGGGAATACATGTCACTCAAACATAATATTCTTTGAGCACCGAGCCTCTATCGAACAAGCGCCTTCAAGAACTTCTTCAAAGTAGTGATCGGCAGCCACTCAGCCTATGGCCGAACCCTGTGCCGCAACAGTGGTGGCAGCCATCTCCGCCCAGTATGTTTTGACACGGGCAAGGGCCATCCGCGAGCCTTCTATGCACGCCGACCTCTTTATAGCATCGATGCGTGGCACAACGCCAAGGAATTGTTGCACTAAGCTAAAGTAGCTATTCGCCCTTGGCCCTCCTGGCCACAAATAATCCACAACAGACCTCATGGCCAGTCCGGATAATCTATGGAGCTCAGCCCAACCGGTCAAGCGCTCATTCAGCAACAGCGGACGGACTGGAGCGTGAAACTGTGACCAGAACAGCTTCTCCACTTCAGAACCTTTCTGATCCTTGAAGTACTCGGTCGCATCCGCAACACTTGCAGCCAAATCCATGTACTCATCCGCAGAACTCCATAGACGGTCCAGAGGAGCATATTTCGGATCTCCGAACTTAGTCCGCAACAAGAAGGGCTTCCCAGAAACGATATCCGCAGCTAGATTCAGCTCCTCCTTCGTCGCTCTAATTTTGGAGCGGGCTTCCTTGGCAGCCACCCGGGCCTTGTCTAGGTCCGTCGCCTTCACTCGGTTTTCTTCTTCAAGAAGCCGGTAACGGTCAGCAGCATCTTTTAACTCCACGGCCATCTTGGCAATTTTTTATTTGCTCCCGCAATGTGCGGCCTGTTCGGCCCTTAACTCTTCGGCCGCCTTTAAAGCGGCTGCATTACTACTCCTTGCTTGCTCCTTGGCTCGGGCAAGCTCCGCCCAAAGGGTCTCCACGGTGGCAGCTCCATCTGCAGTCACAACATATTAAAGATACTGGCATCATGCTGCTCTTACTATGTGACATTCACCAGAAAAATCACCTACCCTGTGCCTCGTCAAGCCGCTTTTTAACAAGCACGATGTCGGCATCTGCCGCATCCAGTTGCCGCTTTAGTTTGGCAAACCCATCAGTTCGGCTAGCCACCGGAGCTTCAACCACCTGCGCATACAGGCGGTCTGGTTATTACCTGGGACTATGATCCCCTGTTTGCCGCCATTTTCGACGGCAACCAGAGTCTCAGGGGCTACTATCTACACAGGGCACACCTAAAAATGTGCGGTACTGTCAAAAATGTACATCATTTCACGTACCTCAAAACCCGTCAGTAGACTCATAAAGGCTTCATGCAACCCGCTTTCGGCGGACGAAATCCTTTCAATCACCGTACCCATCAACGTACGATGCTCTTCTGAGATAGTCGCTCGCTCTAGCAGATCCCTCAGTACGTCCGACCGCATACTAGACGGTGCCGGACTATTTTGATTGCTCTCTTTAAGAGCCGAATACTGGGGACTTCGGGTGGCCATAGGATTACCTTTTGGCCTTGCCGGATCAGGAGAAACCCTCCGCGATGACACCTCGGGGTCGCCCGCCTCGTGAGGCGGTGTGGCAGGGGGAGGCGTTTCGCTCTCCATCATCTCTGGAAGAAGATCCCCTGAAGACGAGCTTTGCTGAGAAGGGCTAAGATCCGAACTGCAAGATAAATGCTTCGATTATTTTCCTCAGAAGTAAGGTAGGATATCTTCACTATTAAGTACTTTTTGATTACTTACAGCTCGGTAGAGGGCTGATCCCCGCGCGGACATTGTGCGGCAAGAATATCCTCTGAGGCAGGACCCTCTGGCGGAGATTTCTTCTCCCGTTTGGAAACCTTGGTTTCCGGATCTTCACAGGTAGTCCTCTTCCTTCCCCGGGGAGAGAGAATGTTAGATTCTTCCCCTTGGTTATCCTCCCTCGCGGAGGCGCTCATTCCCTCGATTGGAATAGGTAGCGATGGAGGCCCGCTTTCGCCCTCTTTATTCCCCCTTCATCTTCCTTTGAGGGCACCAGACAAGGTGCTGGCTCGAGCATCTTTTCCAGCACTGGATTGTCCAAGCCTTCAGGAAGGGGGGCCGAACACCGGATCATCTTCGCCTTTGTTATCCAGTCTTGGTCAAAGAGCGATTCTTCAGAATGATGTCATGATAAATAAAAGGACAGTGTGTCCGTCCATGGGATTACTTACTTGGGCAGCGGGGCGGTTGCAGCTCAGGCCCATGTCCTCGGTAGTGTCCGAAAACTCTATTTGGGGTCCGAAGAACGATTTGTACATCTCCTTGTGCGTCATGCCGAGGAAATTCTGAATAGTGCGCGGTCCTTCCGGGTTGAATTCCCACATGCGGAGGGGTCGATGAACCAGCATAACTTGCATTACCATAACCAGACTGAAATCTCCCTCGAAGAGATCTCGGATACGGCTCTGCAGTATGGGCACGTCCTTGGCTGGACCCCAGCTCAGCCCCCTGCTAATCCATGACATCAGTTGTGGTGGAGGGCCCGAGCGAAAGGTGGGGGCAGCTACCCACTTGGCACTTCGGGGAGCTGTGACGTAAAACCACTCCTGTTGCCACAATCCGGACACCTCTGGAAAGGAACCCTTTGGCCATGGAGCGTTAGCAATTTTGCTTATTAGAGCACCTTCGCACGCTGCGTACTGGCCCTCGACCATATTTGGCTTCACATCAAAGGTCTTGAGCCACAGGCCGAAGTGAGGGGTAATGCGGAGGAAGGCCTCACAAACGACAATAAATGACGAGATGTGAAGAAGGGAATCCGGGGCCAGATCGTGAAAATCCAGCCTGTAATAGAACATAAGACCCCTAACAAAGGGATCCAGAGCGAGGCCTAGTCCTCGAAGAAAGTGGGAGACAAACACAATGCTCTCGTTGGGTTTGGGAGTAGGGACGACCTACCCTCGGGCGGGCAGCCTATGCGAAATTTTGGCGGTTAGATATCTGGCCTCCCTCAACCTCTTGATGTCCTCCTCCGTGACGGAGGAAGGCATCCACCGGCCTTGAAGGCTGGATCCGGACATGATTGAAGGTCCGAAGCACCTGACCTAGGCTTTGGGTGTTAGAACTCGAGGCGGGGGAAGGATTCGATTGAGCACGGGAGAGAAAAAAGTAAAAGCCTTGTCCCTTTATAAAGGGGATGAATATCAGGTGTCCTCCTCGTGGCCGTTCGAGACTTACCTAAGATCTAGGAATCATACCAGCGGGCATGGTTGGGTTACCCACGTTTGTATTGATGAGAATCCCGTAATAAGGGGAACACGATCTCTGCTTTGACAAGACGTGTCAAGAAACCGCCTCGCGTTATGTGCGGGGCTGGTTAAAGAAAAATGGTTTGAATAATTACCAGGCCATGGCGTGATGTCATGCTGCCAAAACCTGTCAGCAAATTAGATTTGTGGAAATATTATTCTCTCTACGGTGGTATGTGGAACTTATTTTGCAGGGTCGGACACTATCCTTGTATTCAAACTCTTCTGTGGTGTATTCGGAGGAGGAACCCGCCTTGCAATGCCGAAGACAACACTGTGCGCCGGACTCATTGTCATTGAAGC
This sequence comes from Triticum dicoccoides, assembly GCF_002162155.2. NCBI lineage: Eukaryota > Viridiplantae > Streptophyta > Magnoliopsida > Poales > Poaceae > Triticum > Triticum dicoccoides. The sequence continues at coordinate 501,450,020 of NC_041390.1, read as the reverse complement.
CTGGTTCAGGGGCTACTGAGGGAGTCCTGGATTAGGGGTTCTCCTGACAGCCGGACTATATCCTTTGGCCAGACTGTTGGACTATGAAGATACGAGATTGAAGACTTCGCCCCGTGTCCGGATGGGACTCTACTTGGCGTGGAAGGCAAGCTAGGAAATATGGATATGCATATCTCCTCCTTTGTAATAGACCTTGTGTAACCCTAGCCTCCTCCAGTGTCTATATAAACCGGAGGGTTTTAGTCCGTAGGACAACATACAATCATACCATAGGCTAGCTTCTAGGGTTTAGACTCTCTGATATCGTGGTAGATCAACTCTTGTACTACTCATATTATCAAGAATAAATCAAGCAGGATGTAGGGTTTTACCTCCATCAAGAGGGCCTGAACCTGGGTAAAACATCGTGTCCCCTGCCTCCTGTTACCATTCGCCTTAGACGCACAGTTCGGGACCCCCTACCCGAGATCCGCCGGTTTTGACACCAACAATCAAGATGACAAGTTTCATGGTTATCATTATTCTTTAAAGCATACGTGTCATCACAATAATCATCATATATAGGAGGCATGCTTTCATCATAGTAAATTTGCTCATCAAAGCTTGGGGGGCAAAATATATCATCTTCATCAAACATAGCTTCCCCAAGCTTGTGGCTTTGCATATCATTAGCATCATGGATATTCAAGGAATTCATACTAACAACATTGCAATCATGCTCATCATTCAAATATTTAGTGCCAAACATTCTAATGCATTCTTCTTCTAGCACTTTGGCACAATTTTCCTTTCCATCATACTCACGAAAGATATTAAAAAGATGAAGCGTATGAGGTAGACTCAATTCCAATTTTTGTAATTTTCTTTCATAAACTAAACTAGTGATAAAACAAGAAACTAAAAGACTCGATTGCAAGATCTAAAGATATACCTTCAAGCGCTAACCTCCCCGGCAACGACACCAGAAAAGAGCTTGATGTCTACTACACAACCTTCTTCTTGTAGACGTTGTTGGGCCTCCAAGTGCAGAGGTTTGTAGGACAGTTGAAAATTTCCCTCAAGTGGATGACCTAAGGTTTATCAATCCGTTGGAGGTGTAGGATGAAGATGGTCTCTCTTAAACAACCCTGCAACCAAATAACAAAGAGTCTCTTGTGTCCCCAACACACCCAATACAATGGTAAATTGTATAGGTGCACTAGTTCAGCGAAGAGATAGTGATACAAGTGGTATATGGATAGTAGATATAGGTTTTTGTAATCTGAAATTATAAAAACAGCAAGGTAACTAATGATAAAAGTGAGCATAAACAGTATTGCAATGGTAGGAAACAAGGCCCAGGGTTCATACTTTCACTAGTGCAAGTCCTCTCAACATTAATAACATAATTGGATCACATAACTATCCCTCAACATGTAACAAAGAGTCACTCCAAAGTCACTAATAGCAGAGAACGAACGAAGAGATTATGGTAGGGTATGAAACCACCTCAAAGTTATTCTTTCCAATCAATCCGTTGGGCTATTCCTATAAGTGTCACAAACAGCCCTAGAGTTTGTACTAGAATAACACCTTAAGACACAAATCAACCAAAACCCTAATGTCACCTAGATACTCCAATGTCACCTCAAGTATCCGTGGGTATGATTATACGATATGCATCACACAATCTCAGATTCATCTATTCAACCAACACATAGAACCTCAAAGAGTGTCCCAAAGTTTCTACCGGAGAATCAAGATGAAAATGTGTGCCAACCCCTATGCATAGGTTCATGGGCGGAACCTGCAAGTTGATCACCAAAACATACATCAAGTGAATCATGTGATATCCCATTGTCACCACAGATATGCACGGCAAGACATACATCAAGTGTTCTCAAATCTTTAAAGACTCAATCTGATAAGATAACTTCAAAGGGGAAACTCAATCCATTACAAGAGAGTAGAGGGGGGAGAAAACATCATAAGATCCAACTATAATAGCAAAGCTTGCGATACATCAAGATCGTAACACCTCAAGAACACGAGAGAGAGAGAGATCAAACACATAGCTACTGGTACATACCCTCAGCCCCGAGGGAGAACTACTCCCTCCTCGTCATGGAGAGCGCCAGGATGATGAAGATGGCCACCGGAGAGGGATGCCCCCTCCGTCAGGGTGCCAGAACGGGTCTAGATTGGTTTTCGATGGCTACGGAGGCTTCTGGCGACGGAACTCCCGATCTATTGTGCTCCCGGATGTTTTTAGGATATATGGAGATATATAGGCAGAAGAAGTACGTCAGGGGGGCCATGAGGGGCCCACGAGGGTGGAGGGAGTGCCCAGGGGGGTGGGCGCGCCCCCCTACCTCGTGGCCTCCTTGAAGCTTCCTTGACGTGGACTCCAAGTCTCCCGGGTTGCTTTCCTTCCAAAAATAAGTTCCGTGAAGTTTCAGGTCAGTTGGACTCCGTTTGCTTTTCTTTTTCTATGATATTCTAAAACAAGGTAAAAACAGAAACTGACACTGGGCTCTGGGTTAATAGGTTAGTCCCAAAAATGATATAAAAGTGTATAATAAAGCCCTTAAACATCCAAAACAGTAGATAATATAGCATGGAGCAATCAAAAATTATAGATACGTTGGAGACGTATCAGTACCGTCTATGAGGGTTTAACCATCAAACCAATCTCATGTATATGTAGTGATGCGCCGGACTCGTCTAACTGTGTCTGTGGTCTTGACGACCTGTCATTTATTCTGGTTGGTGAGGCCGTCTAGTGCTCGGCTGTTAAAGCCGCCGCATGTTCTTCCGCGCGTAGAGAACGCTCAATATTTCCACTAACTGTGATGGTGCCACATGGACCGGGCATCTTAAGCTTGAGAGAAGCGTAATGTGGTACTGCATTAAAATGAGCGAAAGCCGCTCTTCCGAGTAGTGCTTGATAGCCACTTCGGAATGGAGCAATGTAGAAAGTTAACTTTTCGCTTCAGAAGTTGTTGGAAGAACCGAATATAACCTCTAGTAATAGAGAGCCCGTGCAGCGGGCCCCTTGTCCTGGTATTACTCCCTTGAAGGTAGTATTACTGCGGCTGATTTTTGTCGGGTCTATCCCCATTTTGCGGACTGAATCCTGATATATCAGATTTACACCACTGCCGCCGTCCATAAGGACTCGTGTGAGATGGTATCCATTTATTATTGGGTCTAACACCAAGGCAACCAATCCTTCATGCCGGATGCTTGTCAGGTGATCCATGCGATTGAAAGTGATCGGGCAGGCCAACCAGGGGGTGAACTTGGGTGTGACGGGCTCTACGACGCGTATGTCTCGGAGTGCATGTTTGCTTCTCCTCTTCGTCACATGGATCATCTTTACTTTTTTAACCTTTGGTGGGAATTTTTTCTGTCCTCCAGTGCTTTGCTGGCGAGGTTCGTCCTCGTCTTCGCTTGGTGTCTCCCACCCCTTGTGTTTGGCGTTTAGCTTACCGGCCTGCTTGAAAGTTGCTAAGGCTTCTGCGTCCGGACAGTCGACGATTTGGTTCTTCTTAGGGAGAAACCTGTTCCAAAGCTTTCGGGCTGACTCTCTAGGCTGTTGAATTATATGACTTAAATCGTCTGCATCCGGAGGTCGGACATAGGTCCCTTGAAAATTAGCCCAAAAAGCATCCTCGAGCTCCTCCCAACTTCCAATTGAGTTATCGGGGAGGCTTTTCAGCCAGTGTCAAGCTGGTCCTTTAAGCTTGAGGGGCAAGTACTTGATGGCGTGGAGATCGTCTCCGCGAGCCATATGGATATGGAGGATAAAGTCGTCAATCCAGACCCCAGGGTCTGTGGTCCTGTCGTACGCCTCTATGTTCACTTGTTTGAATCCTTCTGGAAATTCGTGGTCCAACACCTCATCGGTGAAACATAGGGGGTGTGCGGCACCCTTGTATTTGGATGTGTCATGGCGTTCAGACGGTTGTAGTATTCGGTTTTGATTTTCTGCCAGAGCGCGCTTCCTAGATCCATAGATGGATCTGGTCATACTGGTTTTTGGCGCAAGTCCTCACATAGATCGTGTGTTGGCTTATGTGCGGCCTTGTTAGCCGCTCTATCGCGGTCACAAGGTGGTTGATGCGACCGGTTGGCCGTTTTATTTTTCGGCTGTGTGGGCTCTAAGGCCTCATCTTCGAATTCAGGTAATAGCTTGCACTTTGGATAGCTCTTTGTGTGGTAACTTCCACCATACTCTTCTTCATTGTCGAGCACTTTGTTCCACCTGCTGTTCAGCGTATTTTGTGCGGCCTTAAGCCTTTGCTTGTGCTTCTTCAGACTCCTTGCTGTGGCAATAAGCCTTCTGCGGAGGTTCTCTTGCTCCAAGTGTGTTTCCGGGATGATGTGTGCATCTTCGTTCGGACTGTTTTCCTCCCCAGAGGGGGTTTGATAAGGTTTATCCTTGGCGTCGCCGTGTTCGGACATAGGATCCATACTATGTTCGCGGTTTGCAGTTTCATCGTGCTCTGTCGCTGGGTCGATGTGGTCGTCGTTTCCTCTGGAGTCGACTGGAGTGTTATTTTCTCTTGCACTGTTATCGCTGTTTTTGCCGAGGCGGGATTTTGAGCGGCGCCTACGCCAACGCTTTGATTGCTTCTCGAGGGAGCTATTCTTTGCTGCATCCTGCTGTTCTTCGTCATTGTTTTCTTTGGGTGTATCCACCATGTATATGTCATGTGGTAAAGTGGTTGTCCAGCGCCCTGTGGGCACTGATTCCTGTTCTTCTCCTGCATCATTGTCCATGCCATCGATGTCTTCGGAGTCAGAATTGAGAATGTCAGTTAAATCGTCGACAGAGGCTACTAAGTGGGTGATGGGTGGGCAGCGAATTTCTTCGTCGTCTGCATCCCCTTCTAGCCGGGCATAGTTTGGCCAAGGATCTCCTGACAAGGAGAGAGACCTTAATGAATTTAGCACGCCCCCGAAAGGTGAGTGCTGAAAGATATCCATGGAGGTGAACTCCATGATCGGCGCCCAATCGGATTCGATAGGCACGGACGCAGGCGGCTCGGAGTCTATGGCTGGGGACGAATCCAGTAGTTCAGCAACACGGCTCTCGTAAGGGGTAAAGTCAGTATTCGGCTCCATCGCCACTGAGAGTGCGGCCTCCATGGTGGGGTCTATCCCCCCGTCCTCGGACGGTGCAATTTGCTCCGGATTGAGGGCTGGAGTAGTTGCACGTGTGATCTCCCGAACACTATCCGATGGCAGAGTTACGTCATGCTCGTCGTGATTGTGCGGCACACCTGACATGGGCTCGAATCCGTCGAAGATCAAGTCTCCGCGGATGTCGGCAGTGTTGTTTAAGTTTCCGAACCTGACCTGATGGCCAGGGGCGTAGCTCTCGATCTTCTCCAGATGGCCAAGCGAGTTGGCCCGCAGTGCAAAGCCGCCGAATATGAAGATCTATTCAGGGAGGAAAACCTCACCCTGGACCACATCGTTACAGAAGATTGAAGGAGCCATCAAGCCTTATGGTGACGACACAATGGAACTCCCAATGAAAGCACCAATGTCGGTGTCAAAACTGGTGGATCTCGGGTAGGGGGTCCCGAACTGTGCGTCTAAGGCGGATGGTAACAGGAGGCAGGGGACACGATGTTTACCCATGTTCGGGCCCTCTCGATGGAGGTAATACCCTACGTCCTGCTTGATTGATCTTGATGATATGAGTATTACAAGAGTTGATCTATCACGAGATCGTAGAGGCTAAACCCTAGAAGCTAGCCTATGGTATGATTGTTGTTGTCCTACAGACTAAACCCTCCGGTTTATATAGACACCGGAGGAGGCTAGGGTTACACAGAGTCGGTTACAAGGGAGGAGATCTACATATCCGTATTCCCAAGCTTGCCTTCCATGCCAAGGAATGTCCCATCCGTACATGGGACGAAGTCTTCAATCTTGTATCTTCATAGTCCAACAGTTCAGCCAAGAGATATAGTCTGGCTGTCTGGAGACCCCCTAATCCAGGACTCCCTCAAAGACCCTGTTACTAATGTTGATGACATTTCGGTAACCACCGATGGACGAGAACTTTGCCTATTGGTCCGCCTCGTTCAACGAGCAGGAGAATGGTTCTCTTCGTCTCTCTCCCTTGGTACCAACGTTGTTGACAACATAACTAATAGTCTATGCTCTGACATGCCTTGCTATCATCGCCCTTCCTACTTTTAACCCACATGGTGGGCCCATAACCCACAGTTCCACAGGGTCAAAACCTGACTCTCCTGTACACCCTTGTTTCTAAAGTTATTTCTCATGCTTGGCTTCGTATGAAAATCCCGAGCCGCCTTTCGAGAGTCGATCTACTCTGGTATCAAACACAATACTTATTCCCGTTGCTCTAAACCCCTTTTAACACTCTGTTCCACACATCGGATGATTGTCTATCCCCTTGAAGCTTCCTATTGCACCTTCTTACCTTGCTCTTGATGACTTTCTTGAATTTCAACTCGAGAGATGTCTCTATGCCACATTCATTGAGATAGTCCCCCAAGTACCTATCAGGTGTTGAGCTTCGTCCTTCCCGAGTCTTTCCCCCTTATCCCTCCCCTTAAATCTCGACATGAGATTTCTTGTAGTGGAGGAGAATTGTGATGCCTGGGTAATTAAGCTACAGTAAACTCCTGCTAATGACTGCCAAGTCATCAAAATTATTTTGCTAATCATCATTTAGTTCCAAATCAAACTCAAGTTCAAATTCAAATTGCTAGTCAAATTATTTTCTTCAAAAATTTAAAGACAAAAATGTTTGTTGGGTTTCAAATATTCACTAGCTAATTATCGTGTAGAAACCAACATCATTTGACTCACCATTTAATCACTAGGAAAATATAAAGTGGTCCAACAGCATCTTAATTGGCTTATTCAATTTCTAAAAATGCTTGAACAATTCCTTTGGCTCTGAAACTTTTTATGAAACACTACAATGTTGTGCCTTATTTATGTGTTAAGTTTAACATTCAACTAAATTCATTTGATCACCCAAATTAATACGAAATAGTAGCTAACTTAGATACATAGAAGAAAAATATAAGTATGGCCTAACTAACTGTTGTGCCATCGGGCCTTTGATGACCACAATACTTTTGGCCCAACCCAACTGACTTTTCCTCCACCTCCCGCTATAGGAGACAGAGGACGTGCGTGTTACGCATCCATGGCACCTTGGCCATGGATGGCCTCCATGCAGCCCCCTCTGGATGTACAAATAAGCCCCTTGAAAACCCTAGCTCATGCCCATCCGATTCCCTCCCATTCCCCATCACACCCCCTCCTCCTCGGCTCGAAAACAAGCTCAGAGCTCATGCAGTGACCACACTCGTCGTCATCATTGTCGCGGCCACCGCCGTCCCCGCGCCAAGTTAGTGTGTCCACCGGCTTCCTCGTCGTCTTCCACGTCGTCTACAAGGTCTAGATCGAGCTAGGGCATCGCCAAATGATGGGATCGAGATCGTCTTCTTCCTTCCGCCGTTGTCGATTTCCTCCTCGATTCGCTGCCTCCTGCAACTACTAAACTCCCACCGGCCTTTCTTGCACCTCGCGGTGAGCTCCGGCACCGAATCCCCCTATTCCCCTCTTGATTTAGTCGTCGTAGTTTTCTGATTATTACCGTAGGCCGCCGCCCATAGCTGTCGGTCTCTGGCCAGTGGCCATGGCCACCGCGACCGTCGAGCCCCGTGTCGCCATTCCCTCGCGCCCTTGCTGCACGCCCACGCACGGCCTCGCCACTGCTACCTCGTGCTCGGCTTGCACGCGTGCCCGCACCGCCCGCTCCCCCACTGCCTCCCACTACCGCTGCTCTGCCTGGCTGCCGCCGCCCGAGGGAGTCCTGGACTTAGGGGTCCTCGAGCGTCCGGCCTGTTGGACATGGGCCGGATTGATGGGCTATGAAGATACAAGACCGAAGACACTCACCTACGTCCGGATGGGACTCTCCTTGGTGTGGATGGCAAGCCCGGCGTCAGGATATGAAGATTCCTTTCTCTGTAACCGACTTTGTATAACCCTAGTCCCCTCTAATGCCTATATAAACTGGAGGGCTTAGTCCATAGGGACAATCATAATCAGATAGGCTAGACTTCTAGGGTTTTAGCCATTATGATCTCGTGGTAGATCAACTCTTGTACCCCCATACTCATCAATATTAATCTAGCAGGACATAGGGTTTTACCACCATCGAGAGGGCCCGAACCTGGGTAAACATTGTGTTCCCTGTCTCCTGTTACCATCAACCTCAGACGCACAGTTCGGGACCCCCTACCCGAGATCCACCGGTTTTGACATCGACATTGGTGTTTTCATTGAGAGTTCCATTGTGTCTTCATCAGGAGGTTCGATGGCCCCATCAATTGTCTACAACAATGTTGTCTAGGGAGAAACCTTCCTCCCCGGACAGATCTTCGTATTCGGCGGCTTCGCATTGCGGGCCAACTCGTGTGGCCATCTAGAGCAGAACAATAGCTATGCCCCTGGCCGTCAGGTCAGATTTGGAAGCTTGAACTACGTCACGGATATCCGCGGAGACTTGATCTTCGACGGATTCGAGACCATGGCAGCTGCTCCCTGCCGCCACGATGAACATGAATTAAATCTGTCATCGGACTATGCCCAGGGGACAGCACCTATAACTGCTCCGGCCCTGGATCCGGAGCAGATTGCGCCATCCGAGGACGGGAGGCTCAACCCCGCCAAGGAAACCGCAGATTCAGCGACGTTTGAGCCGCACACCGACCCAACCTTGAGTGGGATCCGTGTCACCGGAACCTCAGACCCGTTTCTGGCTACAAGTTCCAAACCATGTGCGTCCGCGCACGACGAGCTTGATCAGGCGTCGATCGTCGAATTCACCTCCGCGGACATCTTTCGGCACTCGCCTTTAGGCAACCCGCTAAACTCATTAAAAACACTCTCCTTAGCGGGGACTCTCAGCCGAATTATATCCGGTTTGAACTGGAGGCTGACGACGGAGAATTTCGCTTCCCACTCCCCACCCACTTAATAGCCACCGTCGAAGACTTAACCGACATGCTCGATTATGGCTCCGAAGACATTGACCTCCTGAGATACAACCAAAGCACCGACGTCAGCGGCGCCGCTCTAAATCACGTCGCAGCAAAGACAGTAACACTGGCACAGGAGAAGATAACACTCCGGGCGGTGCCAAAGACAATGAAGACCCCGTTGAGGCAACTTCTGAACAAGATGAACAGGAAGATGGGCGAGCCAGCTCTGATGAACAGGCCGCGCACGAAGACTCGGAGGATAGCAATTATCTTCCACTCTCCGAGGATGAGTTGAGCCTTGGAAACGAGGATTTTGTCGTGCCTGAGGAACCTCTCGAGCAGGAGCGCTTCAAGCGCCGACTAATAGCCACTGCGAGGAGCCTAAAAAAGAAGCAGCAACAGCTTCAAGCTGATCAAGATCTGCTCAATGACAGATGGACTAACGTCCTGGAAGACGAGGAGTACGGCCTCAAGCGACCACTCAAAATTTACCCGAAGCACAAATTACTACCTCAATTCGATGTCGAGGCGTTGGAGCCCATGCCATCAGTGCACAATGTAGCTGACCGACCACCACGTGGTCGGGACAAAGCGGCAACCCAAGCCGAACACCAGCCCGTACCACCTTGCCGTAAAGACAGACAAAACTGCTCAGGGATACACATAAGATCTCCGGCAGGGCCTGAAGAATAAAGCAGGTCCGGCTAGATCGATCTACGGATCACAGGGACATGCCCCGACGCGCGACGACCGCTATCGAGCCGAACATGGCAAGCACAGATACGTCCGAGCCGAAAATCATAGACGGACTACATTCGAAATACGTCGCGACCTGGCCGGATATAGAGGCGCGCGCCGCACACCCCCTCTGCTTCACTAATGAAGTAATGGAACATGAATTCCTAGAAGGGTTCAAACCCATGAATATCAAATAATATGATGGAACCACAGATCCCGCAGTATGGATTGAAGACTTTATCCTCCATATTCACATGGCGCGTGGCGATGATCTTCATGCCATCAAATACCTCCCCCTAAAACTCAAGGGGCCAGCCCGACACTGACTGAACAGCCTGCCTAAAAACTCCATTGGCAGCTGGGAGGACCTAGAAGAAGCCTTCCTTGACAACTTCCAAGGTACATATGTTCGACCTCCGGATGCCGATGACTTAAGTCACATAATCCAACATCCCGGAGAGTCAGCCAGGAAATTCTGGACTAGATTCTTAACCAAAAAGAACCAGATCGTCGACTGTCCGGATGCCGAAGCCATAGCGGCATTTAAACACAACATCCGGGACGAATGGCTCGCCCGACACTTCGGCCAAGAGAAGCGGAAGTCCATGGCAGCCATCACTGCACTCATGACCCGCTTTTGCATGGGCGAAGATAGCTGGCTAGCCCGTAGCAATGACAACACAAGCGAACCCGGCACTTCAGAAGCTAGAAATAGCAACGGCAAGCCCCGACGCAATAGACATAAGCGCCGAAGCAACGGTGATCATACCGATGACACGGCGGTTAATGCCGGATTCAGTGGCTCCAAGTCCGGACAACGGAAGAAGCCATATAAAAGAAATAATCAAGGCCCTTCTAGCCTGGACCGCATACTCGATCGCCCATGTCAGATCCATGGCACCCCTGATAAACCAACCAACCATACCCACATGAGTTGTTGGTGTTGGAAATATGCCCTAGAGGCAATAATAAATTAGTTATTATTATATTATATTTCATTGTTCATGATAATCGTTTATTATCCATGCTAGAATTGTATTGATAGGAAACTCAGATACATGTGTGGATACATAGACAACACCATGTCCCTAGTAAGCCTCTAGTTGACTAGCTCGTTGATCAATAGATGGTTACGGTTTCCTGACCATGGACATTGGATGTCATTGATAATGGGATCACATCATTAGGAGAATGATGTGATGGACAAGACCCAATCCTAAGCCTAGCACAAAGATCGTGTAGTTCGTATGCTAAAGCTTTTCTAATGTCAAGTATCATTCCCTTAGACCATGAGATTGTGCAACTCCCGGATACCATAGGAATGCTTTGGGTGTACCAAACGTCACAATGTAACTAGGTGGCTATAAAGGTTCACTACAGGTATCTCTGAAAGAGTCTGTTGGGTTGGCACGAACCGAGACTGGGATTTGTCACTCCGTGTAAATGGAGAGGTATCTCTGGGCCCACTCGGTAGGACATCATCATAATGTGCACAATGTGATCAAGGAGTTGATCATGGGATGATGTGTTACGGAACGAGTAAAGAGACTTGCCGGTAACAAGATTGAACAAGGTATCGGGGTACCGACGATCGAATCTCGGGCAAGTATCGTACCGATGGACAAATGGAATTGTATACGGGATTGATTGAATCCTTGACATCGTGGTTCATCCGATGAGATCATCGTGGAGCATGTGGGAGCCAACATGGGTATCCAGATCCCGATGTTGGTTATTGATCGGAGAGTTGTCTCGGCTATGTCTGCATGACTCCCGAGCCCGTAGGGTCTACACACTTAAGGTTCGATGACGCTAGGGTTATAGGGAATAGATGTACGTGGTTACCGAATGTTGTTCGGAGTCCCAGATGAGATCCCGGGCGTCATGAGGAGTTCTGGAATGGTCCGGAGGTAAAGATTTATATATGGGAAGTCATCATATAGTCACCGAAATAAGTCGGGGGTTACTGGTATTGTACCGGGACCACCGGAGGGGTTCCGGGGGTCCACCGGGAGGGTCCACCTGCCCCGGAGGGCCCTATCGGCTGTATGTGGAGAGGGACCAGCCCCTTAGTGGGCTGGGCGCCTCCCCCCCTAGGGCCCATGCGCCTAGGGTTTGGGGGAACCCTAAAAGGGGGGCGCCCCCATTGCCTTGGGGGGCAAGGTAACCCCCCTTGGCCGCCGCCCCCTCCTCAGATTGGATCTGAGGGGGCCGGCCCCCCTCTCCCTTGCCGCTATATATATGTGGGGATTGGGAGGGCAGCTGCACCCAAGTTCTGGCGCAGCCCTCCCCCTCTCCCAAGTCCTCCTCTTCTCCTACGGTGGTTGGCGAAGCCCTGCAGGATTACCACGCTCCTCCTTCACCACCATGCCGTCGTGATGCTGCTGGATGGAGTCTTCCCCAACCTCTCCTTCTTCCCTTTCTGGATCAAGGCGTAGGAGACGTCACCGGGCTGTACGTGTGTTGAACGCGGAGGTGCCGTCCGTTCGGCACTAGGATCATCGGTGATTTGGATCACGATGAGTACGACCCCATCAACCCCGTTCACTTGAACGCTTCCGCTTAGAGATCTACAAGGGTATGTAGATGCACTCTCCTTCCCCTCGTTGCTAGATTACTCCATAGATTGATCTTGGTGATGCGTAGAAAATTTTAAATTTCTGCTACGTTCCCCAATAGTGGCATCATGAGCTAGGTCTATGCATAGTTTCTATGCACGAGTAGAACACAAAGCAGTTGTGGGCGTTGATTTTGTCAATTTACTTGCCGTTACTAGTCTTATCTTGATTCGGCGACATCGTGGGATGAAGCGGCCCGGACCGACCTTACACGTACTCTTACGTGAGACTGGTTCCACCGACTGACATGCACTAGTTGCATAAGGTGGCTAGCGGGTGTCTGTCTCTCCCACTTTAGTCGGATTGGATTCGATGAAAAGGGTCCTTATGAAGGGTAAATAGAAATTGGCATATCATGTTGTGGTTTTGGCGCAGGAAAGAAACGTTCTTGCTAGAAACCTATAGCAGCCACGTAAAAACTTGCAACAACAATTAGAGGACGTCTAACTTGTTTTTGCAGCATATGCCTTGTGATGTGATATGGCCAAAAGGATGTGATGAATGATATATGTGATGTATGAGATTGATCATGTTCTTGTAATAGGAATCACGACTTGCATGTCGATGAGTATGACAACCGGCAGGAGCCATAGGAGTTGTCTTAATTTATTTATGACCTGTGTGTCAACATAAACGTCATGTAATTACTTTACTTTATTGCTAAAGCGTTAGCCATAGTAGTAGAAGTAATAGATGACGAGACAACTTAAAGAAGACATGATGATGGAGATCATGATGATGGAGATCATGGTGTCATGCCGGTGACAACGATGATCATGGAGCCCCGAAGATGGAGATCAAAAGGAGCAAAATGATATTGGCCATATCATGTCACTATTTTATTGCATGTGATGTTTATCATGTTTTACATCTTATTTGCTTAGAACGAAAATAGCTTAAATAAGATATTCCCTCACTGAAATTTCAAGAAAGTGTTCCCCCTAACTGTGCACCATTGCGAAGGTTCGTCGTTTCGAAGCACCATGTGATGATCGGGTGTGATAGATTCTAATGTTCGAATACAACGGGTGTAAGCCAGATTTACACACGCAATACACTTAGGTTGACTTGACGAGCCTAGCATGTACAGACATGGCCTCGGAACACGGAAGACCGAAAGGTCGAACATGAGTCGTATAGAAGATACGATTAACATGAGATGTTCACCGTTGATGACTAGTCCGTCTCACGTGATGATCGGACACGGCCTAGTCGATTCAGATCATGTTTCACATAGATGACTAGAGGGATGTCTATCTGAGTGGGAGTTCATTAAATAATTTGATTAGATGAACTCAATTATCATGAACATAGTCTAAATTGTCTTTGCAAATATGTTGTAGATAAATAGCTCACGTTGTAGCTCCCTGTTTCAATACGTTCCTAGAGAAAGATTAAGTTGAAACATATTGTAAGCAATGATGCGGACTAGGTCCGTAGTCCGAGGAGTGTCCTCACTGCTACACAGAAGGCTTATGTCTTTGATGCACCGCTCGATGTGCAAACCCCTACAACGTCGTCTGTGGATGTTGTGAACACCTGACAGACACATCCTGATGACTACTTGATAGTTTAGTGCACCATACTTTACGGCTTAGAATCGAGATTCCAATGATGTTTTGAACGCCATAAGACATATGAGATGTTCCAAGAGCTGAAATTGGGATTTCAGGCTCATGCCCGTGTTGAGAGGTGTGAGACCTCTGACAAGTTCTTTAGCCAACAAGATGGAGGAGAATAGCTCAGCTAGTGAGCATGTGCTCAGAATGTCTGGGTGCTACAATCACTTAAATCAAGTGGGAGTTAAACTTTCAGATAAGATAGTGATTGATAGAGTTCTCTAGCCACTATCACTAAGCTACTAGATCTTCGTGATGAACTATGACATGCAAGGGATGGAGTTGATCCTGGAGCTGTTCGCGGTGCTTAAGACCGTAAAAGGTAGAAATCAAGAAGGAGCATCAAGTGTTGATGGTTTAACAAGACCACTGGTTTCAAGAAGGGCAAGGGCTAGAAGGGAAACTTCATGGATGGAAAACCAGTTGCCGCTCCAGTAAAGGAACCCAAGGTTGAACCCAAACCCGAGACTAAGTGCTTCTATTGTAAGGGGAACGGTCACTGGTAGCGGAATTACCCCAAATGTATGGTAGATAAGAAGGCTGGCAACTTCAACAAAGTATATACGTGTTATTAATGTGTACCTCGCTAGTACTCCTGGTAGCACCTGGGTATTGGATACCGGTTCAGTTGCTATTACTGGTGACTTGAAGCAAAAGCTACGGACTAAACGGAGACTGGCTAAGGGCGAGGTGACGATGTGTGTTGGAAGTGTTTCCAAAGTTGATGAGATCACCATCGCACGCTCCATCTGCCTTCGGGATTAGTATTGAACCTAGATAAATGTTATCAGGTGTCTACGTTGAGCATGAATATGATTAGATCATGTTCATTGCAATACGGTCATTCATTTAAGTTAGAGAATAATGGTTATTCTGTTTACATGAATGATACCTTTCATGGTCATGCACCCTATGTGAATGGTTCATTGAATCTCGGTCATGGTAATACACATGTTCACGCCAAAAGATGTAGAGTTAATAATGATAGTACCACTTTCTCGTGGCACTGCCACTTAGGTCATATTGGCGTAAGATGCATGAAGAAACTCCATGTCGATGGATGTTTGTAGTCACTTGATTTTGAATCGCTTGACACATGCGAGCCATGCCTCATGGGTAGGATGACTAAGACCCCGCTTTCAGGTACAATGAAGCGGGCAAGTGACTTGTTGGAAATCATACATGCTGATGCGTGTGATCCAATGAGAATTGAAGTGTGCGGTGGATATCGCTATTTTCTCATCTTCATTGACAATTTGAGTAGATATAGGTATATTTACTTAATGAAGCACAAGTCTGAAACGTTTGAAAAGTTCAAGCGATTTCAGATGAAGTTAAGAATCATCATAACAAGAAGATCAAATTCCTACGATCTAATCAATGAGAATATCTGAGTTATGAGTTTGGCAAACACTTAAGACATTGTGGAATTGTTTCATAGTTGAAGCCACCTGGAACACCACTGGGTTATGGTATGTCCGGACGTCGTAATTGAACCTTATGAGATATGGTGCGATCTATGATGTCTCTTATTAATCTACCATTTTCATTTTGAGGTTATGCGTTAGAGACAGCTGCATTCACTTTAGATAGGACACCATCTAAGTCCGTTGAGACGGCGTCGTATGAACATTGGTTTGGCAAGAAACCAAAGTTGTCGTTTCTTAATGTTTGGGGCTGCGATGCTTAAGGCTTCAGCCAGAAAAGCTCGAACCCAAAGCGGACAAACACATCTTCATAGGATACCCAAAGGTGATAGTAGGGTATACCTTCTATCTCAGATCCGAGGGCAAATTGTTTGTTGCTAAGAACGGGTCCTTTCTCGAGAAGGAGTTTCTCTCGAAAGAATTGAGTGGGAGGAAGATAGAACTTGTTGAGGTTGTCGAACCTTTACTTCAACCAGAGAGTGATGCAACACACAAAGATGTTTTCTGTGGCGCCTACGTCTGTTGAATAGGAAGTTAATGATAGTGATCATGAAGCTTCGGATCTAGTTGCTATCGAACCTCGTAGGTCGACAAGGATATGTACTACTCCTAAGTGGTACGGTAATCCTGTCTTAGATATCATGTTGTTAGACAACAATGAACCTACGAGCCATGGAGAAGCGATGGTGGGCCCGTATTCCGACAAATGGTTAGAAGCCATGAAATCCGAGATAGGATCCATATATCAGAACAAAGTATGGACTTTGGTGGACTTGCCCGATGATCGGCAAGCCATTGAGATAAATGGATCTTTAAGAAGTAGACGGACATGGGCGGTAATGTTACCGCCTATGAAGCTCGACTTGTGGGAAAAAGTCTTTTCACAAGTTCAAGGAGTTGACTACGATGAGAATTTCTCACCCGTAGCAATGCTTAAGTCCGTCGGAATCATGATAGCATTAGCTGTATTTTTCGATTATGAAATCTTACAAATGGATGTCAAAACAAGTTTTCTTACCAGTTTTCGTAAGAAAAGTTGTATGTGATACAATAAAAGGTTTTGTCGATCCTAAGGATGCTAAAAGGTATGCTGGCTCCAGCAATCCTTCTATGGACTAGAGCAAGCATCTCGGAATCGGAATATATGTTTTGATGGAGTGATCAAAGCTTTTAGGTTTATACAATGTTTGCTAGAAACTTGTATTTACAAGAAAGTGAGTGGGAGCACTACAACATTTCTGATAAGTATATGTGGATGACATATTGTTGATCCAAAATAATGTAGAATTTTTGGAAAGCATAAACGGTTGTTTGAAGAGTGTTTTTCAAAGGAAGACCTGGATAAAGCTGCTTACATATTGGGCATCAAGATTTATAGAGATGGATCAAGACGTCTGATGGTACTTTCAAAGAACGCACACCATGACATGTTTTTGAAGGAGTTCAAAATAGATCAGTCAAAGAAGGGGTTCTTACCTGAGTTGTAAGGTGTGAAGTTGAGTAAGACTCAAAGCTTGACCACAGCATAAGAAAGAGAAAGGACGAAGGTCGTCCCCTATGCTTTTGTCATAGGCTCTATACGGTATGCCATGCTGAAGTACCGCACCTGATGTGTGCCTTGCCACATGTCTGGCAGGAGGGTACAAAGGTGATCTAGGAGTAGATCACCAGATAGCGGTCAAAATTATCCTTAGAGGAATAAGGAAATGTTTCTCGGTAATGGAGGTGATAAAGAGTTCGACGTAAAGAGTTACGTCGATGCAATCTTAACACCTATCCGGATAGCTCTGAGTAGAGATACCGGATACGTATAATGGAGCATGGCAGCAGCATCTATGATATAATGTTTTGTGAAATACATAGGGATCTGAATATGGCAAGACCCGTTGACTACAACCTCTCTCACAAGCATAACATGATCAAACCCGGAACTCTTTGAGTGTTTATCACATAGTGATGTGAACTAGATCATTGAGCCTAGTAGACTCTTGGATGTTGGTCACATGGCGACGTGACCTGTGAGTGTTAATCACATGGCGATGTGAACTAGATAATTGACTCTAGTGCAAGTGGGAGACTATTGGAAATATGCCCTAGAGGCAATAATAAATTAGTTATTATTATATTATATTTCATTGTTCATGATAATCGTTTATTATCCATGCTAGAATTGTATTGATAGGAAACTCAGATACATGTGTGGATACATAGACAACACCATGTCCCTAGTAAGCCTCTAGTTGACTAGCTCGTTGATCAATAGATGGTTACTGTTTCCTGACCATGGACATTGGATGTCGTTGATAATGGGATCACATCATTAGGAGAATGATGTGCTGGACAAGACCCAATCCTAAGCCTAGCACAAAGATCATGTAGTTCGTATGCTAAAGCTTTTCTAATGTCAAGTATCATTTCCTTAGACCATGAGATTGTGCAACTCCCGGATACCGTAGGAATACTTTGGGTGTGCCAAACGTCACAACGTAACTGGGTGGCTATAAAGGATCACTACAGGTATCTCCGAAAGTGTCTGTTGGGTTGGCATGAATCGAGACTGGGATTTGTCACTCCATGTAAACGGAGAGGTATCTCTGGGCCCACTCGGTAGGACATCATCATAATGTGCACAATGTGATCAAGGAGTTGATCATGGGATGATGTGTTACGGAACGAGTAAAGAGACTTGCCGGTAACGAGATTGAACAAGGTATCGGGGTACCGACGATCGAATCTCGGGCAAGTATCATACCGATGGACAAAGGGAATTGTATACGGGATTGATTGAATCCTTGACATCATGGTTCATCCGATGAGATCATCGTGGAGCATGTGGGAGCCAACATGGGTATCCAGATCCCGTTGTTGGTTATTGACCGGAGAGTTGTCTCGGCCATGTCTGCATGACTCCCGAGCCCGTAGGGTCTACACACTTAAGGTTCGATGACACTAGGGTTATAGGGAATAGATGTACGTGGTTACCGAATGTTGTTCGGAGTCCCGGATGAGATCCCGGACGTCACGAGGAGTTCCGGAATGGTCCGAAGGTAAAGATTTATATATGGGAAGTCATCATACGGTCACCGGAAGAATTCAGGGGTTACCTGTATTGTACCGGGACCACCGGAGGGGTTCCGGGGGTCCACCGGGAGGGTCCACCTGCCTCGGAGGCCCCTATGGACTGTATGTGGAGTGGGACCAGCCCCTTGGTGGGCTAGGCGCCTCCCCCCTAGGGCCCATGCGCCTAGGGTTTGGGGGAACCCTAAAAGGGGGGCGCCCCCCTTGCCTTGGGGGGCAAGGCAACCCCCCTTGGCCGCCGCCCCCTCCTCAGATTGGATCTGAGGGGGGCGGCCCCCCTCTCCCTTGCCCTTATATATATGTGGGGATGTGGAGGGCAGACGCACCCAAGTTCTGGCGCAGCCCTCCCCCTCTCCCAAGTCCTCCTCTTCTCCTACGGTGCTTGGCGAAGCCCTGCAGGATTACCACGCTCCTCCTTCACCACCATGTCGTCGTGCTGCTGCTGGATGGAGTCTTCCCCAACCTCTCCTTCTTCCCTTGCTGGATCAAGGCGTGGGAGACGTCACCGGGTTGTACGTGTGTTGAACGCGGAGGTGCCGTCCGTTCGGCACTAGGATCATCGATGATTTGGATCACGATGAGTACGACTCCATCAACCCCGTTCACTTGAACGCTTCCGCTTAGCGATCTACAAGGGTATGTAGATGCACTCTCCTTCCCCTCGTTGCTATATTACTCCATAGATTGATCTTGGTGATGCGTAGAAAATTTTAAATTTCTGCTACGTTCCCCAACAGTTGGGTCTACAAACAGGCCGGCAAATTAAATGCCGAAGATAAGGAGAAGGGGTCACAAATCAAGAATGATGACGAGGAGCCCCGTCCACCGAACACAGGGGGACAGAAGAAGTTTCCCCCTCAAATCAAAATGGTGAACATGATATACGCTACCCATATCCCCAAGAGGGAGCGCAAGCGCGCGCTCAGGGACGTCTATGCGATAGAGCCAGTCGCCCCAAAATTCAACCCATGGTTGTCATGCCCGATTACCTTCGATCGCAGGGACCATCCGACCAGCATCCGTCATGGCGGGTCACCCGCACTGGTCCTCGACCCAATAATTGATGGATTTCACCTCACATGAGTCCTCATGGCACTACAAAAAAAGACACATCCGTGACATTTTGGGCCGAATTTTTTTTCTGTCATACATATGACACTTCTGTGACGATAATTGTGACAAAACCCGTATCATCATAGATATGGTGGGCTCCTACTTCTATGATAAAAAATCATGATAGAAAATGGGCTTTTCGTCCTGGGCGGGCCGGAGACGCAGCTGCATGACATTCTTTGGGCCGTCCATGATAGAAAAAACTGTGGTAGAAGCGAGGGGGAGGAAAATTTCGGGGAGTTCCCGGTTACGGTGGGAGGTCGGGGGCCGAGCGATGCGCGTTTCTCTCGTACACGTACGCGCGTGTGTGCAAGGCGGTGGCTCTAACTGAAACCGAGCGAGGCGTTGGGCTCTAACTAAACCCGAGCGATTGCACTGCAGGCCACGCGTTACTGAACCCGAGCGATCGATCGATGGCTGTTAACTGAACCCGATCGAGCGATTCCTTCGCTACTGCTGCTAACTGAAGCCGATCGATGCT
>NC_041390.1:501414208-501429441 GCF_002162155.2 Triticum dicoccoides | reverse complement strand
AACAGGACCCCGTGGTGTGGTGGAGGGCTGGATGAACAGTAGACGGTGGAGGGGTTCCCGTGGAGGGGTGGTTGAATAGGACCCCATGGTGTGGAGGGCTGGATGAACAGTAGACGGTGGAGGGGTGCCCGTGGAGGGGTGGTCGAACAGTAGCCGGTGGAGTAGCGCGCGGTGGAGGCTGGATGAACAGGAGCCCGTGGAAGCTGGAGGAGGTCGACGGTGGAGATGAACAGTATCTCGTGGAGTCCCGTTTTGCGGTACGCCACACCCCTCCTGATGAACAGTACCCCCGTTTCGACCGTAGCGCTCCAACACAAGTTTGTTTCATCCGTTTTGCGGTACGTCACACCCCTCCCGATCAACAGGACCCCCGTTTCGACCGTAGGAGGTCCGTTTCGTCCGTTTTGCGGTACGCCACACCCCTCCCGATCAACAGGACCCCCATTTCGACCGTAGGAGGTCCGTCTCCTCCATTTTGCGGTACGCCAGACTCCTCCTGATCAACAGGACCCCGTTCCGAACGTAGGAGGTCCGTTTCCTCCGTTGTGCGGTACGCTAGGCCTCGTTTCCATCGCCTGTTCCGTCCAAGCCCTCCCGATGAACACGACCACACATTCCATTCCGACCCAGCCGGTTGCCTCCCCATGAACACGAGGCATTCCATTGCCTCCCCATGAACACGACGATGATGCTGTTTCTCTGTTCCGACCCAGCCATGTACACGAGCCATGGTCGTATGTATGCGCGAGTAGGCATTCGAGACCCTGCCCGTATGTACACATACGTGGCCGTATTTTCTTTCTTGCACCCTGGCCGTTGTATGTAGGTGTACATGCTACGTGCACGCCTCTACTACGACACATACGCACCTCTACTACGACACGTGTGCGCCTCTACATCCACCAGTATATATGTACATACACGTTCGCGACCAGAATGACAATGCTACGTACGCTTCGACCAGGTTGGTCCCGACTGTCAGGCACTTCCTTGCTTGCGAAGATGTAGCTGGTGGGTCCCAACAGTCAGGGGGCGAATCATTTTTTTTGCCCGGACGCACTTCCTTGCGTGCGAATATGTAGCTGGTGGGTCCCAGCAGTCAGGGGCAAATGTTTTTTTCGCGAAATACGGTGGCCCGTCTGGTGGGTCCCCGCTGTCAGGTGGAGGAATAATTATTTTGCATGTAATAAGGAGGCACTTCCTTGCTGCGGCCGTGGACCCAGCTGTCAGCCTCTCCACGTACTGTCCACGCCCGATGGAAGCCGTTCCTTGACCATGTTGACCACGCCGCACCGAGAGCACCAGGGCGGAGGACGACGGTGAGGCCTAGGAAGGGGACGACACGGAGCCGGGGAAGATGCGGCACTGGATGCCCACGTGTAGAGGAGTACGAGGGTTCACTGGTTCGCTGCGGTGTGAGGCTGCCGTCGCCACAGAATAACAGGGGGTGTCGGTCGTTGACCATGTTGACCAGGCTACGCCGAGAGCACCAGGGCGGTGGATGATGGAGAGGCCTAGGAAGGGAACGACACAGAGGCAGGGAAGACTCGGCAGTTGTTTCCCACGCGAAGGGGAGTACGACTGTACGAGGGTTTACTAGTTCGTCTGCCATCGCCGGAGAATAACAAATGGTGTGGGTGAGTAGAGGGATGGCTAGGCCAGCGATGGGAGTACGGTGGGGCGGTGAGGCCTACGCGGAAGAACAGCCGGCCGCGGAGAGGAGGGAGCAGGCAGTCCCGCCGGCGCTTGTTTGAGCACCTGGAGCAGGAAGAGCAGAGATTGAAGAAGCACGACGACCGTTCGATGGACATCCAACAGTCACTGCTTGTGCGTCAACCTTTTTTTTAGGAAAGCCTCAAATCTGTGGAAAATAGCATACATCCCATCTGCCATTATTTCTAATAATTTACAACCCATTTGCTAATTCTTAAGGTTTTTTGGAGCCCATATTCTTTTTGTTAGCATTACAGCCCATATTGTGGCCACGGTTAAAAAATTATACGAAATTTTGCATATTTCGGTGCGGTACGAACTGTTTTTAATCCCAAAATATTGACTCACATTCAAACTGATTTTAAAAATAAATGTATATCAATATAAAATCCAACAAATTCTCCACGCATAAAAATTAATGTAATTTAAAATCTCGAAATGAAAAAAAAGATATTTGAAACTAATTGCCGGTTTGATGTGTTTTAAAAATGTACAACCCATTTCTCATTACTGATGGGCCATTTTCTCGGCCAGCCGAATGAAAGCTCTCCTCATCTTGAAAGATTTGCAACCCAACAGGCCTGACAAAGCGAGTTACTTGGCAAATCAATAAAAAACTAGGCTGTGGCCGTGGACCCAGCTGTCAGCCTCTCCACGTACAGTACTCTTCCGATGGAAGTCGTTCCTTGACCACGTTGACCATGCCGCGCGGAGAGCACCACGATGGTGGACGACGGCGAGGCCTAGGAAGGGGACGACACGGAGCCGGGGAAGACGCGACAGTGGAAGGCCGCGCGGAGAGGAGTACGAGGGTTCACTGGTTCGGCTGCGGTGTGAGGCTGCCGTCGCCGCAGGGCCTGGCCAGCGGTGGGAATAGTAGGGGGCGGTGAGGCCTCCGCGGCAGCACAGCCGGCCATGGGAGGCAGGAGCACGCGGCATGACCGGCGCTGCTTTGGGTGGCTAGAGCAAGAAGACCAGAGGTTGAAGAAGCACTACGGCCATTGGATGGACATCGTACAGTCACTGGAGCTAGAATCGTTCATATTGACTAAGTTGACAAAGCCCTTCGTCCCCGTCAACTTAGTAGGCCCACAAGTCAGCCTCCCACCAAGGTGGGTCCCAGCTAGCCGGGGGAGTATTCATTTTTTTGTGCGTAATAAGGAGGAACTTCTGATGGGTCCGAGCTGACAGCGGGGGGAACGTTTTTTTTTCATGAAATATGGTGGCCCGTTAGGTGGGTCCCAGCAGTCAGGGGGTAAATGTTTTTTCACAAAATACGGTGGCCCGTCCAGTGGGTCCCTGCTGTTAGTTGGAGGAATCATTATTTTCCGCGTAATAAGGAGGCACTTACTTGTTGCGACCGTGGACCCAGCTGATACTCTCCACGTACAGTATACTTCCGATGGAAGTCGTTCCTTGACCACGTTGACCTCGCCGCGTTTCATTGCATGCATGTGTCCATGGGCGTGGTGCGTCCCCACTGTCAGCCTCTCACGTATAGTCATCTTTCGATGACTCTCGGTTGTTGACCACGTTGACCACACCGTGCCGAGCGCACCCAGACTGGAACGACCCGGAGATGGGGAAGACGGGGCAGTGGAGTCGCAGATGGAGAGGAGTGAGAAACTTCACTGGTTCGGGTGCGCGGCAGCACAGCCACGGTGCCGCCCACGGGAGACAGGAGCAAGAACAGAGGTTGAAGAAGGAGCACGATTGTTGGATTAACATCCAACGGTCCAGCTACTAGAATTATTTGTTGATTAAGTTGACAAAGTCGTGCGTACACATCCGCTTAGTAGGCCCATAAGTCAGTCACCAAATCTGACGGGTCCTAGCTGTCAATGGGATGAATATTTTTTTCGCAAAACAAGGAGGCGCTTCCTTCCGTGCGAAGATATAGCCGGTGGGTCCCAGCTGTCAGGTGGAGGAAACATTTTTTTTCAGCTTAATAAGGAGGAACTTTCCTTGCGTGCGACCAGGGACCTCGTGGGTCCCAGCCGTCAGGCTCTCCACGTACAGTCCTCTTCTGATGACTCTTGTTTGTTGACCACGCCGCACCGAACGCAGCGAGGCGGTGGACGACAGCGAGGCCCCGGACGGGAACGACTCGGAGATGGGAAAACTCGGCAGTGGAGTCGCAGATTGAGAGGAGGAGAAGGGTTATAACTAGTTCTATTGCGGCGTGGGGCTGTAGTCTATGGAGAATAACAGGAGGTTTCGAGGGGT
Organism: Triticum dicoccoides; assembly: GCF_002162155.2. Lineage (NCBI taxonomy): Eukaryota > Viridiplantae > Streptophyta > Magnoliopsida > Poales > Poaceae > Triticum > Triticum dicoccoides. The sequence continues at coordinate 501,425,502 of NC_041390.1, read as the reverse complement.
GGAGGGATAGCCTGGCCGATGGTGGGGTAGCGCTTCGCAGTGATGCGTGCTAAGCAGAGCCGCTAGCCACCGGAGGCCGGACCAGGTGGTCCCAGTGACGCTGGAGGAAGAAGACGAGAGATTGAAGGTGCAAGTCGGCCGTTGGATATAAGTCCAATGGCTGTGGATGACACAATCATTTGTTGACTAAGTTGACAACGCCCTGCGTAGGCTTCGACCTATTGGCCCACATGTCAGCCTGCAAAAATGTGGCATATATTTAACCCATGTTTTCTAGAATGTACAGTCCATTTGCTGGGCTGGGTGAACAAATAATTTCGCGTCAATCAGGCCCATTTATATTTTCTAAGAAATCCCAGCCCATTTGCACTTCCTTGAAATACACGTATTAGGTGGGCTCGTTATATATATAATGTTATGTTAGAAGGAGCAATTGATATCAAAGAATAAACCGGAGAAGCACATTATATATATATATATATATATATATATAATTAAGAAATTAGTGAGTTATTGCTCAAAATAAAAATGAGCGTGTTATTATTAAATTGGTCCTTAAAATCTTCGCAAGCTTTTGTACGCAATCACCAGGATTTTCCTTGCCTGTGAGTCAAAAACAACCAGGATTTTCCTTGCCAACTTCCGTTAAATATTTACTTTTATAAGTTAATAACACATGGGATGTTTTTATAAATCTTTCCCTAATAATAAAGCACGGATTGACTCTTTGGGTTCACCGTCACAATACGCTTCTTTTCGTGAATTTACGCTTTCAGTTTTTTCCGTTAGTTTTGATCGACAGTCCGTCCAATTGCTGCGAGGCGGTACTAAAAAATTTGTCCATCCAATTGGTCCATGTCCACATTCTCTTATTGGGCTTGCATGCATGTTTCGGCCTGCATGCACGCTTCTGTATCTGTACCTTACCTGATTTTCACACATGTACTCGGAGTAATCCCACCTCGATTGCTTACATGAAAGTCTACCAATTTATATACCTAGGAAAATTGCATATCAACAACGAGCCTCTTGAATCAACAAACACAGAATGAGAACGAAGGGACATTGTACAACAAAACGGCAGTCCGGCGCGAAGCTGTTCAGTCCGGCGCTCGCCGAGGTGAGGAAGCGGAGGCGCAGCACGCAGATGCCTGCGACGCAGCTTGTTCCACCCACTGGCCACCTCTACACCACGCACGACATGGACACGAGCGCGGCGGCAGGGTGGCTTGAGGCTTGTGGTGGACCGGATCCAGCGAGGGGAAGGTCGGATCCGTCGGCTTAGAGAGGGAGGTGGGAGGAGCACGCGGGACAGAGGGCGGAGGAGGATGGAGGCGGAATGCCGAGGTCGAGGTGTGGGAAAAATAATGTGGCAACATAAGACAAACATAGTCACAATCCAAACAGCCCCGTAATTTTTTGTGACATGCATGAAAATTTGGTTAGTTAAATTTATAGTCAAAATTTGGCAAGGTGCATCAAATCAACACATGCAAGTATCAAAAGGAAAGTCACGGCATGCATGCATGCGTCGTACTCCCTCCATTTCCAAATATAAGTCTTTTTAGAGATTGCAACAAGTGACTACATACGAAGTAGAATATGTCTACTCCTACATATGAAGTAGCCCATTTGAAATGTGTAAAAAGACTTATATCGAGTGCAATGCTTTGATGTGTCACGTCAACTCGTACAAGACCAAGAAATTTGATTACTACAACGCCCTCTCCCTCGCGGACTAAGCTCCAGTGCCTTAACTGCACCTGCCTTTGGCTGCATGATAGGAGGGCCAACCACCTATTGGGCCACCTATCATAGACGCAAAGGCAGAAGCACTAAGTAGAAGCTTTCGCTACACGCTATCCCTCCCGCACGAGGTGGACGGACATGCAGCAGTGGATTCGATACTGTAGAAGTAGGAGTAACATCATTGTTCGTCTTCTCGAAGAGGCGAAGAGCCAAGCACAACCCGAACGTGGCAGTTGCAAACGCTCGCGTGGTGCGGTTCCTTGGAGTACTAGCCAGGCTCTTGCATGAGACAAAATTGCTATTGTTTAACAATTAAACTCCATTATCCATTGGTTGATACTCATTCTGCATAGGTCCACGTGCTTAGCACCGTTTCCCCCTGGGGTCACCAATGTTTATTTGCTAATTAATAGCATTGCATGCAATGAACTAGCCATTGCAAGTCGTTAAAAGCATGCACACCTCTCATCTCTTATTGGTTAACATGTCAAGAAACAAGAAACAAGGTAGAAGTTAATGCACCGCGCCTAAGTGTTTTGGGACTATTTGGTTTTCGTAAGATGACTTACACACCTAGACGGAGGGAGTAGTATTGTCGTGTAAACCGGAAAGGAGTATTTGCCTTTCTAGAGATTTCAACAAGTGACTAGACTGCACCATGTGCAGTACTCCCTCCCTTCCGGTTTATAGGGCTCAAATCTCAAATGTCATGAACCAAGGCATTTTGCGATTGGAGGAATGTATCTCGTACTTTACAAAACTACCCTAATTAAACTCATGCATTAATTACATAGTTCTCTCGTTTTCCTCTCCGCCTTGGTCGCGGTGCACAATATTGAGCACTCCTATATGACTAGCCGCTCTATCTACACGCGGGACATTTCAAAGCATCCGGGCCCATGTGCCATCCACCAAATCACAGTGAGGTGCTACAGTCGAGACTCACCTGTCACCCCGGTGTGGCCGTCATGACCCGTCATATCACAAAACCCACACCTTTACCAGAAGTGGTAAGGTGGCATCCAAGTTGGACTGGACGAAGCAACCATCATTTCACTAGAACGCTCGTTCAAGCCCTTTATTCCCTTTCTTGAAGAAAACCTCACTCCAGGATACTCACTTCTGCCATTTTTCTTCTGTACCGACGAAGGAAAGGTGGGCAAATCAGTCATGCTGCTATATTTTCGTTCCAAGAATCTTCTTTTTGCGAAGCACCGATCGATTCTCACATCCTATTCTTTTCTCGTTTTCATTGCGATTGTGGTTTCCTTTCGATTGCTTTTTATTTGTCAGTTCATTGATGGATCCTGGAGCACTAGGCAAAGAGTTGTCGGCGGACAACCCACTGGAGACAGCGATCTCCAGGAAGCAAGCACCGACCAACGAGTTGACCATGTTGGCGGGCCAACCCATGGAGACGAAGAACTCCAAGAAATAAGCACTGGCCAAAGACTTGAGGACGTTGGCGGAAGAACTCCTCAAAGGAAGTTGGAAGAACAGCAAGGGCCCCACCGTGCCTACCCCAGGAACTCTGATTGCCACCTATGTGAGGCTCAAGACCGAGTTTGAGGAGATAGTCGCCGTTGAGAAGCAGTATTCCCCTGGCAAGGTGATGGCCCCCATCGAGGACGAGGAGATGGCCCCCGAAGGGATGAGATCCCCTGGTGAGCTGCACAAGGTAAAAAATAATGGCTTATTACCATAGTTGTGGTTTTTGATTATTTGCAATGTGCTTGCTAATATGTTAGGGTTGTGCAGGTGCCGGTGGACGTCCTTGATGATTCCGATGTCGTGGCCCATCCTGTTGGCATCGCCCCGGAGATCGATTCCGATGCCGTTGTCCATCCTGTGGACATCGCCCCAGAGATCGATTCCAATGCCGCGGTCAGTCCTGTGGACATCGCCCCTGAAATCGATTCCCATGCCGTTGTCCGTGCTGTGGTCATTGCCCGAGAGATCGATGACAAGAAATAGTTGGTCGCGCTAATCCTTCAGGGTAGTTTGCATTGCCCTGTGTTTAATTACCAGAACGATGCGTGTTATCAAACCATCTTAGGGCTAGTGCACTGTCTTGTGTGGGCGGATCTTGCTACTTTTGTTTGATAGTGAATCATGCGAACCCTCTCCGAGTTATGGAAACAGATGTATCCTCACCAGCTTTTGATGTAATATATGGCATGCTTAGATGTAAGTTTGAACTGTTTATCATATCAGCAGGGCTTGTTTGATGATTCTTGGTGTTAGTAGGCTAGCTACTGTGCAAGCTATAGTACTTGCAAAACACTCACCAAAGAGAAATGTTGGTGCTGATGAGCTCGTGGTACGCTTATACTTATCCCTTGTCGATCGACCAATAGCCCTAGCTCCTAAAATTGTAGGCTTAGCGATCGATCAGACAATAGTCGACATACATTCAGGCCTCATTTGGTTCATAGGATAGGAAAATCATAGCAAAAGTACAGAGAACGTGCAACAGAAAATCATAGCAGTGCAGAGACGTACTCCCTCCGTTCCAAAATAGATGACCTAGGCGGGCTAGTTTGGCCTAGTGGGTTTCAGTGATATGACGTGGTACAGTGTCGTCCAGTCTTCGCGTGTGGTAGCAGTATTGCGGGTACAGTAAGTTTTCTTGAAGAAGCAGAATTCAACGAAGTCATGATGGTTCCTTTGTCCGAACAACTTACAGTGGGAAAGGTTGGGCCTGCGATACGACCGGGGTAGACCAGGATGATTTTGTGCATGGCAGGTGGACCAGGATGGTCGACGTCCCACATGTCGGTGAATGAAAGCATTCTTTCCGATATAGAGGATGAGCAACGAGTATTCATTGTTTATTTTTGATGAAAGCTATTGTCTCCACTGTTACGACGGAGGAGTGTGAAACACGGCAACCTAGTGAACTTGGCATGTGCACCACTCCCTCCTTCCTCATGTAATGCCCAGGTTACAACTTTTTCTCACTTTCTCTCTATCTATTTCCTCTCAAATGTTTTTTACCTTTCTTTTTTTAAGACACAATTGTTTTTATGCCTTTCTTTAGAATTATTTTTTATACCTAGGAGCACGTGTAGAGACGGGCTCTTGCAGAGCCCACTCCTTGACTTTGTCAATGCCTCTCTCTCCTCCACTTAAGGAGTACTACTTGCTATGCATGCATGCGGCGGGCAGTTGGCGTCTTGAGAGGCCAGGGCGGCGAGAGCGGGATCCGGAAGCGTTCCGGACTCCAGCATGGCCCACCTCACATTATCACCATATATTTCTTGGAGTCCGTGCGCGGCGGGCGGGCGATCTCTTCACCCTTCCCTATTTCTCTCTTCTCAGCCGACGCCTGCCGAGCGATTAGATTTTGGCTATCGACCGTTTATTCAATTACGGTCCCACATGTCAGTGAAATTGCAAGACAACACGTGTCCCCTCGGGTGAGCGGCGTGCGAGCCGGACTATCGGGGTTGCGACGCGTACGAGTCGTAAGTGTGCTGCCTTTTCCTTTAGAACTTGCAAAGTGTAACATTTTCGAGCAATCGATCGATAGAAATCTAGAACAAAATGACGAGGGCGGTGCTTTCCCGCTCGTTAGGCGGGCTAGTTCCTAGTTCGAGTGATATGACGTGCTACAGTGCCGTCCACTTGCTCCATTTTTATGTAAACAAGAGTTTACACTCTTACACAAGAGGAGTGCGAAACACCGCGGATCTGATTTTGATCGAGGGATAACTGTTCCCTGCTAAAATAATGGAGGATTGTTAGCGATTATAGGATGATAGTTAGGGCATCTCCAGCGCTGGCCCACAAATTTACACCGACATCTGTCCGAGGACACTGATGGATGCCATCCTATGCTGCCCGCATACCTTTCGACAACTATATTAACTAACCGGACAAAAATCGTGCAAACAAAGCAAATTTCAAATTAACCGAATGAAATTCATTACATTTTGAAAACTTTTCCTACAAACTGGACGAAATTCATTACATATTTCGCACAAACCATACTAAAACCTAGTGTAAACCTAATCTAAACGATCGCCGGCGCCCGACCACCATGTCCGGCCATGAACCCGAGAAAGCCGGCCATTTCCTTTGCCTCCTCCTCATCCGCCTCGATAACCTCCTCCTCTAGAGCACAAGGTTATGAAGATTTCTGCCTCCACGTCGCCGTCAAGCAGCTAATCAGCCGCCGATGTTTACCCCACCAAGCTTGGCGTCGATTGAGTGGAGTAGCGGTGGCCTTCCCGGGACCGGAGCGGTGGCGACCTACCGTGTACTACTCTTCCTCGCTGCCGGCTGCGCCCGTGTACGCGCGCCGGCTTCGTGGTCGGGGCGGCGGAGGGCGGCTGGGGGTGGCGGCGATCTCCTTCATTTGTTCCTGCGACAGTACGTCGAAGTGAGCTTTGGAGCGCGCCCGGAGCGAAGCCGCCGATGTCCCTCGTCGGCTCCTGCGATAGTACGTCCAAGAGAGCTTCGGAGCGCTAGGAGGCCATGGTTAAAGTAGTACCGACAGAAGGAAGGGACCGGAGGAGAATAAGTGTGGGTCTTTGGCTATGGCTGGGAGCTGGGGCTCAAGTTAATATAGCGGGCGAATGGCAATGAGCCGCGGCAGATGTATGGACAACTGGCGCCGGAGTAGGTTCATCGGGCGTGAATGCGGACGCTGCTTCAGTGACTTAAGTGCAGATGCGTTTGGGTTACTGACATGTGGGCCCAACGGGCATCTGGCCCGCATGTCAGTGACACACCAATTGCACCTGCAGTTAAGTCCGGTGAATGCGGCATTGACATTCTGGAGAGACGGTGACCATTTCAGGCGGGAAGCGCGCGCTAGCGATGGAAGGGGTTTCGCTGTGCAGTGGCACTAAGATCGGTCGCTCACGATAGTACATACTCCGTACAATAGTACCATAGTACCCTCTCTAGCTTAGGCTGTTTTATAGATTGTCGCTGTGATGGACGATATACCTGAGCAAGGCGGTCCGAGTATGACCGTTGGTGTTGAGCCAGGTGAATACATGCTCGGCGTTCGCATAGGCCTCCATCAAATGTCTAAACAATAATGTCAGGCACCACCGGGGCGCGCAGGTGATGGGCTCACCGTTTGCGTTGCGCCATGAGCAGGACTTTGATTTAGAGGGCGACGTGCATGCATTAGCATGCTTTGACAACGTGAGCGTGAGTGTCTGACGCGAAGTATTTCATTTTCATTTGGCTGATGAGGGTGCATTGCAGCGACGAGTCCGTGGTTCGATTCCCCACATACGCATAATTTTGATTTTTATAGTATTTCTTTCTCCATTGACAGGTAGGCCCGCATAGATAGATAAAGAACACGAGCTGATGAGGCGCATGCGGATTGTTTGACTGGTCAACCAGACAAATACGAAGCTATACGCTGAGCCAGTGACCGTATAATCACCATATCTCGTATACAATGATCAAAGTGAGCTATCAAGACAAGTTCGATGACCGCCAATGCATTTAATCGGTAATAAATGACCAGGATTGAAGGGGAATCCAAATTTGCTTCATATTCTGTCCTTGAGCTCTTGACAAACCAATGCCCTATACGATTGTCCGGCCACTCCACCCCAGAGCTCTCACCAAGCGTCGTTCATGCCACCGCGCCGCAGACTAACTGGTAAGGCAGCGATGGCATCCCGCTGTGCCGAGTTCCTCGCCGCCCACGACCGCACACAAAATGGTAGGGAAGCGATGGCATCCCGCCATGCCGAGTTCATCGCCGCTCGCGACCTCACAACTATGTGGGAGGAATTTGAAGATGCCAAGGCCGAATGGGCGGTAGAGCAAGAGGCGGCCAAAGCCACACAAAGGGAGCGGAAAAGTCAGAAAGCACTCAAGAAAAGAGAGGCCCGCCGCCACAAGAAAGAAAAGGACGCATGCGCTGCCGCGGAGAGGTCGGTGGAGATCCAAGCACGGTGGGGTGTCACCGACAAAGCCGGGAAGGAGAACGACGACGTCTGGCCAGCATCTGAGAAGTAGTAGTACTAGTAGTTAGTGTGTGTGTGTCTGAGTATGAGTATGAGCATGTACCAATACTACTAGTTACTACTGTAGTTTTTAGAGAAAATTACCAGTACATTAGCCTAGACTAAATGGAAAAATTCCTATCCTAAGCATCAAATGGCATCTCTTTCTCTATAGGAATTGAGATGCATGTCATCTCACTTCCTATGATTTTCATCTTCCTATCCTATGAACGAAAGGAGGCCTCTGTTGGAGTAACTACTGTAGCTAGCAGTACTGCTGGTACAGTAGTTTTCTTCAAGAAGCGGAATTCAACGAAGTCATGATGGTTCCTTCGTCCGAGCAACTTCAAAGTGGGAAGTGGGCCTGTGATTTAACGGCTCATTAGTCATTGTTACTGCAACGCGACGACCTGGGTGACTCTCCCTTGGAGTTCTGCGTGCATGGCAAGTGGACCAGGATGGTCGATGTCCCACATGTTGGTGAAAGGAAGTATTCTTTCCGATATCGAGGAGCAAGGAAACCGCGTGGTATAGTATCACTGCTGATTGGTTCACAAAAAATAGTATCACTGCATGGCAAGTATTCTTTCCACTTCTTCCACTTCTGGGTCGGAGACCACACGTAGTAGTAATTAGTGGTATGAACGATACAAAGTGCGACCTGGAGAGAAAGACACGTCTAGTTGGAAGGTCTCGGGGCATACACGTAAACAAATATAAAAGTTAATATGTGCCTCCAACTAATATAGTAGTAGTAGAGTACTTAGGCACGTACTCCATAACAGCACCGTGCATTGCATGTACAACATTTAGTGGTAGTACGTAGTAAGAGACAATTGCTGCCCAAGAGTTCCCTTCTCAACCTACTTTTGGGTGTTTGGTAGAGTGTATGGAGGGTGCATGAGTCCACACTAGTTTAGCACAAATACACTAGAAGCATGCATGAAGAGAGCATGCATGAAGATGGGTGTTGAGTTGAGCATGCATGAAGAGGGAACAACTATGCTGAGACGAGAACGCAACCAAACACACCCTATATGCCACGCATGTTCATACCATTTGTGCCTTTCTACTTCACTTACTGCGCTACATTACTCAGGTTCATACGTCCACTCCTGGGTACATGTCCGTCTCGTAGTTCCAGTCCCACGTGTTCTTCATATAGATGGAACGATCCTTGCATAACACGTGCACCTTGATGCTAGATGTATCGCGTGTTGGCAAAAGGATGAACAAAGCTCACGTAAAAAAATAGAGTGGAAGAACATAGATTCCGACGACCGAGAAGGAGCAAGGAACCTCATGATGGAGCGTCTGCACTCATAATATTTAATATTGTTCAGCGATATAAAATTAAAATATCATATCCACATTGGACTGGAAGAGTATGAAACACGACAGCCCAGTGTAGTTACATCATACTAGTACATGGCTAACCCACGCTATCACCATATTTCTTGGCTTCCGTGCGACACCTATCTCTAGTAATCCAGCACCCGTATCGCTTGTCCCTCCTCGTCTCTATCAAAGTGTGGCGGGCTGGCGTTTCTGCCGTCTATTGAGGTCGGTTAACTATCACATGTTAGCGACATACCAAGAGCATTCTAAAAAAATTCCTTTCACGTTCCGTTTTCAAAAAGAAAAAATCCTTTCACGTACCAATTTGCCTGTATGCTTTGAGCAACTTGCATGTCCTATACTACTCCTGTTTGATACTCTAACTTAGCTAGAGGTTAGACTAACTCATGACTAACCCTAAACTAACTGTAGCCAAAGAGTTGTTTGGGTGACAGGGTTAGATTGACAATAAATGCACTTGATGGAGAGAAAAGTGATTTTTAGTGGTCCCAATGAGAACTATCTCCAGTTAGCACCTCTTGGGTGGGATAGTTTTTTTGGTGGGTTCGGTGCAACTTGCTCCAATTTAAACCCTCATGCTTGGATACATTAGGGCTATTTGAGCCCCAACTAGCTCAAACTAACTCTAACCCATGGATCCAAACAGGGCCTATGGCCAGTCTCGACACGAAGCAGTCGCGTGCACCGGGAAGCGGCGCTCTCTCGGCCACCGCGCCACTTCAAAGCCGGCGCCAGTGAGAGGTCGCCTCCGCTCTGGCCGGGCATTAATGCGGCACTGACGCTCCAGGGCGACACTGACCGTTTCATGCGGGAAGCGCGCGCTGGCAAGGGAGTATAGGTTTTGAACCGTTTCAGGTGTAGTACTGGTAGTTTGAAAAACTACTCAATTATTGCACTCAGTTTCCTAAGAAATTGTGGTAAAAACATTACTCCACAGCCCACTTCCCTTCTCCTTCCTCGTCCACCTCCCGCGCACGTCCGTGGGAAGCGACCGGTCAACCCTTATATACGAGTGCTAGCACAAAAAGATGCATGCATGACCACTAAAATTTCCATATTAAAGCGCCGCTCCGGCGGGAGTATGGTGTATGTTGTTACCTTCGGCCGGCCCATGGCTACCGGGCGATGGTGACCAGAGAAGAGGCGGCGGGAGGGGAATGAATGCAGCTACTGTTTGGGTTCGCCTTCTGGCTTAAATAAATGCGCAGCATCACGTGTACCCGCGGGTGCACAAATTGTAATGTAACATACATGTCTGCTTAAGTGGGCATCACATAACTGGTGTGTGTGTGTGAGAGATTCTGAGAGACAGAGTGTGTGTGTGTGACTCTACTCTTCGGACATGTACTCAACCTTTTGCATCGGGATATAAGTATAATGGTATTTACTTTAGCTAGTGATTTACATGGCCATGTTAACGCGGTTGTGTCAAAAAAATGTCACTTCCTGCTCGTGATTTGCGTTATATAATTACAAGCAAGATTCTCGTGCATTGCAGGGAACATCAATATGCATTTTTTTACAAAACACCTGTTGTGATTGACCCATGCAGGAGTAATCCCATGTGTAAAAACTAATGATATCTTGAGAATTTTATCAGAAAATTGGTATCTCGAGAATGTCATCGAAAAAATGAAAGATGAGAGATAAGGCGAGGAGGAGTGGAGCGTGGTGGTGACTGGTGGTCAGAATGGGCGGAGGCATGGGGATGGACGGCGCCGGCAGGCCGCAGCGGCCACCATGCATGCTAGATTATTCCAGAGACTTATTCCTTTTTTAATTGCTGAGCAATGAGGTTGCGGGAGATAATGATGTGGAGAGAGGTGCAGGTATCTTTTGTAAAATTATCATAGTTTGCTTTCTATCCTCAGATATAGATCATACGGTCTCTATTACAAGATGGCAGGCACACCATCACCGCCAACTCGTTTTCTTATAAGGGTACAGATGATAAGTTTGCTGACAACTAAAGTAAAGTGGAATTTGTCCATGTTATGCAAGTAAATAAAGGTGATTGTTTATCATACAGGTAAGGTTGGATGAAGGGTGGTAGGAACAAATGCTCCGCCTAGAGCATGTGTGTGTGAGATGGAGTCTTAGTGTGTGTGTGTGAGAGAGAGAGAGAGGAGAGAGAGATGGAGTCTTAGTTTGTGTGTGTGTGAGAGAGAGAGAGAGAGAAAGATGGAGTCTTAGTGTGTGTGTGGG
>NC_041390.1:501393149-501413974 GCF_002162155.2 Triticum dicoccoides | reverse complement strand
TGCATGCGTGCGTGTGTGTGTGTGTGTGAGAGAGAGAGAGAGATGGAGTCTTAGTGTGTGGGGGGGTGCGTGCGTGTGTGTGTGTCGCGGGGTCCTCTGTGGCAGATGCAATTTAAGTGTGCATGGCTTCATCATAGAGAGGTGATGTGTATGGCAGAGGCCACCAACGATGGGGTGCGAGAGAGAAAATGCCCATAGAGCGGGAAGAGAAGGTGTGTGAGCGTGAGAGGAGTCGACGTCGAGAGAACGTGTTTGTTCGAGAGACACTGAGGAAGACTACTATATATCGATGGTGCATGTAGGCGGGAATTAAACAAAGGGATGGTCTTATTCGTTTTGGGGATATAGGGGAAGAGTGAGAGGGGGGTAGCTAGAAGGAGATTGTTAAGTGTGAGTGTGTGTTTTACCCATCCAGGCGGAAGTTATGTGCACAAAAGAGGAGAACGATTCGATGTGGCGTTAGGATTGAGGGTAATTAACTACACATGGAGACATAGAGACCTTGAACGTGCATGTGTGAGAGGTATACATGTATACGTGGGATGTGTGTGTGTGTGCGCACGCATGATCAAGATAAAAGAAAGAAGACATAAGTCATAAGATCAACGACATGGGAGAGACGGATCGGTATGACAACATGCATGCAAGTGAGAATGCAGGGAAGAAGGCCCGACAATTGAGCATGTGTTTTTGTCTTTAAGAGATAGTGGCATGGGCTGGAGCATGCATCTATGGCGAGCAGAGGGAGTAAGGCACAACGATTGTGCAAAAGAGACCAACCTATAAATGCATATGTATGGAGAGACATATATAGTGTGGGTGATAGGAAGCAAGACTCCATGCGAGAAAGAAATGTTGACGCAGAAACTACAGATAGATACAGAGATGGAGACGCTAGCTAGAGGGACATCCGCTAGTTTGGGTGTTGGAGATGACCGTCGGGTGGTTCAAAGGGTGAAGTTATATATGTGTGTGAGAGGGCACTTGACTGCATGTAGAGCGAAACATATGTAGTGTGCGTGATAGGAATCAAGAGTGAGGGCGAGAAAGAAGGTTGATGGAGAAACAGATAAATAGAAAGATAAAGATGTTAGCTAGTGTGCGTTAGAGATAGGAGTCGAGTGGATCAGAAGGTTGGGTTATGTGTGTGGTTGTGAGAGAGATAGAGAGAGGGTGCATGTGAGTCACATACAAACAGATATCAGAGAGAAATGAGATCCAGAGAGATGGAGTTTTGTATCTGCAAGAGAGAAAGATATTTCACAACGAGAGTGATAGCTAGAGAGACATACGAGGGAACGCAAGATATCTCTAGGGAGAGAGGGTGTGTGTGAGCGACATACAAGAGAACAATGGAGAAATATGAGACCCTGGGAGACAGAGTTTGTGTTTGTGTGTGAGAAAGAGATATTGAAGAGGAAGAGTCATGGGTTCTCATATCTAAGGAGTGAAAGACATCTCTGTATGAGGGGTGTGCGAGTGGCACACATGGGAATAGTAGAGAGAAATGAGACCCTGGGAGACAAAGTTTTCTGTTTGTGTGAGAGAAAGAGATTCAACATGGAGAATCATAGTTAGAGACACATAGCAGGGAGCGAGATATACTTAGAGAGAGATAGAGTGATGAAGGTCGAGGGAGAGAGTACCGTCAGTGTGTTACGAAGATAAAAGATCATTGTCGACATACATGTAGCACGAGAGATACCTGAGAGACGATGAACGCGTATAGGTCCAGAGAGATAGTCCTATATAAGCATGAGTGATAGCTATATGATACGAATATCTGGATTAAAGGGGATTCAAATATTTAAACTGGAGATCACGACATCGATAATATCATAACGCAAATTGGTGTATCAAACATGCATATTCATTTGAATTTGGGCACACGTGTAATCTTATATAGTTTATCAATATTGGTGATCCATAGATTTTTCAATTACAAACAATGCATGGTTTATATGCAATTAATGTCTAAACGGGATTACACAATATGTTGCGTGTGTGAAACACATTATACATGTTTGAGAAGTAAAAAAAACCAGAATGAAACACACATTAATTGGAGATAGTTAGCGAGGAATGCATACATTGGATTTCAACATAAAGTGGTTTCAAATATTTGAAAATCCAAATTGATGGATACAACCTTATGAATCCGAGATCATGCCATTTGTAAACCATATTTATGTATAAATGGTGTTGTGCTTTTGAAAGTATATATTAAAAAATGATGTATATAGAATGTAATTCCAATTGAAAATGGATCCTGTCCGAAAAAATAGAATACAAACGGGATTCGAATTGAGTTGGCACGGTAAACGTGCACTCTGCAAAATTTGCACGAAGCGGGGAAAGTCGCAGTAACCGCCCGAAGCCAAAATCTGCGAGATGGAAGTCACTACTGCCTATCCCTGCCACGCAAAGCCTATCTGCTGGATTTCTATAGGTTTCGATAGGGGTAGCTTTGTAATTTCACCCAAACGTGACGTAACCGCCTCTCACCCGGATTCATACACGGTGGGCGCCAAAACATAGTGTGTCCTCGGCCGAAATTGACTCTCTCCCCGATTCATATTCATACACGGTGGGCGCCAAAAACAAACTCTCGTCGGCAAATATTCGGTGTATGCGAGATTACCGTCCTATCCCCAACCGACTAATATTGATGTGATGTAGTGGAAATTTGAAACGGGGTCCAAGTTTGTAAATTTCCTCACATTTGAGACAAGCGCGCCATGAATACATGGTTCCCCCTTCCTCTCTACCTCCCTTTTCCCCATTCGTACTCCGTGGGCACCAAAACACCCTCTCCACCCCACCCTCCTCTGTTCGCCGCCGTCCGCCACCCCATCCACCGCCGTCCTCCTCCACCATGCCGAAGCTGATACCCCGATTCCGTCGTCCATTATAAGAGATCGACCTCTCTCATCCACGACTTCGGACAGGGATCCTTGCATCCCGTCCTCTCGCTTCATCCCCGCCGTCGTCCACCTTGCTGGCGCCGCTCCTACGACCGTCTCGTCCACTGCGCCCCGCCGCCACCGTCTACCCTCCTAGATCTGCTTCCACGCCACCGACAGCCATCGCTACCGTAGCACCGTCAAATTCTCAGCAGATGCGAACACGGCGCCGCACCAGAGGCGGTACTCTTTCGTATTTGCTCAACTTATTTATCGCAGCAAGAAAATAGATCGCCACTGCTTTACTCTAATTTCTTGTCTTGGTTGCGAAGTTGCCTTTGTCCGGTTTGCACCTTCAGATCCGCCATGGCATGCTCAACAGTATACTCCCAATGCTTATGGTTTTCCCCTTTTATATTCCACACTAGTTAAATCATAGTAGACTAAATTTCAAAATTGGGTCAGTCGATTTTTCAGAGCTCGCCGGAGTTCTCCGGTGCGATCGAAGGGGCTCGGGTGGTTGTGGGGCCTCGCCGAACGAAGAAAACTCGACGCGGGTGGGGGTTGGGGCGGGGGTGGGGTGGGGGTGGCGGAGGAACACATGCGGTGGGGGGCGGTGGTCCGGCCGGCGGCCCGTGCGGTGTTCTGTATGGGAAGAATCAGAGACGAGGAAGAAGAAGGGCTAGGAGATGTAGGATCTTCATCCAACCGCCTGAAATGGTCGAGGGACAGCTGGGAGTTGCATTCTTAATGCGCTATGGTTCATCATGTTTGGGCACTACGCAACCAACATTTTATTATCCAAGATCTGCTTGCTCTTCTTTACCATGTTCCTCTTCTATTCTTCTTTAATATGTACTCTCTCCGTTCCTAAATACAAGTCTTTGTATAGATTCCACCATAGACTACATATGGAGCAAAATGAGTGAATCTACACTCTAAAATGTATCTGGATACATCTGTATGTGATCCATAGTGGAAATCTCTACCAAGACTTATATTTTGGAACGGAGGGAGTATGATAGTAGTACAATATGTTCCTTGTACTGAAGATGAGCAGGGACATTTGCAGTGTAGAGGTCTATACATTGTGATGGACACTTTGAGCCTCTTTGATTCGTAGGATCTTGTAAACATAGGAATAGGATTTGTAGTGGCATGCCCACTTGAATCCTATAAGAATAGCAAGGAAATGCGGGGAGCTATGTCGCCTATGAGAGTTACACTGATATTAACAGTACCGCACCTTCACTTGAAGAGAGCTGGTATCTGAAGCCTTTCTAGCTGTACCGGCAATACTAGCACATATATTCCAGCAAGTTCCACTTTGTTGATTTTACTCTGATGCTTAAGGTTTTCCTGTTATATCTACACTATGATCTGTGTAGCTACTTTGTGTCGCACTAGCAGCAGTCCACTCTTGAAGCTAAACACTGCAATGACTTACAAAATTGGCACCAAGGCATTGAGTGCCATTCTGGATGCAATGAAAGTCATACGCTCCCCACCTGTTGATTCTTGTTCAGAATATGATCCTAATGACTATTCTAACCTCGAGGAGTCAAAGGCGGATGGCCTGTCCTGTTCACCCATCAAGGTGCTTGTTCTAATTTGGCAATGTTTTATTGATTGCGGGTATCTTGCATATGTTGTCTTGCATTTCTTCTACTTTGTTTCACTGACATCTGCTTAGTTTACTCATCATATATGTCGAGATGTGTCGCGACCGGTTTTCCGGGTATTAATTTCCAGAAAATGGCCGTTGTGCTCACCAGCCCCAGGATTACTGTTAGCTGATGAGGCACCAACTTGATACAGAAATTCCAAGCAAAAAATACAAAAATGTGTAGTACAAGACCATTGTGGCCTATGAGTACATCAAATGGTTTCTAGTGGTTGAGGGCGGAAGCGGTTTGTGGATCACCACGGTCTATGGGACTCCATTTCCCACAGGAACAGCTGACCAGGTTAACTCCTATCTTCGCGAGGCTGCTATCACCATTGCTTAGGTCCCGAGGCTATCTTCGCCATGCTCCTCTCCAAGCAAGCAATCTGGCCAAGACAATAGCCAGGGACAAGCCAGTGAGTACTTTGAATGTACTCGTAAACATTAAGAACACAGGTATAATATAATTGATCAACATACACTGAAATATTCTATGATCACATCGTCAGTCATAAATAAAATCTTGATGCATGCAAGCAGGTTATTTATAAGCAACCGGAATTATGCAATGACAGAATAGAAATAAAATGCACCGATCGGATGTCTGAAGCGACGTCTCGAAAGGATAGTAAAAGTGAGCATGCCTCAGTCGGGCGTCTTAGCGACACCACGTAAGGGGTTTATAAAGTAAATAAAATAACAAGCATGCCACAATCGGGCGTCTGAGCGACACCACATAAAGGGCTTATGAGAAAATGGAATAACAAACATACCACAGTCAGGCGTCTGAGCGACGCCACATAAAGGGCTTATATGAAAATGAAATAACGAACATGCCACAGTCGGGCGTCTGAGCGACGCCGCATAAAGGGCTTATGAAGTAAATAAAATAACAAGCATGCCACAGCCGGGCGTCTGGGCGACACCACATAAAGGGCTTGTAAGTAAATGAAATAATGAACCTGCCACAGTCGGGCGTCTGAGCGACGCCACGTAAAGGGCTTATATATATAAACATAATCATAGTGAATATCTAGGGGGTGGTACCGTCCCAGGGATATTCATTATTTCAAACAATGCAACCGGAAAGTCATAATCAATATTCGGGTTTAGTAGTTTCTCCTCCGAAGACCGACACTAAGACCAACACTTGACCCATCCCAGACTATAGTCCTTAACCATGGACACGGCTATTCGAATAGGTTTAATATCTCTGCAGAGAGTGTACTCTTTACCCACGAGTAACGGATTCCTTTAGTCCATCGGACTAATTCTGTCTACGGTCTTTTAATTGAAACACACCTGACTTTCACACACCAACTTAACTTTACTCGTGTCTGGAATCACCCATGACACCTGTTAAGCAAAACTCTAAGTGGGGAGGCTACAACTTCGCGTAGCATGGGATCAAATTTCTATCGCACGCTCTAAGGGGTGCCCCCCTCTCGGTCCCAACCGGATACACCCATGCCCCCGGACCAGGTGGCATGCCTACCAGCTACAACCGGTATATTCCACCATGGCCTCTCTGTACGGTGTGTGCCAAGACAAGGGTTAACAACTTACTGAACCATACCCCACCTACGGTAGGGACCAGTGGCAGTACGAAACAAGTATGGGGGTTACCGGAACAAGACTCAATCTATGGCCGACTCAGGAGGCTTATGAGTTTCCTGCATGACATGTGTAATAAAATTATTTCAACCAAGAAATCAACACTCATTATACCTTGCCATGCCATACCGGATATAACCGTCCCGACGGGGACCGGCGACAAGCTCACTCCTACCCAAGGCAGAGGCTTTCTCGGATTCCTTTCCGGCATGCATGCAAGGCACATGAGGATGATTACCATCACAAGTATATTCATTCCCAACAGCAAGGAAAATCACTAATATGCATCCATGCAAATGACCATATCACATGAAATAACAAGTTCTCCGAAATAAGGTGGTGTTATAAACGTGTCAACTAACACATCAAAGATATTATGTCAGGGTTCAAGATGCTTACCTTCAAGGTGTGGAGAGGTGGGGGTGCTCTCCAAAACTTTTGAAAGTTTTCTTCCTTTCTCCAAAATCCTATTTTCAATAAATTTGAATTAACACACAATTTCAAAACAGCACAAAAAAGTTGTTTGAATTTTTTTTCAAATAAATATGATAAAAAACTAGACAAAAATTTAAAGAGGACAGAAAAAGAGTCAATCAAAAATCATTTTCTGTTTAAAAGTTATAAGAGTTTTAATCCAGGGACTTTTCTGTAATGAAACAGAAACTTTCCAGGGTTCTCTTTATAAAATCAGAAAACGCTTCAGTCCCGAATACGCCAGTTCAGTGGAGAAAGCGTATTTTGCCCGAAGGCGTTTCCAGAAAACGATTCGAAAAGAATAAAAGGCTGACGGGGCGGACCCACCCGTCGGGTTTGAAAACAGAAACAGAGCTTTGGCGCTAGAGGGCCGCGGCGATCGCCGGCGGCGATCTACTGCGAGGCAGGGGGATCGGAGGTTACCAACGTGCTCATGGCGTCACTCCGCGTTGGTTGGTGGTGGTGGTGGTGGTCGGCGAGCACCACGTCGGCGGTGGCTCCTGCTCCAGCGGACGGTGGTTCGGGCGTGGATGGAGCTCGCCGGAGAGTGCTGCGAAGGGCAAATTGAGGAGGGGGTTAGGCCTCTGCTAGCTAGAGGAGGTGATTGACGGAGTCTGGGCGCCGGGGACGGCCTCACCGAAGAGAACGTTGCCGGAGCCCGAGGCGGACGGAGGTGGCCGGAGTCGAGGAAGAAAGGCTCCTCGAGGCTCCTCCAGTGGCTAGGCGGGGTTTGGTGAGGTGGTGGAGTTGTGCGGGGGCAAGAGCAAGCTCGGGGGGGGGGGGCTATATATAGACGGCCCGAGGCGGTTGCCGTGAACGGATAAGTCCGGCGGGCGATTACGGCGGCGCTGTGGGTGGACGGTCGGCTTAGGGGCTTGAGCATCGTCTAGGTGAAGCAGCGGTGCCGTCCCAGTGTCCAACTCAGCACGGGAGGGAGGATTACGGCCTGCCCTCGACGGAACGGCCGCACGGCACGCCGGCGGTAGAGAACGCGCTCTGTGCGTGCCAGGCCACGGCGACGGTGCTGCATGCGTGCACTGGCAAGGAGGTGGCCACGCGGAGCTCTCAGAAGGTTTGGGCGGTGCTGAACGGCGTTATGCCGCAGTGTTGCCCCCTGTCGGCCGCTACGGTGGCTCTGCCGCCGCGGGACACGCCGGCGCAGGCGGGCCCGGGCGCCACCGATGCCAGGAAGGCGCCAAGCGCGCGTGCGGGGTGCTGGCCAAGGGGATGGGGCCATGTGCATCGCGCCAGGGTGCACTGTGGTCGCGTGACCGAAGTCTGACGAAACTGAAACTCTGAACTTTACTGAATTTCTGAAAGTGCAAAGAAACAGTGCAGTTCAGGTGTTCGACAGAATGCTTTTGGCATGAAGGGATTTTTCCTTGAGCTGAAACTTGGTGGAGTGGCCTCTCATTGCACCAGGAGGCTGCCTGAATTTTGGTAGAATTTTTGGAGAAGAGAAAATATGAATTTCACCAAATTTGACAAATCTGGTCCAAACTTGCAGAGGCTGAAACTTGAAAATTTTGAAAAGAAGAAAAGTGGCTCTTGATGGTTCTAGGTTGTGGGTGCTAAGGACTATCCAGAGGAGTTGGTTTGAGATCAAAACTCAAAGGAAATTAGGTGCTTGCTTTGCAAATCACCTAGGCTTAAAATAATTGACAGAATTGTTTTGGGGAATAGAATAAATGAAATAAAATCCAAAAATGGGTTGGACTTGTTGGAACAGAATGAAAATGAGGTTGATTCACTCAAAAACTTCAAATAACATCATTGGGTTTTTGCATAAAGTTGAATCATAAGCTACTATCAACATCCCATAATTTTGGTGGAGGCTAGAAAGAAATATTTAAATGGGTTGTAGTGCAAAATTACCCACTGGACCAGAGAAGAAAATTTGGTGTAGAGCTCAAAATATTACATGAATAAAAGATATTTTTGTATAAAAGTGATTTAAAAACATCACATGACATCTCCAAATTTTGGTTGAAATTTTAAGTGAATTTATCAAATGGTTGTAGTTCAAATATGGCCATATAACCTTGGAAAACCATTTTTCAAGAAAATAAAAATTAAGCAAATTTATTATGTAATTAGTTCTACTAATAAAAGAAGAGTTTTTCTTGAGAGGTTAAACAAGTGCAAAAACATATTTGAAAAGTTTTCACTTTGGGGAAAAACTCCATAATAACAAGGGAGAAAAAGGTTCAAAAATAAAAAGGGAGCCCAGAAAATAAAAGTTTTAAGTTCCTGGCAAAATTTTAATTAATAAAACAAGGCCAGAAATTTGGGGTGTCACAACACTACCCCCCTTAAGAAAAATCTCGTCCTCGAGATTTGATAAGGGTTGTTTTTTCGAAAATATCTTCCCTGTTAGTTGGAACCAAAAAGCTTACTCATAGCACAAACTTTGTGTGGCCGGGGTTGGTTTTTGGTACACTCGAAGTAAAATGCAACCGTTCACCGACGTACACAAGCATGGTAAAAAAAATCGAGGCGCTCAAGCAAACAACATTCAATCATGGCGACACACAAATACAGGGCGTGGCCGTACTAAGGCTCGGTACTAATCGAGTAAATTAGTCTACCTCGTTTATATCCAAGCGGGCGTGCCTTGTGGATGTCGAGGCTTCTCTTCGGGTCTCACTGTCGGGATTAGCTGGAGTGGGTTGAGGGGCTGCAGGCTCGGGGTAGCGATGATGACCATCTCGGGGATTGTTGGCCACAACCCCGTTGGAGTGTGCTCCCAAGAGGCGACGAAGCACTTCTGGGGTCATCGAAGCACCTTGGCCGATGGTTGGGGCAGATCTCAGGGACTCGATCGGGTGTCCAAACAGCACGACTGGGTTGTCGACATTGGGCTCGTTCTCTTCTCTCACCGGGGCTCGACGAACCAGCTCTCCACGAGGTGCGATTAGATCAAAGGTGATTTGATCGAACAGTTCCTCTAGTGCACCTACATAGCACACTAGATGCAACAATGCAGGATCTGTCTCGTGATCTCCGTTGGAAACTTGGGGTGGCCTACCATACCCTTCACGTCTGGGGTAGTAGTGGAACGAGCGACAGTTAACTCTGGGTGACAAGTGCCGGAGATGAACTATAGCTTCTCGAGCAGCTAGTTGAATGGCTTGTGGCTCAAAGGAAGTCGCGCTTCCAGTGAACCTGTAGGGGCACTCGGGTGCTAGACCCCTACCATAGATGTGCACAGTGGCCCAGAATTGACGGCTCTCACCGCTCATGGACCCTTGGTACACAACATATTCTGGGGGCTCTTCTAACGCATAGGCACGACGGGTGAGGTTTGCGAGTATGGTCACAAAGCCTCCAAGGTTGGTTGTTGTGGTCTCATTGTGGATGATGGGTCCTGGCATTTTAGCTCGGTTTGGGTAGAGGTTGTGCTGTGTTGGGTTGAGGCTAGCGTGCCCTTTTATAGAAAAGAGAACAGAGTCTTCCTTCGCACGCTTGTGAGAAAGACTATTCAGGATTCGGTCACTGGTGCATGAGCGACAGGTTGGGTTGATAGGTTGGGCACCGACTGCCAAAAGGTGTCGGGTCATGGTGTGGCTATCATGCAAGGGAAGCTTGACTGGGGTTTGGCTGAGGTCTGGTGGGTTGGTTTACCTAAGTTTATTGACCTGGCTAAGATAGGATTAGCCAATGGTCAGCCTGGCTCTGATACCAAGTCTGTCGCGACCGGTTTTCTGGGTATTAATTTCCAGAAAATGGTCGTTGTGCTCACCAGCCCCAGGATTACTGTTAGCTGATGAGGCACCAACTTGATACAGAAATTCCAAGCAAAAAATACAAAAATGTGTAGTACAAGACCATTGTGGCCTATGAATACATCAAATGGTTTCTAGTGGTTGAGGGCGGAAGCGGTTTGTGGATCACCATGGTCTATGGGACTCCATTTCCCATAGGAACAGCTGACCAGGTTAACTCCTATCTTCGCAAGGCTGCTATCACCATTGCTTAGGTCCCGAGGCTGTCTTCGCCACGCTCCTCTCCAAGCAAGCAATCTGGCCAAGACAATAGCCAGGGACAAGCCAGTGAGTACTTTGAATGTACTCGCAAACATTAAGAACACAGGTATAATATAATTGATCAACATACATTGAAATATTCTATGATCACACCGTCAGTCATAAATAAAATCTTGATGCATGCAAGCAGGTTATTTATAAGCAACCGGAATTATGCAATGACAGAATAGAAATAAAATGCACCGATCGGATGTCTGAAGCGACGTCTCGAAAGGATAGTAAAAGTGAGCATACCTCAGTCGGGCGTCTTAGCGACACCATGTAAGGGGTTTATAAAGTAAATAAAATAACAAGCATGCCACAGTCGGGCGTCTGAGCGACGCCACATAAAGGGCTTATGAGAAAATGGAATAACAAACATACCACAGTCGGGCGTCTGAGCGACGCCACATAAAGGGCTTATATGAAAATGAAATAATGAACATGCCACAGTCGGGCGTCTGAGCGACACCGCATAAAGGGCTTATGAAGTAAATAAAATAACAAGCATGCCACAGCCGGGCGTCTGGGCGACACCACATAAAGGGCTTGTAAGTAAATGAAATAACGAACCTGCCACAGTCGGGCGTCTGAGCGACGCCACGTAAAGGGCTTATATATATAAACATAATCATAGTGAATATCTAGGGGGTGGTACCGTCCCAGGGATATTCATTATTTCAAACAATGCAACCGGTTAGTCCATAATGATAATAATGATAACCATCATATATCACAAGTCATAATCAATATTCGGGTTTAGTAGTTTCTCCTCCGAAGAACGACACTAAGACCAACACTTGACCCATCCCAGACTGTAGTCCTTAACCATGGACACGGCTATTCGAATAGGTTTAATATCTCTGCAAAGAGTGTACTCTTTACCCACGAGTAACGGATTCCTTTAGTCCATCGGACTAATTCTGTCTACGGTCTTTAAATTGAAACACACCTAACTTGCACACACCAGCTTAACTTTACTCGTGTCTGGAATCACCCATGATACCTGTTAAGCAAAACTCTAAGTGGGGAGGCTACAACCTCGCGTAGCGAGGGATCAAATTTCTATCGTGCGCTCTAAGGGGTGCCCCCCTCTCGGTCCCAACCGGATACACCCATGCCCCCGGACCAGGTGGCATGCCTACCAGCTACAACCAGTATCTTCCACCATGGCCTCTCTGTATGGTGTGTGCCAAGACAAGGGTTAACAACTTACTGAACCATACCCCACCTACGGTAGGGACCAATGGCAGTACGAAACAAGTATGGGGGTTACCGGAACAAGACTCAATCTATGGCCGACTCAGGAGGCTTATGAGTTTCCTGCATGACATGTGTAATAAAATTATTTCAACCAAGAAATCAACACTCATTATACCTTGCCATGCCATACCGGATATAACCGTCCCGACGGGGACCGGCGACAAGCTCACTCCTACCCAAGGCAGAGGCTTTCCCAGATTCCTTTCCGGCATGCATGCAAGGCACATGAGGATGATTACCATCCCAAGTATATTCATTCCCAACAGCAAGGAAAATCACTAATATGCATCCATGCAAATGACCATATCACATGAAATAACAAGTTCTCCGAAATAAGGTGGTGTTATAAACGTGTCAACTAACACATCAAAGATATTATGTCAGAGTTCAAGATGCTTGCCTTCAAGGTGTGGAGAGGTGGGGGTGCTCTCCAAAACTTTTGAAAGTTTTCTTCCTTTCTCCAAAATCCTATTTTCAATAAATTTGAATTAACACACAATTTCAAAACAGCACAAAAAAGTTGTTTGAATTTTTTTTCAAATAAATATGATAAAAAACTAGACAAAAATTTAAAGAGGACAAAAAAAGAATCAATCAAAAATCATTTTCTGTTTAAAAGTTATAAGAGTTTTAATCCAGGGACTTTTCTGTAATGAAACAGAAACTTTCCAGGGTTCTCTTTATAAAATCAGAAAACACTTCAGTCCCGAATACGCCAGTTCAGTGGAGAAAGCGTATTTTGCCCGAAGGCGTTTCCAGAAAACGATTCGAAAAGAATAAAAGGCTAACGGGGCGGACCCACCCGTCGGGTTTGAAAACAGAAACAGAGCTTTGGCGCTAGAGGGCCGCGGCGATCGCCGGCGGCGATCTACGGCGAGGCAGGGGGATCGGAGGTTACCAACGTGCTCATGGCGTCACTCCGCGTCGGTTGGTGATGGTGGTGGTCGGCGAGCACCACGTCGGCGGTGCCTCCTGCTCCGGCGGACGGTGGTTCGGGCGTGGATGGAGCTCGCCGGAGAGTGCTGCGAAGGGCAAATTGAGGAGGGGGTTAGGCCTCTGGTAGCTAGAGGAGGTGATTGATGGAGTCTGGGCGCCGGGGACGGCCTCACCGAAGAGAACGTTGCCGGAGCCCGAGGCGGACGGAGGTGGCCGGAGTCGAGGAAGAAAGGCTCCTCGAGGCTCCTCCTGTGGCTAGGCGGGGTCTGGCGAGGTGGTGGAGTTGTGTGGGGGCAAGAGCAAGCTCGAGGGGGCTATATATAGACGGCCCGAGGCGGTTGCTGTGAACGGATAAGTCCGGCGGGCGATTACGGCGGCGCTGTGGGTGGACGGTCGGCTTAGGGGCTTGAGCATCGTCTAGGTGAAGCAGCGGTGCCATCCCAGTGTCCAACTCAGCACGGGAGGGAGGATTATGGCCTGCCCTCGACGGAACGGCCGCACGACACGCCGGCGGTAGAGAACGCGCTCTGCGCGTGCCAGGCCACGGCGACGGTGCTGCATGCGTGCGCTGGCAAGGAGGTGGCCACGTGGAGCTCTCAGAAGGTTTGGGCGGTGCTGAGCGGCGTTATGCCGCAGTGTTGCCCCCTGTCGGCCGCTACGGTGGCTCTGCCGCCACGGGACACGCCGGCGCAGGCGGGCCAGGGTGCCACCGACGCCAGGAAGGCGCCAAGCGTGCGTGCGGGGTGCTGGCCAAGGGGATGGGGCCGTGTGCATCGCGCCAGGGTGCACTGTGGTCGCGTGACCGAAGTCTGACGAAACTGAAACTCTGAACTTTACTGAATCTCTAAAAGTGCAAAGAAACAGTGCAGTTCAGGTGTTCGACAGAATGCTTTTGGCATGAAGGGATTTTTCCTTGAGCTGAAACTTGGTGGAGTGGCCTCTCATTGCACCAGGAGGCTGCCTGAATTTTGGTAGAATTTTTGGAGAAGAGAAAATATGAATTTCACCAAATTTGACAAATCTGGTCCAAACTTGCAGAGGCTGAAACTTGAAAATTTTGAAAAGAAGAAAAGTGGCTCTTGATGGTTCTAGGTTGTGGGTGCTAAGGACTATCCAGAGGAGTTGGTTTGAGATCAAAACTCAAAGGAAATTAGGTGCTTGCTTTGCAAATCACCTAGGCTTAAAATAATTGACAGAATTGTTTTGGGGAATAGAATAAATGAAATAAAATCCAAAAGTGGGTTGGACTTGTTGGAACAGAATGAAAATGAGGTTGATTCACTCAAAAACATCAAATAACATCATTGGGTTTTTGCATAAAGTTGAATCATAAGCTACTATCAACATCCCATAATTTTGGTGGAGGCTAGAAAGAAATATTTAAATGGGTTGTAGTGCAAAATTACCCACTGGACCAGAGAAGAAAATTTGGTGTAGAGCTCAAAATATTACATGAATAAAAGATATTTTTGTATAAAAGTGATTTAAAAACATCACATGACATCTCCAAATTTTGGTTGAAATTTTAAGTGAATTTATCAAATGGTTGTAGTTCAAATATGGCCATATAACCTTGGAAAACCATTTTTCAAGAAAATAAAATTAAGCAAATTGATTATGTAATTAGTTCTACTAATAAAAGAAGAGTTTTTCTTGAGAGGTTAAACAAGTCCAAAAACATATTTGAAAAGTTTTCACTTTGGGGAAAAACTCCATAATAACAAGGGAGAAAAAGGTTCAAAAATAAAAAGGGAGCCCAGAAAATAAAAGTTTTAATTTCCTGGCAAAATTTTAATTAATAAAACAAGGCCAAAAATTTGGGGTGTCACAAGATGCCATGCCCATCCATTGTCAATACATATTCCATCTGTCATCATACCATTTTTTTTCACTCAAATGTTGTTCTTGTGTATCAGACATCAAAAAGGAAGAGGGTGATTGCCGAACCTGAAGGAGCACCAGCAAAGTCCTTGAAAAACGTGGTGGTTCCGGAGAAATCAGACAACACCCCATTTATATTGGCTGTACAACTAGTGACACAAAACGTAGGACCGACTCCAGCAGACTGTACACATACTTCACCGGCCACACCACTAGCCCCACCACACAGGACCTGCACTCCAGCAAAAGGTATACCGATTTCATTTGCCATAGCACCAGCTGTACCACAGAAAAATCCCACTCCAGCAAGAAGTACAGGAAGTCCACCAGCTGAAGACCTATCCCAACTACAGACACGGCCAATTCCTGCAGATTGGAACCCCACTCCATTTATTCCCAGTTTAAAAGACAATGCTTTCAATGTTGTTAGGGACTACATGCATATATTCCCATCATGGGAAGATTATTGTGAAGACAAACACCATTTTCACAATTCCTGTCCAACTTACGTGTAAGTGCTATTATTCATGGTTATTATTTTCCTGTTTTCTGCTGATTGAACACATCAATGATTTACATTACATTGTTGTAACTAGGCGAGGGTCAATCTGGATAGTCATGACGAGCAAAGCTTGCTTGTGCTTTTCAAGGAAGCATTGCAGCAGTATCAGTGTTTCCTAAGGAAATCACACTTTGATGGCAAGTCTATAAACGAATTTCTGGTGAAGTCTCCTGTGCTAAATTTAGAAGACATTGAATGGAAAAAGCTTGTTATGCACTGGTCTCGTTCCCAGGATGAGGTACTGTCTATGAAATCACATGACAATTTGAACTTCTACTTTTCCGCATGTGCCTTACGGATCATTTTTGCAGGGAATCTGCTCGAAGAAGAATTCCGATTTGACAAGAACGATAGGATATCGCAAATATGCTGCCCGCTGCTTTGCGCTTGTTAGTACCTGTTGTCCTGTATCACTGTACTTGCATACATACCTGGTTCATTATGTGATAGCAGTATGCATGATAGCTTGCTTATCAATTGTTTGCTCCAAATTATCTGATATGTATGAATGGTTACATTAGTGTAGAATATATCCAATGCCAATGTTTTTTTAGCTCTGCATGGTTCTTGTAAGTACATGCTGTCCTTTATCAGTGTACTTATAATTACAGGTAGTTGTTCATGTACCATCACTCTGCAGCTTATTTTCCTTTGCCCTCCATTTTCTACACATCAGATCTATATTTACTCTTACCATAAGGTTGGCACTGAAGAAGTTTAGCTGTGCATTGCTCTTGGTTGTACCTTTTGCCTGTATCGCTGCACTTACATTTATAGCTACTTGGTTATGTAGCGTCACTCTTCATCTTATCTTAAATATTCTCCATTTTTTCGTATATTATCACATCTATATTTACTCTTAACAAAATGTAGAATAAAGGTAATGCTTTTGAAGAAGATTGTGTGGTAAACTTCTTGAATTGCCCCCCATCAGCATGGACAAGGCCTTTATAGAGCCTGTCTTCACCAATAATGTAAGTTTGTCCATCTCAAGCCTTCAAACTTTGTTGTATATATTTGGTTAGGCATGACTGCAAGAGCTGTTTATTTTTGGTGTTTGCATCAAATTGCTTGTTTAAAGGTTATTATGTAGTTCATAAACAAAAGTTTGTCCTTTCTCAATTTAAGTTTTCAGTTGTACAACCAAGTTCCTTCTTCATACCATGTAAATTAAACTATACAGAGCAAGTGATCTTCTTTTGCACTGCATGTATGCTTCTGTTCTTCATCCGTAATCCAGTGGTGTGGTGAACCTACCCACTACAGCACAATGTCATATTCTGCAATGTCTTAACTATGAACAATGTCATATCATTCTACTATTATTTAAACCATCTCTTTATTTGCCAATATGAAATGGTATAAATTGACAGCACACTAACCATAGATACTTATGATTTCTTGATCTGTAATCCAGTGGTGTCGTGAAGCTGCCAACTCCTTCACAATGTCATTTCCTACCATATCTTGACCTGAACAATACCATATTGTGTTAATGCAATTTTAAACTGTGTCACTTTATTTGTCAGTAAGAAATGTGATGAATTATCAGCACTGATACTTTTATGTGCAAAACCTGTCATCTGTCTGCTTGTTTATCTTTTAGAGTGAGGAAGATATAAGTGTTGAACAAGCGCAGTCTCATCATCTTGCTCAGCTGCTTGCGCTGTAGCTCCCCAGCAGGGCTATCCTTTCTTGAACTCTATTGAAGTGATGTCGGTTTTGTATATTATTTTGTCGGTGTGTTTATTTGCACTGGTGGCGATCTTTGATGCCCAGTGTATGTAATCTGCTGTCTGCTTGTGCTTTATTATCATAGTGGCGAACTTTGATGCCCAGTGGATGTAATATGCCGTAATTTCTTTATTGTATAGTCTAGGTTTTTTTCTTATTCACGATGCTGCAGTTATTTTACTGTATATATATCCTGTCTTTGCAGTAAACCGTCCAAACAGTAAAATTTACGGTACATAATCGGGCCGTCATGCAATCACAATGTTGGTTGGGCCTGAAACGTGCCCAACAGCTCATGGGCCGGCAGCAGCCCGAAATGAACCCTGGCCCATGATTGTGCGAATCAAATCACGGGCTTTTAACAGGCCAAAATTGTCTCGGTCCTTGTTTGGCCCAATCAGATATCGGTTGCGAGCAGGCCGGATGCACACCGGGCCGTAGTTAGGCCCAACTATATGACGGGCTTTTAACAGGCCGAAATTAACATAGGGACGAAATGTTAAAAAACGGGCCCTTAACAGGCCAAAACTAATATCAGGCCGAATTACTAAGTGGGCCTTTAGCAAGTGGGCCCAAAAGCATAGTGTCCAGTTGATGGGTCGAATCTGATATGGGCCATAATTGAGCCCAAAGCCTCTTAAAGGGACGAACCTGATCTGGGCCGTAATTTGGCCCAGAACGTGGTAGGCTTTTAACGGGACGGATCTCATATGGGCCACTATTAGGCCCGGGGCGTGGCAGGCAATTAATGGACCAGATCAAATATGGGCCGACATTTGGCCCAAAACATGGCAGCCAGTTAATGGGCCGGCCTACTAGGGTCCTCAAAATCTTGTGGGCCTACAGCTGGGCTGGCCCATTAATGTCTACGAAATCTCGTGGGCCTTTAGCTGGGCCGGCCCATTATGATCCGCAAGAATCTTGTGGGCCTTTACCTGGGCCGGCCCATTATGGCACACAAAAATCTTATGGGCCTTTACCTGGGCCGGCCCATTATGGCCCGCAAAATCTTGTGGGCCTTTAGCTGGGCCAGCCCATTATGGTCCGCAAAATCTCGTGGGCCTTTAGCTGGGCCGGCCCATTATGGTCCGCAAAATCTTGTGGGCCTTCAGTTGGGCCGGCCCATTTAAACTTGATGGCCCGATACATGTGTCAACATATCATAGGCACGTCTCGCCCATTGGATGAGTGACACCTATGCCAAGGCGGACCTGACACGTGTCTCCTCCAGCCAATGATGATTTTACACGTGGAAAATCCCCATTGGTCGGGGCTGTTAATGGGTTATCGGATCCAAAACCCGACCCGATAGCTTAACGACGTTCCGTTACGGTGGATGCCATGTGTTGGTCACCCTTGACGAAAGCACTTCTGTGACGCGCGATTTATCGTCATGGAAGTGGACACTTCCGTGATGATAATTTTGGTAATGTCATGGAACACTTCTACGACAACACATGTATGACTATCTTGATTCTGTCATAAAATCGTCATGGATGTACATGCATGACAAAAAACGCGACCTACTGTGACAAACACGTATCATCACGGAAGTGTATTTTTTTGTAGTGTGGACGGCGGTAGCAGCCTCAACCTGCTTTACCAGGATACAGTGCGCAAAATGCGCATCGATCCATCAAGGATCAAGCCCACCAAAACTACCTTTAAAGGAGTTATACGAGGTGTAGAGGCCCGCTGCTCGGGCTCAATCACATTGGAGGTTGTCTTTGGATCTCCAGACAACTTCCGAAGCGAGGGGTTAATCTTCGATATCATCCCCTTCCGCAGTGGCTACCACTCACTGCTCGGACAAACTGCGTTTGCCCGATTCAATGCGGTGACGCACTATGCTTATCTCAAGCTCAAGATGCCCGAACCACGCGGTGTCATAACAGTCAATGGAAACACGTGATACGTCTCCAACGTATCTCTAATTTTTTATTGTTCCATGGTATTATATTATCTGTTTTGGATGTTTAATGGGCTTTATTATACACTTTTATATTATTTTTTGGACTAATCTACTAACCCAAGGCCCAATGCAAATTGCTGTTTTTTTGCCTATTTCAGTGTTTCGCGGAAAAGGAATATCAAACGGAATGAAACCTTTGGGAGAGTTATTTTTGGAAACGTGATCCAGGGGACTTGGAGTGGACGTCGAGAAAGAAGCGAGGAGGCCACGAGGCAGGGAGGCGCGCCCCCCAACCTCGTGGGCCCCTCGCAGCTCCACCGACCTACTTCTTCCTCCTATATATATCCATATACCCTGAAAACATCCAGGAGCACCACGAAACCCTATTTCCACCACCGCAACCTTCTGTACCCAAGAGATCCCATCATGGGGCCTTTTCCGGAGCTCCGCCGGAGGGGGAACCGATCACGGAGGGCTTCTACATCAACACCATAGCCTCTCCGATGATGTGTGAGTAGTTTATCGCAGACCCTTGGGTCCATAGTTATTAGCTAGA
Organism: Triticum dicoccoides; assembly: GCF_002162155.2. NCBI lineage: Eukaryota > Viridiplantae > Streptophyta > Magnoliopsida > Poales > Poaceae > Triticum > Triticum dicoccoides. Next base: position 501,394,448 of record NC_041390.1, on the reverse strand, counting down.
TGGCTTCTTCTCTCTCTTTGGATCTCAATACAAAGTTCTCCTCGATCTTATTGGAGATCTATTCGATGTAATTCTTTTTGCGGTGTGTTTGTCGAGATCTGATGAATTGTGAATTTATGATCAAGATTATCTATGAACAATATTTGATTCTTCTCTGAAATCTTTTATGTATGATTTGTTATCTTTGCAAGTCTCTTCGAATTATCAATTTGGTTTGGCCTACTAGATTGATCTTTCTTGCAATGGGAGAAGTGCTTAGCTTTGGGTTCAATCTTGCGGTGTCCTTTCCCAGTGATAGCAGGGGCAGCAAGGCACGTATTGTATTGTTGCCATCGAGGATAAAAAGATGGGGTTTATATCATATTGCTTGAGTTTATTCATCTACATCATGTCATCTTGCCTAATGCGTTACTCTGTTCTTATGAACTTAATACTCTAGATGCATGTAGGATAGCGATCGATGTGTGGAGTAATAGTAGTAGGTGCAGAATCGTTTCGGTCTACTTGTCGCGGACGTGATGCCTATATACATGATCATGCCTAGATATTCTCATAATTATGCACTTTTCTATCAATTGCTCGATAGTAATTTGTTCACACATCGCAATACTTATGCTATCTTGAGAGAAGCCACTAGTGAAACCTATGGCCCCCGGTCAATCTTCCATCATATAAGTATCCAATCTATTTTACTTTGCAATCTTTACTGTCAATCTCTATCATAAAAATACCAAAAATATTTATTTATCTTATCATCTCTATCAGATCTCACTTTTGCAAGTGGCAGTGAAGGGATTGACAACCCCTTTATCACGTTGGTTGCAAGGTTCTTAATAGTTTGTGTAGGTGCGAGGTGACTTGCGTGTAGTCTCCTACTGGATTGATACCTTGGTTCTCAAAAACTGAGGGAAATACTTACGCTACTTTGCTGCATCACCCTTTTCTCTTCAAGGGAAAACCAACGCAGTGCTCAAGAGGTAGCAACACGGAGCGCTCCCTCCGTACCAAGGAGCATACCGCTGCCCTGGCAGCAGAGGTACAGAGCGGCCTTCACAAGCAGAACCTTAATTCGGCGGCCATGCTCCCGGACACTGTCAAACGAGTCCGGACTACTTTGCGGCAGGATAGTTCAGCTCGTCAGGAGCTCGATTAGCAATTCAACCTCCGTCTCAGCCCCGACCAAGTGGCGGCATACATTCTGCGCGTACATAACTACGCACTAAAAATACCATGGGCAGAGACAGAGGCATAACCATACTGTGATCCACAATACGGCTCGATCTTCCCGGAACACAACTA
>NC_041390.1:501204546-501392880 GCF_002162155.2 Triticum dicoccoides | reverse complement strand
GGATAAATCGGTCCTTTCGAAGGACGGACACACCAAGGTGACAAGTAGAACAGACGTATGGGGGAATCTCCAGATGTCCTTCTTGGCGATCATTCTACCTATTTACAGGACTCTATGCAGCTCCTCCTTCGTCTTGGCATGTCAAATAGCCACTGTTGCTTCTCGCACTTTTTGTTCAACTACGCTTTGACGTATTAATCAAAATTATAATGGAAACAGTTTGCGGCCCAACATATGTGGCACTAGCTTCTTCTTTTTTATTTTATTTTGCTATTTTTATTTTTGCATCCGTACACCTTGGTATGCCGCAATTCGCCAGGGGCTTTATTGCGGCCCACACTATGGCAATAAGTATGAACACTTTTATAGTATAGTTTGGCACCCCGAATTTAGCATTATATGCATTGGCTCCGAATCATGTCTCTGGTCAATAGTTGGGTTGCCCGGCTCCTGTGCTTACTACCTTACGTTCCGCTATATCGGCTAGGGTAGTAAAGGGAGAACTACTGCGATTGTGTCCTGGTTTATCCGGATGAGCACCTCAGTAGAGAAAGCCGAAAACTGACTGTCATGATGCCGCGTGAGCCGGTCAGCTCTTCGGAGGTTTCAAATCTTTAGCGATTTTACCCGCATTATGCGACGAATCGGTTCTTATCCGATCAGGTGTTTACAGCACACGAGTCTGGATACTAGGGGCTGCACCTACATTTTCATTGTCAAACTCCTATGGCTAAGTGAGGGTTATAAAGCCACATAGTCCGATTGCCTAGTTTGTTGTGCTAAACACCTCCTTTAAGGACCAAACACTTGGATAAAGAGTGTTTAGGTTCATCCCGAACACCCCCGTACTACCTACGTGGGGGCTGAAACCGACGACTGGCCAACTCTCAGACTTGATGAAACGGCCGCACAGGAGGCAAAACTTTAAATAAACAAACAACAAAGCATTATATTACATATCAATCCTTGTTCTCATTATACAGGACGGGATTACATGAATGTATTCATTCAAAAATAATGTCCTTAGCACATTGCTCCACTACAATGTGGGATCCCTCCAGGACATCATCAAAATATCGCGCGGGCATGCGGTGCTCCTTTCCCTCGGGCGGTCCTTCGGTCGCGAGCTTGACGTCATTCATCTTCTCCCATTGCATCTTGACACGGGCGAAGGCCATCCGCGCACCTTATATACAAACCGGCCGCTTGACAGCGTCAAGCCGAGGGCAGGCATTGACCAGCCGCTTCACGAGTCCGAAGTAGCTGCCGGGCATAGCTTCTGTAGGCCACAGCCGGACTATTAAGTCCTTCATGGCTAGTTCGGCCACCCTATGCAGCTCGACCAGCTGTTTTAACTGGTCGCTAATAGCCACCGGATGTTCTAGCGCAAGGTATTGCGACCAGAACAGCTTCTCCGTTGCGCTCCCTTCTTTGGCTCGGAAGAATGCCGCAGCGTCAGAAACGCTGCGCGGCAAATCCGTAAACGCCCCTGGAGAACTCCAAATCCGGGTCAGTAAGAGATATCTTGTCTTCACATACTTGCTTTGCATAATAAAAGCCTTACCCGCCGCAATCTTCTTGGCCTCTTGGATTTCCTAGAGGGCGCTTTGGGCTTCGGTCCGGGCCTCATGTGCACTTTGGCGGACCCTCGCGAGTTCAGACTCTTGGTCCGCATTCTGGTGCTCCAAGGATCCGTATTTGTTCACGGCATCTTGGAGCTCCTGTTGGACCTCACCAATCCTGGCCTCATGCTTTTCGCGGGCGGTCTCTTCCTTCGCTGCCCTCTCTTCGGCCTCGGCCAACGCCTTCTTGAGTGCCTCTACCTCGATCTCCGCCCTATGAAAATATCGCGGCAATATGGTCAGCGCCCAAACATTCATCCCTCCCAGATATACAAAACAACATTGAATACCTGTTGGGGAACGTAGCAGAAATTCAAAATTTTCCTACGTGTCACCAAGATCTATCTATGGAGAAACCAGCAACAAGAGGAAGGAGAGTGCATCTACATACCCTTGTAGATCGCTAAGCGGAAGCGTTCAAGTGAACGGGGTTGATGGAGTCGTACTCGTCGTGATTCAGATCACCGATGATCCTAGTGCCGAACGGACGGCACCTCCGCGTTCAACACACGTACAGCCCGGTGACGTCTCCCACGCCTTGATCCAGCAAGGACAGAGGGAGAGGTTGAGGAAGACTCCATCCAGCAGCAGCACAACGGCGTGGTGGTGATGGAGGAGCGTGGCAATCCTGCAGGGCTTTACCAAGCACCTACGGGAGAGGAGGAGGTGTCACGGGAGGGAGGGAGGCGCCAGGGACTCAGGTATGGATGTCCTCCCTCCCCTCCACTATATATAGGGGCAAGGGAGAGGGGGGAGGCGCAGCCTTGCCCCTTCCTCCAAGGAAGGGGTGCGGCCAAGAGGGGGGGAGGAGTCCATCCTCCCCAAGGCACCTCGGAGGTGCCTTCCCCCTTGAGGACTCTTCCCTCTAGGGTTCCCTAGGCGCATGGGCCTCTTGGGGCTGGTGCCCTTGGCCCATATAGTCCAAGGCGCACCCCCTACATCCCATGTGTCCCCCCGGGGCAGGTGGCCCCACCCGGTGGGCCCCCGGGACCCTTCCGGTGGTCCCGGTACAATACCGATGACCCCGAAACTTGTCCCGATGGCCGAAACAGGACTTCCTATATATAAATCTTTACCTACGGACCATTCCGGAACTCCTCGTGACGTCCGGGATCTCATCCGGGACTCCGAACAACATTCGGTAACCACATACAAGCTTCCTTTATAACCCTAGCGTCATCGAACCTTAAGTGTGTAGACCCTACGGGTTCGGGAGACATGCAGCCATGACCAAGATGTTCTCCGGTCAATAACCAACAGCGGGATCTGGATACCCATGTTGGCTCCCACATGTTCCACGATGATCTCATCGGATGAACCACGATGTCAAGGACTTAATCAATCCCGTATACAATTCCCTTTGTCTATCGGTACGATACTTGCCCGAGATTCGATCGTCGGTATCCCGATACCTTGTTCAATCTCGTTACCGGCAAGTCTCTTTACTCGTTCCGTAACACATCATCCCGTGATCAACCCCTTGGTCACATTGTGCACATTATGATGATGTCCTACCGAGTGGGCCCAGAGATACCTCTCCGTTTAGACGGAGTGACAAATCCCAGTCTCGATTCGTGCCAACCCAATAGTCACTTTCGGAGATACCTGTAATGCACCTTTATAGCCACCCAGTTACATTGTGACGTTTGGTACACCCAAAGCATTCCTATGGTATCTGGGAGTTGCACAATCTCATGGTCTAAGGAAAAGATACTTGACATTAGAAAAGCTTTAGCATACGAACTACACGATCTCTATGCTAGGCTTAGGATTGGGTCTTGTCCATCACATCATTCTCCTAATGATGTGATCCCGTTATCAATGACATCCAATGTCCATGGTCAGGAAACCGTAACCATCTATTTATCAACGACCTAGTCAACTAGAGGCTTACTAGGGACATGGTGTTGTCTATGTATTCACATGTGTATTACGATTTCCGGATAATACAGTTATAGCATGAATAAAAGACTATTATCATGAACAAAGAAATATAATAATAACATATTTATTATTGCCTCTAGGGCATATTTCCAACAGTCTCCCACTTGCACTAGAGTCAATAATCCAGTTCACATCGATATGTGATTAACACTCAAGGTCACATCCCCATGTGACTAACACCCAAAGAGTTTACTAGAGTCAATAATCTAGTTCACATCACTATGTGATTGACACTCGATGAGTTCTGGGTTTGATCATGTTGCTTGTGAGAGAGGTTTTTAGTCAACGGGTCTGCAACATTCAGATATGTATGTACTTCGCAAATCTCTATGTCATCTCCTAGATGCAGCTACCACGCCATATATTTGGAGCCATTTCAAATAACTGTTCTACTTGGAGCTATTCTAAATTGTTGCTCCATTATACGTATCCAGCATCTCTACTCAGAGCTATCCGGATAGGTGTTAAGCTTGCATCGACGTAACTCTTTACGTCGAACTCTTTATCACCTCCATAATCGAGAAAATTCCTTAGTCTACTAGTTACTAAGGATAACTTTGACCGCTGTCTGTGATCCATTCTTGGATCACTCTTGTACCCCTTGACTAACTCATGGCAAGGCACACTTCAAGTGCGGTACACAGCATAGCATACTGTAGAGCCTATGTCTTAAGCATAGGAGACGACCTTCGTCCTTTCTCTCTATTCTGCCATGGTCGAGCTTTAAGTCTTAACTTCGTACCTTACAACTCAGGCAAGAACTTCTTCCTTGACTGATCCATCTTGAATACCTTCAAGATCATGTCAACGTATGTGCTCATTTGAAAGTATTATTAAGCATTTTGATCTATCCTTATAGATCTTGATGCTCAATGTTCAAGTAGCTTAATCCAGGTTTTCTATTGAAAAACACCTTTCAAATAACCCTGCATGCTTTCCAGAAATTCTACATCATTTCTGATCAACAATATATCAACAACATATACTCATCAGAAATTCTATAGTGCTCCCACTCACTTCTTTGGAAATACAAGTTTCTCATAAACTTTGTATAAACCCAAAAACTTTGATCATCTCATCAAAGCATACCTTCCAACTCCGAGATGCTTACTCCAGTCCTTAGAAGGATTGCTGGAGCTTTGCATACTTATTAGCATCTTTCAGGATTGACAAAACCTTCTGGTTGTATCACATACAACCTTTCCTCAAGAAAATGTCGAGGAAACAATGCTTTGACATCCTATCTGCTAGATTTCATAAATAATGCAGTAATCGCTAATATAATTCCAACAGACTCTTAGCATCGCCACGAGTGAGAAAGTCTCATCGTAGTCAACTCCTTGAACTTGTCAGGAAACTTCTTAATGACAAGTCGAGCTTTCTTAATGGTGATACTTACCATTATTGTCCGTCTTCCTATTAAAATCCATATGTACCTAACAGCCTTACGACCATCAAGTAGTTCTCCCAAAGTCTACACTTTGTTTTCATATATGGATCCTCTCTTGGATTATATGGCCTCGAGCCATTTATCGGAATCCGGGCCCACCATCGCTTCTCCATAGCTCGTAGGTTCATTGTTGTCTAGCAACATGACTTCCAAGACAAGATCACCGTACCACTCTAAAGTAGTACGCATCCTTGTCACCCTACGAGGTACGGTAGTGACTTGATCCGAAACTTCATGATCACTATCATAAGCTTCCACTTCAATTGGTGTAGGTGCCACAGGAACAACTTCCTGTGCCCTGCTACACACTTGTTGAAATGACGGTTCATTAACCTCATCAAGTCTCCACCATCCTCCCACTCAATTCTTTCGAGAGAAACCTTTCCTCGAGAAAGGACCCGGTTCAAGAAACAATCCCTATTGCTTTCGGATCTGAATTAGGAGGTATACCCAACTGTTTTGGGTGTCCTATGAAGATGCATTTTATCCGCTTTGGGTTCGAGCTTATCAACCTGAAACTTTTTCACATAAGCGTCGCAGCCCCAAACTTTTAAGAAACGACGACTTAGGTTTCTCTAAACCATAGTTCATATTGTGTCATCTCAACGGAATTACGTGGTGCCCTATTTAAAGTGAATGTGGTTGTCTCTAATGCCTAACCCATAAATGATAGTGGTAATTCGATAAGAGACATCATGGTATACACCATATCCAATAGGGTGCAACTATGATGTTCGGACACACCCTCACTATGGTGTTCCAGGCGGTATTAATTGTGAAACAATTTCCACAATGTCTTAATTGTGTGCCAAAACTCGTAACTCAGGTATTCATCTCTATGATCATATCATAGACATTTTATCCTCTTGTCACAATGATCTTCTACTTCACTCTGAAATTACTTGAACCATTCAATAATTCAGACTTGTGTTTCATCAAGTAAATATTCTCAACATCTACTCGAATCATCTGTGAAGTAAGAACATAACGATATTCACTGCATGCCTCAGCACTCATTGGACTGCACACATCAAAATGTGTTACTTCCAACAAGTTGCTATCTTGTTCCATCTTACTGAAAACGAGGCTTTTCAGTCATCTTGCCCATGTGGTATGATTTGCATATCTCAAGTGATTCAAAATCAAGTGAGTCCAAACGATCCATCTGCATGGAGTTTCTTCATGCGTATACACCAATAGACATGGTTCCCATGTCTCAAACTTTTTCAAAAATGAGTGAGTCCAAAGATCCATCAACATGGAGCTTCTTCATGCGTTTTATACCATTATGACTTACATGGCAGTGCCACAAGTAGGTGGTACTATCATTACTATCTTATATCTTTTGGCATGAAAATGTGTATCACTACGATCGAAATTCAATAAACCATTCATTTCAGGTGTAAGACCATTTAAAGGTATTATTCAAATAAACAGAGTAACCATTACTCTCTTTAAATGAATAACCGTATTGCGATAGACATAATCCAATCATGTCTATGCTCAACGCAAACACCAAATAACAATTATTTAGGTTTAACACCAGTCTCGATGGTAGAGGGTGCGTGTGATGCTTGATCATATCAACATTGGAAACACTTCCAACACATATCGTCAGCTCACCTTTAGCTAGTCTCCGTTTATTCCGTAGCTTTTATTTCGAGTTACTAACACTTAGCAACCGAACCGGTATCTTATACCCTGGTGCTACTAGGAGTACTAGTAAAGTACACATTAACATAATGTATATCCAATATACTTCTATCGACCTTTCCAGCCTTCTCATCTACCAAGTATCTAGGGTAATTCCGCTCTAGTGACTATTCCCCTTATCACAGAAGCACTTAGTCTCGGGTTTGGGTTCAACCTTGGGTTTCTTCACTGGAGCAGCAGCTGATTTGCCGTTTCATGAAGTATCCCTTCTTGCCCTTGCCCTTCTTGAAACTAGTGGTTTCACCAACCATCAACAATTGATGCTCCTTCTTGATTTCTACTTTCGCGATGTCAAACATCGTGAATACCTCAAGGATCATCATATCTATCCCTGATATGTTATAGTTCATCACGAAGCTCTAGCAGCTTGGTGGCAATGACTTTGGAGAAACATCACTATCTCATCTGGAAGATCAACTCCCACTCGATTCAAGTGATTGTCGCACTCAGACAATCTGAGCACAAGCTCAACGATTGAGCTTTTCTCCCTTAGTTTGCAGGCTAAGAAAATCGTCGGAGGTCTCATACCTCTTGACGTGGGCACGAGCCTGAAATCCCAATTTCAGCCCTCAAAACATCTCATATGTTTCGCGACGTTTCAAAAACGTCTTCGGTGCCTCAATTCTAAACCGTTTAACTGAACTATCACGTAGTTATCAAAATGTGTATGTCAGATGTTCGCAACATCCACAGACGACGTTCGAGGTTCAGCAGACTGAGCGGTGCATTAAGGACATAAGCCTTCTATGAAGCAATGAGGACAATCCTCAATTTACGGACCTAGTCCGCATAATTGCTACTATCAACTTTCAACTATATTTTCTCTAGGAACATATCTAAACAGTGGAACTAAAGCGCGAGCATACGACATAATTTGCAAAGGTCTTTTGACTATGTTCAGGATAATTAAGTTCATCTTATGAACTCCCACTTAGATAGACATCCCTCTAGTCATCTAAGTGATTACATGATCCGAGTCAACTAGGCCGTGTCCGATCATCACGTGAGACGGACTAGCCAATGTCGGTGAACATCTTCATGTTGATCGTATCTACTATACAACTCATGCTCGACCTTTCGGTCTTCTGTGTTCCGAGGCCATGTCTGTACATGCTAGGCTCGTCAAGTTAACCCTAAGTGTTTTCGCTGTGTAAAACTGTCTTACACCCATTGTATGTGAACGTAAGGATCTATCACACCCGATCATCACGTGGTGCTTCGAAGCGACGAACTGTAGCAATGGTGCACAGTTAGGGGAGAACACTTCTTGAAATTGTTGTAAGGGATCATCTTATTTACTACCGTCGTTCTAAGTAAACAAGATGCATAAACATAATAAACATCACATGCAATTATATAGTAGTGACATGATATGGCCAATATCATATAGCTCCATTGATCTCCATCTTGGGGCTCCATGATCATCTTGTCACGTCATCGACATGCAAGTCGCGATTCTATTACAAGAACATGATCAATCTCATACATCACATATATCATTCATCACATCCTTTTGGCCATATCACATCACATAGCATACCCTGCAAAAACAAGTTAGACGTCCTCTAATTGTTGTTTGCATGTTTTACGTGGCTGCTATGGGTTTCTAGCAAGAACGTTTCTTACCTACGCAAAACCACAACATGATATGCCAATTGCTATTTACCCTTCATAAGGACCCTTTTCATTGAATCTGTTCCGACTAAAGTGGGAGAGACTGGCACCCGCTAGCCACCTTATGCACCAAGTGCATGTCAATCGGTGGAACCTGTCTCACGTAAGAGTACGTGTAAGGTCGGTCCGGGCCGCTTCATCCCACAATACCGTCGAAACAAGATTGGACTAGTAACGGTAAGCATATTGAACAAAATCAACGCCCATAACTACTTTGTGTTCTACTCGTGCAAAGAATCTACGCAATAGACCTAGCTCATGATGCCACCGTTGGGGAACGTAGCAGAAATTCAAAATTTTCCTACGTGTCACCAAGATCTATCTATGGAGAAACCAGCAACGAGGGGAAGGAGATTGCATCTACATACCCTTGTAGATCGCTAAGCGGAAGCGTTCAAGTGAATGGGGTTGATGGAGTCGTACTCGTCGTGATTCAGATCACCGATGATCCTAGTGCCGAACGGACGGCACCTCCGCGTTCAACACATGTACAGCCCGGTGACGTCTCCCACACCTTGATCCAGCAAGGAGAGAGGGAGAGGTTGAGGAAGACTCCATCCAGCAGCAGCACAACGGCGCGGTGGTGATGGAGGAGCGTGGCAATCCTGCAGGGCTTTACCAAGCACCTACGGGAGAGGAGGAGGTGTCACGGGAGGGAGGGAGGCGCCAGGGACTCAGGTATGGATGTCCTCCCTCCCCTCCACTATATATAGGGGCAAGGGAGAGGGGGGAGGCGCAGCCTTGCCCCTTCCTCCAAGGAAGGGGTGCGGCCAAGAGGGGGGGAGGAGTCCATCCTCCCCAAGGCACCTCGGAGGTGCCTTCCCCCTTGAGGACTCTTCCCTCTAGGGTTCCCTAGGCGCATGGGCCTCTTGGGGCTGGTGCCCTTGGCCCATATAGGCCAAGGCGCACCCCCTACAGCCCATGTGGCCCCTCGGGGCAGGTGGCCCCACCCGGTGGGCCCCCGGGACCCTTCCGGTGGTCCCGGTACAATACCGATGACCCCGAAACTTGTCCCGATGACCGAAACAGGACTTCCTATATATAAATCTTTACCTTCGGACCATTCCGGAACTCCTCGTGACGTCCGGGATCTCATCCGGGACTCCGAACAACATTCGGTAACCACATACAAGCTTCCTTTATAACCCTAGCATCATCGAACCTTAAGTGTGTAGACCCTACGGGTTCGGGAGACATGCAGACATGACCGAGATGTTCTCCGGTCAATAACCAACAGCGGGATCTGGATACCCATGTTGGCTCCCACATGTTCCACGATGATCTCATTGGATGAACCATGATGTCAAGGACTTAATCAATCTCGTATACAATTCCCTTTGTCTATCGGTACGATACTTGCCCGAGATTCGATCGTCGGTATCCCGATACCTTGTTCAATCTCGTTACCGGCAAGTCTCTTTACTCGTTCCGTAACACATCATCCCGTGATCAACCCCTTGGTCACATTGTGCACATTATGATGATGTCCTACCGAGTGGGCCCAGAGATACCTCTCCGTTTAGACGGAGTGACAAATCCCAGTCTCGATTCGTGCCAACCCAACAGACACTTTCGGAGATACCTGTAATGCACCTTTATAGCCACCCAGTTACGTTGTGACGTTTGGTACACCCAAAGCATTCCTATGGTATCCGGGAGTTGCACAATCTCATGGTCTAAGGAAAAGATACTTGACATTAGAAAAGCTTTAGCATACGAACTACACGATCTCTATGCTAGGCTTAGGATTGGGTCTTGTCCATCACATCATTCTCCTGATGATGTGATCCCGTTATCAATGACATCCAATGTCCATGGTTAGGAAACCGTAACCATCTATTGATCAACGAGCTAGTCAACTAGAGGCTTACTAGGGACATGGTGTTGTCTATGTATTCACAAGTGTATTACGATTTCCGGATAATACAGTTATAGCATGAATAAAAGACTATTATCATGAACAAAGAAATATAATAATAACATATTTATTATTGCCTCTAGGGCATATTTCCAACAATACCTTGATTGTCCTCCAGCTGCTTTTTCGCACGACTGAGCTCTTCTTCGGTCTGCTCCAGCCTCTACTTCAGTCCGGAGACTTCGGCAGCATGAGAAGTCACGGCCAATAGCGACGCCTTCTTATTCACATGAACATATCTGGTTAGTCTCCTGCAAAAAACTGTTTTATCCTCTGTTCGGCTCTTCTTTCCGAACACCGAACAGAGTCTCAGGGGCTACTATTTATACTATGATTTTATTTCCATAAAGTTACATTGCTTACCTCATAGCCTGTTAGAAGGCTTGTATAGGCTTCGGTCAGTCCGCATTTCATAGACTGAATCTTCTCAATCACCGTACCCATAAGGATACGGTGTTCCTCAATGATGGAAGCACTTTGCAGTGCTTCCAGTAGAGTATCCGGCGCCTCTGGTTGGACAGGCTCACCGGCGGAATAGGCACACCTCCTTCCGATGAAGGAGGCTGTCTGTTGGATTCCGAAGCCGTATAGGTCTCCGGGACCATATCCGGCTGGGGGCCGAATTGGACGTGGCCCCCATCGCCAGTCTCCATGGGGATCTGCTCCCCCATGTGTCCGACGGCCGAGGTCCTGCCCTCAGGCACCGCCCTGACGGCGTCCTGCATCTCTCCCTGGTCTGGGATCCTTCAGGACAACACCTCGGTGTCATCCATGACCTTAGGAGAGGAGGCCGTCGGAAGGGACCCGCTGTCCATCGCCTTCGGGTCCAGCGAGTTCCCCGAAGACAAGGATCGCTCGAGGGTGGAATGAGCCAGACTGCAAGTACATGGTTCAACATGTCAAAATCATAAAGTAAAATGGCTGATATATGAATATGTCGGGGTCTTAGGATACTCACGATTCGGCCAGGGGCTTATCCCGGGGGCGCCGTTCTGGGCTGCTGTCGATGTCCCACGCGGAGCTATCCGCGAGGGAGGCCTTCCCCTTCTTGGACGCCTCCGCCTCCAGATTTGTGGAGGCCGCCCTCTTATTTCCCCCCTCGGGGAGGGGGGGTTGCTTTCTTCTTCCTCTTCCTCCTCCTCACCATCCTGGACGGCGGAGTGAGTTTCGGTGTCTTCGGACACCATGTCTGAAGTACCCTTGGGGTGGAGGCCACCTCTGGTCCCCTTGGCCTTCTTCTTGGCCTTCTTCTCCGGCGCCTGATACATCCATTTTGCATCATGCTTTTATATTGATATTTATTGCATTATGGGCTGTTATTACACATTATGTCACAATACTTATGCATATTCTCTCTTATTTTACAAGGTTTACATAAAGAGGGAGAATGCCGGTAACTGGGATTCTGGGCTGGAAAAGGAGCAAATATTAGAGACCTATTCTACATAGCTCCAAAAGTCCTGAAACTTCACGGAAACTATTTTTAGAATATATAAAAAATACTGAGCGTAAGAAGTTCCTGAGGGGGCCCACACCCTGGCCACGAGGGTGGGGGCGCGCCCTACCCCACTAGGCGTGCCACCTGCCTCGTGGCCCCCCTGGTGGCCCTCCGACGCCCATCTTCTGCTATATGGAGTCTTTTGTTGAGGAAAAAAATCATAAGCAAGCTTTCGGGATGAGACTCCGCCGCCACGACGCGGAACCTTGGCGGAACCAATCTAGGGTTCTGGCGGAGCTGTTCTGCCGGGGAAACTTCCCTCCGGGAGGGGGAAATCATCATCATCGTCATCACCAACACTCCTCTCACCGGGAGGGGCCCAATCTCCATCAACATCTTCACCAGCACCATCTCCTCTCAAACCCTAGTTCATCTCTTGTATTCAATTCTTGTCTCTAAGTCTGGGATTGGTACCTGTAGGTTGCTAGTAGTGTTGATTACTCCTTGTAGTTGATGCTAGCCAGTTTATTTGGTGGAAGATCATATGTTCAGATCCTATATGCATATTAATACCCCTCTGATTATGAACATGAATATGCTTTGTGAGTAGTTACGTTTGTTCCTGAGGACATGGGAGAAGTCTTGCTATTAGTTGTGATGTGAATTTGGTATTCGTTCGATATTTTTGATGAGATGTATGTTGTCTCTCCTCTAGTGGTGTTATGTGAACGTCGACTACATGACACTTCACCATTATTTGGGCCTAGAGGAAGGCATTGGGAAGTAATAAGTAGATGATGGGTTGCTAGAGTGACAGAAGCTTAAACCCTAGTTTATGCGTTGCTTCGTAAGGGGCTAATTTGGATCCATATGTTTCATGCTATGGTTAGGTTTACCTTAATACTTCTGTTGTAGTTGCGGATGCTTGCAATGGGGGTTGATCATAAGTGGGATGCTTGTCCAAGTAAGGATAGCACCCAAGTACCGGTCCACCCACATATCAGATTATCAAAGTACCGAACACGAATCATATGATCATGATGAAAACTAACTTGACGATAATTCCCATGTGTCCTCGGGAGCGCTTTCCTTCATATAAGAGTTTGTCCAGGCTTGTCCTTTACTACAAAAAGTATTGGGCCACCTTGATGCACTTTATTTACTTTTGTTACTTGTTGCTCATTACAAATTATCTTATCACAAAACTATCTATTACCTATAATTTTAGTGCTTGTAGAGAATACCTTGCTGAAAACCGCTTATCATTTCCTTCTTCTCCTCGTTGGGTTCGACACTTTTACTTATCGAAATGACTAAGATAGATCCCCTATACTGGTGGGTCATCAAGACTCTTTTCTGGCGCCGTTGCCGGGGAGTGAAGCGCCTTTGGTAGGTGGAATTTGTTAAGAAATTTTTTTATATAGTGTGCTGAAATTTACTGTCACTTGTTACTATGGAAAGTAATCCTTTTAGGGCTTGTTCGGGGTATCTTCACCCCGACCAGTAGAGTAAAGAGTTACTCCTCAACCTACTGAACCTACTGAAAATGAAAATGTCTACTTTGAAATTCCTTCGGGTATGATAGAAAAACTGCTAGCTAATCCTTTTGCAGGAGATGGAACATTACATCCTGATGAGCACCTAATATATGTGGATGAAGTTTGTGGATTATTTAAGCTTGCAGGTATGCCCGATGATGTTATCAAGAAGAAGGTCTTCCCTTTATCTTTGAAGGGAGATGCATTGACATGGTATAGGATATGTGATGATATGGGATCATGGAACTACAAATGATTGAAATTGGAATTTCATTAGAAGTTTTATCCTATGCATCTTGTTCATCGTGATCGCAATTATATATATAATTTTTGGCCTCGCGAAGGAGAAAGCATCGCTCAAGCTTGGGGAGGCTTAAATCAATGTTATATTCATGCCCCAATCATGAGCTCTCAAGAGAAATGATTATCCAAAAAAATTATGCTCGGCTTTGTGATAACAATTGCACCATGCTCGATACTTCTTGTGTTGGCTCTTTTATGATGAAGACTATTGAATTCAAATGGGATTTATTGGAAAGAATTAAACGCAACTCTGAAGATTGGGATCTCGACGGAGGTAAGGAGTCAGGTATGACACCTAAGTTTGATTGTGTTAAATCTTTTATGGATACCGATGTTTTCCGTAAATTTAGCACTAAATATGGACTTGACTCTGAGATAGTAGCTTCTTTCTGTGAATCTTTTGCTACTCATGTTGATATCCCTAAGGAGAAGTGGTTTAAATATCATCCTCCCATAGAAGTAAAAGTAGCTACACCTATTAAAGTTGAAGAAACGACTATCACTTATAATGATCCTATTATTCCTACTGCTTATGTTGAGAAACCACCTTTTCCTGTTAGGACTAAAGGTCATGCTAAAGCTTCAACTGTGGTTCGTAAAAGCAATATTAGAACCTATACACCTCCTGAGCAAGTTAAAGTTGAACCAAATATTGCTATTGTTAAGGATCTCTTGGCTGATAATATTGATGGGCATGTTATTTATTTTGGTGATGAAACTGCTAGAATTGCTAAACCTTGTGCTACAGATAAACATAGACCTATTGTAGGCATGCCTGTTATTTCTGTTAAAATAGGAGATCATTGTTATCATGGCTTGTGTGATATGGGTGCCAGTGCTAGTGCAATACCTATTAACTTATACAAAGAAATTATGCATGATATTGCACCTGCTGAGTTAGAAGATATTGATGTCACAATTAAACTTGCTAATGGGGATACTATTTCACCAATTGGGATTGTTAGAGATGTTGAAGTCTTGTGTGGGAAAACTAAATATCTTGCTGATTTTCTTGTTCTTGGTTCCCCACAAGATAGCTTTTGTCCCATTATATTTGGTAGACCCTTCTTAAACACTGTTAATGCTAGGATAGACTGCGAAAATGATGTCATTACTATTGGTTTAGGTGATATGTCTCATGAGTTTAACTTTTCTAAATTTTGTAGACAACACCGTGAAGAGGAATTGCCTAGTAAAGATGAAATTATTGGTCTTGCTTCTATTTTCGTACCTCCTAGTGATCCTTTAGAACAATATTTGCCAGACCATGAAAATGATATGTTTATGAATGAAAGAAGGGAAATAGATGAGGTGTTCTTTAAACAGGGACCTATTCTGAAACACAATTTGCCTGTTGAAATCTTAGGGGATCCTCCTCCACCCAAGGGTGATCCCATGTTTGAGCTTAAACCATTGCTGGTACTCTTAAATATGCTTATCTTGATTAAAAGAAGATATACCCTGTTATTATTAGTGCTAACCTTTCAGAGGAGGAGGAAGAAAAATTATTGAAAACTCTGAAGAAGCATCGTGCTGCTATTGGATATACTCTTGATGATCTTAAGGACATTAGTCCCACTCTATGTCAACAAAAAATAAATCTGGAGATAGATGCCAAACCAGTTATTGATCACCAACGACGGCTGAATCCTAATATGAAAGAAGTGGTAAGAAAAGAAATACTAAAGCTCCTTGAGGCTGGTATAATTTATCCCGTTGCTGATAGTCAGTGGGTAAGTCCTATCCATTGTGTTCCTCAGAAGGGAGGTATTACTATCGTTCCTAATGATAAAGATGAATTGATTCCACAAAGAATTATTACAGGTTATAGGATGGTAATTGATTTCCACAAATTAAATAAGGCTACTAAAAAATATCATTACCCCTTACCTTTCATTGATCAAATGCTAGAAAGATTATCCAAACATACACATTTTTGCTTTCTAGATGGTTATTCTGGTTTCTCTCAAATACCTGTGTCAGCTGATGATCAATCAAAGACCACTTTTACTTGCCCTTTCGGTACTTTTGCTTATAGACGTATGCCTTTTGGTTTATGTAATGCACATGCTACCTTTCAAAGATGCATGATGGCTATATTCTCTGACTTTTGTGAAAAGAAATGTGAGATTTTCATGAATGATTTCTCCATTTATGGATCCTCTTTTGATGATTTCTTAAGCAACCTTGATCGAGTTTTGCATAGATGTGAAGAAACTAACCTTGTCTTGAATTGGGAGAAGTGCCACTTTATGGTTAATGAAGGTATTGTCTTGGGGCATAAAATTTCTGAAAGGGGCATTGAAGTTGATAAAGCTAAAGTTGACGCTATTGAAAAGATGTCGTGTCCCAAGGACATCAAAGGTATAAGAAGTTTCCTTGGTCATGTCGGCTTTTATAGGAGGTTCATTAAGGACTTCTCAAAAATTTCTCAGCCTCTGACTAATTTATTACAAAAAGATATACCATTCGTCTTTGATGATGATTGTGTAGAAGCATTTGAAATACTTAAGAAAGCATAAATCTCTGCACCTAATGTTCAGCCACCTGATTGGAATTTACCTTTTGAAATTATGTGTGATGCTAGTGATTATGTTGTAGGTGTTGTTCTAGGGCAACGAGTTGATAAGAAATTAAATGTTATTCAATATGCTAGTAAAACTCTAGACAATGCCCAGAGAAATTATGCCACTACTGAAAAAGAATTCTTAGCAGTTGTATTTGCTTGTGATAAGTTCAGACCTTATATTGTTGATTCTAAAGTAACTATTCACACTAATCATGTTGCTATTAAATATCTTATGGAAAAGAAAGATGCTAAATCTAGACTTATTAGATGGGTTCTCTTGAATTTGATTTGCATATTATTGATAGAAAGGGAGCTGAGAACCCCGTTGTAGATAACTTGTCTAGGTTAGAAAATTTTCTTGATGACCCACTACCTATTGATGATAGATTTCCTGATGAACAACTAAATGTCATAAACGCTTCTCATACTGCTCCATGGTATGCTGATTATGCTAATTACATTGTTGCTAAATTTATACCACCTAGTTTCACATACCAGCAAAAGAAAAAGTTTTTATATGATTTAAGACATTACTTTTGGGATGACCCACATATCTATAAAGAAGGAGTAGATGGTGTTATTAGGCGTTGTGTACCTGAGCATGAACAGGAACAAATCCTACGCAAGTGTCACTCTGAAGCTTATGGAGGACCCCATGCTGGAGATAGAACTGCACATAAGGTATTGCAATCCGGTTTTTATTGGCCTACTCTCTTCAAGGATGCCCGTAAGTTTGTCTTATCTAGTGATGAATGTCAAAGAATTGGTAATATTAGTAGACGTCAAGAAATTCCTATGAATTATTCACTTGTTATTGAACCATTTGATGTTTGGGGCTTTGATTATATGGTACCTTTTCCTGCCTCTAATGGATATACACATATTTTAGTTGCTGTTGATTACGTTACTAAGTGGGTAGAAGCTATACCAACTAGTAGTGCTGATCATAACACCTCTATTAAGATGCTTAAGGAAGTTATTTTTCTGAGGTTCGGGGTCCCTAGATATTTAATGACTGATGGTGGTTCACATTTTATTCATGGTGCTTTTCGTAAAATGCTTGCTTAGTATGATGTTAATCATAGAATTGCATCTCCTTATCACCCACAGTCTAGTGGTCAAGTAGAATTGAGTAATAGAGAACTCAAATTAATTTTGCAAAAGACTGTTAATAGATCTAGAAAGAATTGGTCCAAGAAACTTGATGATGCATTATGGGCCTATAGAACTGCATATAAAAATCCTATGGGTATGTCTCCGTATAAAATGGTTTATGGAAAAGCATGTCACTTACCTCTCGAACTAGAACATAAGGCATATTGGGCTATTAAAGAGCTCAATTATGATTTCAAACTTGCCGGTGAGAGGAGGTTATTTAACATTAGCTCACTTGATGAATGGAGAACCCAAGCCTATGAGAATGCCAAATTGTTTAAAGAAAAAGTTAAAAGATGGCATGACAAAATGATACAAAAGCGTGAGTTTAATGTAGGTGACTATGTATTGCTATACAACTCTCGTTTAAGATTTTTTGCAGGAAAACTTCTCTCTAAATGGGAAGGTCCTTACGTTATCGAGGAGGTCTATCATCCCAGTGCCATAAAAATCAACAACTTCGAAGGCACAAATCCGAAGGTGGTGAACGGTTAAAGAATCAAACATTATATCTCAGGTAATCCTATAAATGTTGAAACCAATGTTATTGAAACCTAACCCTGGAGGAATACATAAGGGACACTTTCCGGAACATTTCAGACTCTGAAAAGGAATAGGTATGTGGTACGGTAAGTAAACCGACTCCAAAACAGTTCTAAAGGCAATTTTTCTCCGTTTTGGAATATTTAGAAAAATAGAAAAATAAGAAGCAGTCCGGGAAGGACACGAGGGCTCCACGAGGGTGGAGGGCACGCCCTACCCCCTGGGTGCGCCCCTACCTCGTGGGCACCTCGTGCGCTCTCCGGACTCCATTTTCTTGCACATTACGTATTTGGTCGGTAAAAATTCATTATATAATCTCCCGGAGGTTTTGACTCCTGTATCACGCAAATATTTCTCGTCTTTGTTTCGAGCTGTTTTTCTGACAGATCTAGGTCGTCATGTCGTCTTCAAGTGCCCCCAAGGACAAGTTCTTCAAGAAGGTCATCAACCCCTATCTCGCGGAGGTGCTGCAACACCCTCAAACCATTGAGATGCGTGAGGGGTTGTTGCACATCTGTGATGTTCAGGGACCAAGGAAGACCGGAAGCACGGAGGCGAGGCTCGAGGCATTGGAGCAACAAGTTTTCAAGTGTCGGGAGATGGTGGAGCATGGACTCGACTCCAATCACATTATGATCACGGAGTTCACCAACAACCACAAACTAGACGTCAAGGACATTGGGGAGGCCATATTCAAGCTTCATGCAAAAATTGAGCACCTCCAAGCCCAAATCTATGACCTACAAAATCAAAACTGTGAGTATGAATATAGATTCAAAAGGATGAGTTTGGCTGCAGATTTGAGGACTCAGGAGACTCGATCATCCTTCTATGATGGTGAGCCTATGCCTTGGAAGAGGGACGACAAGCCTACAGCATCCACAACTCCAACTCCTTCACCGGCAAAAGAGATATAATCACATGGGTATGGGCACTCCCCTTGGCAACTGCCAAGCTTGGGGGAGGTGCCCCGGTATCGTATCACCATCACTTTTATCTTTACCATTTTTCTTAGTTCGATCCTTTTAGTAATATCTTTATCTAGTAGAATAAAGTTTTTGGTATGATCTAGTTGTGAATTTTGTTTTATGATCTTCCTATGTAATCGAGTCCGTGAGCTATATATAATAAAGATTAGTATTGAGTCAAGGGCTTGATTATCTTGCTATGATCTTGAGTGAATAAAAGAAAAGAGAAAGAATAAAAAGAAATAAAAGAGATCATATGGATCTTATGGAGAGTAATGAGCTCACATATAAAGAGTATGGTGAATAAAAGTTGTTGAGAGTTGACAAACATAGTTTTGGTCATCGTTGCAATTAATAGGAAATAATAAAGAAAGAGAAGTCTTCACATATAAATACACTATCTTGGACATCTTTTATGATTGTGAGCACTCATTAAAATATGACATGCTAAAGAGTTGACGTTGGACAAGGAAGAAAACATAATGGGTTATGTTTTCTTACATCCGAGATAAATTATATTGTCATGGATCATCCAACATGACTGAGCTTGCCTTTACCCTCATGCTAGCCAAATTCTTTGCACCAAGTAGAGATACTACTTGTGCCTCCAAATACCCTTAAACCCAGTTTTGCCATGAGAGTCCACCATATCTACCTATGGATTGCGTAAGATCCTTCAAGTAAGTTGTCATCGGTGCAAGCAATAAAAATTGCTTTCTAAATATGTATGATTGATTGGTGTGGAGGAAATAAGCTTTATACGATCTTGTGATGCAGAAGAAATAAAAGCGACAGACTGCATAATAAAGGTCTATATCACAAGTGGCAATATAAAGTAACATTCTTTCACATTAAGATTTTATGCATCCAACCATAAAAGTGCATGACAACCTCTGCTTCCCTTTGCGAAGGGCCTATCTTTTACTTTTATCTCCTACCTTACATAAGAGTCATGGTGATCTTCACCTTTCCTTTTTACATTTTATTTTTTGGCAAGCACAATATGTTGGAAAGATCCTAGTATATATGGCTAATTGGATGTGAGTTTTCATGAACTATTATTGTTGACATTACCCTTGAGGTAAAACGTTGGGAGGCAAAACTATAAGCCCCTATATTTCTCTGTGTCCGATTAAAACTCCATACCCATAAGTATTGCGTGAGTGTTAGCAATTGTCAAAGACTACATGATGGTTGAGTATGTGGACTTCACTACAAAAAAATACACTTCCGTGATGCTACGTGTTTGTCATAGTAGGTCGCATTTTTTGTCATGCATGTACATCCATGACGATTTTATGACAGAATCAAGATAGTCATACATGTGATGTCGTAGAAGTGTTCCATGACATTACCAAAATTATCATCATGGAAGTGTCCACTTCCATGACGACAAATCGCGCGTCACAAAAGTGCTTTCGTCAAGGGTTACCGAAACATGGCATCCACCATAACGGAACGCCGTTAAGCTATCGGGTCGGGTTTTGGATCCGATAACCCGTTAACAGCCCCGACCAATGGGGATTTTCCACGTGTAAAATCATCATTGGCTGGAGGAGACACGTGTCAGGTCCGCGTTGGCACAAGTGTCACTCTTCCAATGGGCGAGACGTGCCTATGATATGTTGACACGTGTATCGGGCCATCAAGTTTAAATGGGCCGGCCCAACTGAAGGCCCACAAGATTTTGCGGACCATATGGGCCGGCCCAGCTAAAGGCCCACGAGATTTTGCGGACCATAATGGGCTGGCCCAGCTAAAGGCCCACAAGATTTTTCGGGCCATAATGGGCCGGCCCAGGTAAAGGCCCATAAGATTTTTGTGTGCCATAATGGGCCGGCATAGGTAAAGGCCCACAAGATTCTTGCGGATCATAATGGGCCAGCCCAGCTAAAGGCCCACGAGATTTCGCAGACATTAATGGGCCGGCCTAGCTGTAGGCCCACAAGATTTTGAGGACCCTAGTAGGCCGGCCCATTAACTGGCTGCCATGTTTTGGGCCAAATGTCGGCCCATATTTGATCTGGTCCATTAATGGCCTGCCACACTCCGGGTCTAATAGTGGCCCATATGAGATCCGACCCGTTAAAAGCCTACCACGTTCTGGGCCAAATTACAGCCTAGATCAGGTCTAGCCCTTTAAGAGGCTTTGGGCTCAATTATGGCCCATATCAGATTCGGCCCGTCAACTGGACACTATGCTTTTGGGCCCACTTGCTAAAGGCCCACTTAGTAATTCGGCCTAATATTAGTTCTGGCCTGTTAAGGGTCCGTTTAACATTTCGGCCCTATATTAACTTCGGCCTGTTAAAAGCCCGTCATATAGTTGGGCCTAACTACACCCCGGTTTGCATCCGGCCTGCTCGCAGCCAATATCTGATTGGGCCAAACAAGGACCAAGACAATTTTGGCCTGTTAAAAGCCCGTGATTTGATTCGTACAATCATGGGCCGGGTTCATTTCGGGCTGCTGCCGGCCCATGAGTTGTTCGGCACATTTCAGGCCCAACCTACATCGTGATTGCATGACGGCCTGATTATGTAGCGTAATTTTACGATTTGGTCGGTTTACTGCGAAGACATGATATATATATATAGTAAAATAACTGTAGCATCGTGAATAAGAAAAAACCTAGACTATACAATAAAGAAATTATGGCATATTACATCCACTGGGCATCAAAGTTCGCCACTATGGTAATAAAGCACAAGCAGACAACAGATTACATACACTAGGCATCAAAGATCGCCACCAGTGCAAATAAACACGCCGACAAAATAATATACAAAACTGACATCACTTCAATAGAGTTCAAGAAAGGTTAGCCCTGCTGGGGAGCTGCAGCGCAAGCAGCTGAGCAAGATGATGAGACTGCGCTTGTTCAACACTTATATCTTCCTCACTCTAAAAGATAAACAAGCAGACAGGTGACAGGTTTTGCACATAAAAGTATCAGTGCTGACAATTCATCACATTTCTTACTGACGAATAAAGTGACACAGTTTAAAATTGCATTAACACAATATGGTATTGTTCAGGTCAAGACATGGCAGGAAATGACATTGTGAAGGAGTTGGCAGCTTCACGACACCACTGGATTACAGATCAAGAACTCATAACTATCAATGGTTAGTGTGCTGTCAATTTATATCATTTCAGATTGGCAAATAAAGAGACGGTTTAAATAATAGTAGAATGATATGACATTGTTCATAATTAAGACATTGCAGAATATGACATTGTGCTATAGTGGGTAGGTTCACCACACCACTAGATTACGGATGAAGAACAGAAGCATACATGTAGTGCAGAAGAAGATCACTTGCTCTATATAGTTTAATTTACATGGTATGAAGAAGGAACTTGGTTGTACAACTGAAAACTTAAATTGAGAAAGGACAAACTTTTGTTTATGAACTACATAATAAACTTTAAACAAGCAATTTGATGCAAACAGCAAAAATAAACAACTGTTGTAGTCATGCCTAACCAAATATATACAACAAAGTTTGAAGGTTTGAGATGGACAAACTTACATTATTGGCGAAGACATGCTCTATAAAGGCCTTGTCCATGCTGATGGGGGGGCAATTCAAGAAGTTTACCACAGAATCTTCTTCAAAAGCACTGCCTTTATTCTACATTTTGTTAAGAGTAAATATAGATATGATAATATACGAAAAAATGGAGAATATTTAAGATAAGATGAAGAGTGATGCTACATAACCAAGTAGCTATAAACGTAAGTGAAGTGATACACGCAAAAGTACAACCAAGAGCAATGCACAACTAAACTTCTTCAGTACCAACCTTATGGTAAGAGTAAATATAGATCTGATATGTAGAAAATGGAGGGCAAAGGTAAATAAGCTACAGAGTGATGGTACATGAACAACTACCTGTCATTATAAGTACACTGATAAAGGACAGCATGTACTTACAAGAACAATGCAGAGCTAAAAAAACATTGGCATCAGATATATTCTACACTAATGTAACCATTTATACAGATCGGATAATTTGGAGCGAACAATTGATAAGCAAGCTATCATGCATACTGCTGTCACATAATGAACCAGGTATGTACGCAAGTACAGTGATACATGACAACAGGTACTAACAAGAGCAAAGCAGCGGGTAGCATATTTGCGAAATACTGTCGTTCTTGTCAAACCCGAATTCTTCTTTGAGCAGATTTCCTGCAAAAAAGATCCATAAGGCACATGCAGAAAAGTAGAAGTTCAAATTGTCATGTGATTTCATAGACAGTACCTCATCCTGGGAACGAGACTAGTGCATAACAAGGTTTTTCCATTCAATGTCTTCTAAATTTAGCACAGGAGACTTCACCGGAAATTCGTTTATAGACTTGCCATCAAAGTGTGATTTCCTCAGGTAACACCGATACTACTGCAATGCTTCCTTGAAAAGCACAAGCAAGCTTTGCTCGTCATGACTATCCAGATTGACCCTCGCCTAGTTACAACAATGTAATGTAAATCATTGATGTGTTCAATCAGCAGAAAATAGGAAAATAATAACCATGAATAATAGCACTTACACGTAAGTTGGACATGAAGATGTGAAAATGGTGTTTGTCTTCACAATAATCTTCCCATGATGGGAATATATGCACGTAGTCCCTAACAACATTGAAAGCATTCTCTTTAAACTGGGAATAAATGGAATGGGGTTCCAATCTGCAGGAATTGGCCGTGTCTGCAGTTGGGATAGGTCTTCGGCCGGTGGACTTCATGTACTTTTTGCTGGAGTGGGATTTTTCTGTGGTACAACTGGTGCTATGGCAAATGAAATCGGTATACCTTTTGCTGGAGTGCAGGTCCTGTGTGGTGGGGCTAGTGGTGTGGCCAGTGAAGTATGGGTATAGTCTGCTGGAGTCGGTCCTACATTTTGTGTCACTGGTTGTACAGCCAATATAAATGGGGTGTTGTCTGATTTCTCCGGCACCACCACGTTTTTCAAGGACTTTGCTGGTGCTCCTTCAGGTTCGGCAATCACCATCTTCCTTTTTGATGTCTGATGCACAAGAACAACATTTGAGTGGAAAAACATGGTATGCTGACAGATGGAATATGTATTGATAATGGATGGGCATGGCATCTCGACATATATGATGAGTAAACTAAGCAGATGGCGGTGCAACAAAGTAGAAGAAATGCAAGACACCATATGGAAGATACCCGCAATCAATAAAACATTGCCAAATTAGAACAGACACCTTGATGGGTGAACGGGACAGGCCATCTGCCTTTGACTCCTCGAGGTTAGAATAGTCATTAGGATCATATTCTGAACAAGAATCAACAGGTGGGGAGCGTATGAGTTTCATTGCATCCAGAATGGCACTCAATGCCTTGGTGCCAATTCTGTAAGTCATTGTAGTGTTTAGCTTCTAGAGTGGACTGCTGCTAGTGCGACACAAAGCAGCTACACAGATCATAGTGTAGATATAATGGGAAAACCTTAAGCATCAGAGTAAAATCAGCAAAGTGGAACTTGCTGGAATATATGTGCTAGTATTTCTGGTACGTCTAGAAAGGCTTCGGATACCAGCTCTCTTCAAGTGAAGGTGCGGTACTGTTAATATTAGTGTAACTCTCAAAGGCGACACATCTCCTCGCATTTCCTTGCTATTCTTATAGGATTCAAGTGGGCAGGCCACTAAAAATCCTATTCCTATGTTTACAAGATCCTATGAATCAAAGAGACTCAAAGTGTCCATCACAACCGACCGTATAGACCTCTACACTGCAAATGTCCCTGCTCATCTTCAGTACAAGGAACATACTATACTACTATCATGCTCCCTCCATTCCAAAATATAAGTCTTGGTAGAGATTTCCACTATGGATCACATACAGATGTATCCAGATACATTTTAGAGTGTAGATTCACTCATTTTGCTCCATATGTAGTCCATGGTGGAATCTATACAAAGACTTGTATTTAGGAATGGAGAGAGTACATATTAAAGAAGAACGGAAGAGGAACATGGTAAAGAAGAGCAAGAAGATTTTGGATAATAAAATGTTGATTGCGCAGTGCCTACACATGATGAACCAGAGCGCATTAAGAATGCAACTCCCAACTGTCTCTCGACCATTTCAGGTGGTTGGATGAAGATCCTACGTCTCCTAACCCTTCTTCTTCCTCGTCTCTGATTTTTCCCATACAGAACACCGCACGGGCCGCCGGCCGGACCACCGGCCCCCACCGCCTGCGTTCCTTCGCCACCCCCACCCCCACCTGCGTCGAGGTTTCTTCGTTCGCGAGGCCCCGCAACCACCCGAGCCCCTTTGATCGCACCGGCGAACTCCGGCGAGCTCTGAAAAATCGACTGACCCAATTTTGAAATTTAGTCTACTATGATTTAACTAGTGTGGAATATAAAAGGGGAAAACCATAAGCATTGTGAGTATACCATTGAGCGTGCCATGGTGGATCTGAAGGTGCAAACCGGACAAAGGCAACTTCGCAACCAAGACAAGAAATCAGAGTAAAGCAGTGGCGATCTATTTTCTTGCTGCGATAAATAAGTTGAGCAGATACGAAAGAGTACCGCCTCTGGTGCGGCGCCGTGTATGCATCTGCTGAGAATTTGACGGTGCTGCGGTAGCGATGGCTGTCGGCGGTGTGGAAGCAGATCTACGAGGGTAGACGGTGGCGGCGGGGCGCAGTGGACGAGACGGTCGTTGGAGCGGCGCTGACAAGGTGGACGACGGCGGGGATGAAGCGAGAGGACGGGATGCAAGGATCCCGGTCCGAAGACGTGGATGAGAGAGGTCGATCTCTTGTAATGGACGGCGGCGTCGGGGTATCAGCTCCGGCATGGTGGAGGAGGACGGCGGTGGATGGGGTGGCGGACGACGGCGGACGGAGGAGGGTGGGGTGGAGAGGGTGTTTTGGCGCCCACGGAGTACGAATGGGGAAAAGGGATGTAGAGCGGAAGGGGGGAACCATGTATTCAGGGCGCGCTTGTCTCAAATGCGAGGAAATTTACAAACTTAGCACCCGTTTCAAATTTCTACTACATCACATCAATATTAGTCGGTTGGGGATACGACGGCAATCTCACATACACCGAATATTTGCCGACGAGAGTTTGTTTTTGGCGCCCATCGTGTATGAATATGATTCGGGGAGGGAGTCGATTTCGGCCGAGGACACACTGTGTTTTGGCGCCCACCGTGTATGAATCCGGGTGAGAGGCGGTTACGTCACGTTTGGGTGAAATTACAAACCTACCCCTATCGAAACCTATAGAAATCGAGCAGATAGGCTTTGCATGGCAGGGATAGGCAGTAGTGATTTCCATCTAGCAGTTTTGGTTTCGGGCGGTTACTGCGACTTTCCCCGCTTCGTTCAAATTTTGTAGAGTGCACGTTTACCGTGCCAACTCAATTCGAATCCTGTTTGTATTCTATTTTTTTCGGGCAGGATCCATTTTCAATTGGAATTACATTCTTTATACATCATTTTTTATATATATACTTTCAAAAGCACAACACCATTTATACATAAATATGGTTTACAAATGGCATGATCTCGGATTCATAAGGTTGTATCCATTAATTTGGATTTTCAAATATTTGAAACCACTTTATGTTGAAATCCAATGTATGCATTCCTCGCTAAGTGTCTCCAATTAATGTGTGTTTCATGCGGTTTTTTTTACTTCTCAAACATGTATAATTTGTTTCACACACGCAACAAATAGTGTAATCCCGTTTAGACATTAATTGCATATAAACCATGCATTGTTTGTAATTGAAGAATCTATGGATCACCAATATTGATAAACTATATAACATTACACGTGTGCCCAAATTCAAATGAATATGCATGTTTGATACACCAATTTGTGTTATGATATTATCGATGTCGTGATCTCCAGTTTAAATATTTGAATCCCCTTTAATCTAGATATTTGTCTCATATAGCTATCACTCATGCTTATATAGAACTATCTCTCTGGACCTATACGCGTTCATCGTCTCTCAGGTATCTCTCGTGCTACCTGTATGTCGACAATGATCTTTTATCTTCATAACACACTGACGGTACTCTCTCCCTCGACCTTCATCACTCTATCTCTCTCTAAGTATATCTTGCTCCCTGCTATGTGTCTCTAACTATGATTCTCCATGTGGAATCTCTTTCTCTCACACAAACACAAAACTTTGTGTCCCGGGGTCTCATTTCTCTCTACTATTCCCATGTGTGCCACTCGCACACCCCTCATACAGAGATGTCTTTCTCTCCTTAGATATGAGAACCTACGACTCTTCCTCTTCAATATCTCTTTCTCACACACAAACACAAACTCTGTCTCCCAGGGTCTCATATTTCTCCATTGTTCTCTTGTATGTCGCTCACACACACCCTCTCTCCCTAGAGATATCTTGCGTTCCCTCGTATGTCTCTAGCTATCACTCTCGTTGTGAAATATCTTTCTCTCTCGCACATTGTTGAGGAAATCGTTAACTGGTAGCTGCTCGGTTGGCTAGCGAGTAGGGGATTAATCAGCTAATAGGCAAGTTAATCGGCCATTTAATCAATTAATGGAACGATTTTTCGGTTTATCGACTACTAGGTGACCCTATGAGTAGGGATTAATCAGCAAGTTAACTGGTTAATCGGATGAATTCTTGAAGTGGGCTCTCGTAGACACAAAACTCCGTCTCTCTGGATCTCATTTCTCTCTGATATCTGTTTGTATGTGACTCACATGCACCCTCTCTCTATCTCTCTCACACCCACACACATAACCCAGCCTTCTGATCCACTCGACTCCTATCTCTAACACACACTGGCTAGCATATTTATCTTTCTATTTATATGTTTCTCCATCAACCTTCTTTCTTGCCCTCACTCTTGATTCCTATCACGCACACTACATATGTTTCTCTCTACATGCAGTCAAGTGCCCTCTCACACACATATATAACTTCACCCTTTGAACCACCCGACGGTCATCTCCGACACCCAAACTAGCGGATGTCCCTCTAGCTAGCATCTCCATCTTTGTATCTATCTGTAGTTTCTCTATCAACATTTCTTTCTCGCACGGAGTCTTGCTTCCTATCACCCACACTATATATGTCTCTCCATACATACGCATTTATAGGTTCGTCTCTTTTTCACAATCGTTGCGACTCACTCCCTCTGCTCGCCATAGATGCGTGCTCCAGCCCACGCCACTATCTCTTAAAGACAAAAACACATGCTAAATTGTCGGGCCTTCTTCCCTGCATTCTCACATGTATGCATATTGCCATACCGATCCGTCTCTCCCATGTCGTTGATCTTAGGACTTATGTCTTCTTTCTTTTATCTCGATCATGCGCGCGCACACACACACATCCCACGTATACATGTATACCTCTCACACATGCACGTTCAAGGTCTCTATGTCTCCATACGTAGTTAATTACCCTCAATCCTAACGCCACATCGAATCGTTCTCCTCTTTTGTGCACATAACTTCCGCCTGGATGGGTAAAACACAAACTCACACTTAACAATCTCCTTCTAGCTACCCCCGCCTCTCACTCTTCCCCTATATCCCCAAAACCAATAAGACCATCCCTTTGTTTAATTCCCGCCTACATGCACCATCGATACATGGTGGTCTTCCTCTCGAACAAACAGGTTCTCTCGATGTCGACTCCTCTCACGCACACACACCTTCTCTTCCCTCTCTACGGGCATTTTCTCTCTCGCACCCCATCGTTGGTGGCCTCTGCCATACACATCACCTCTCTATGATGAAGCCATGCACACTTAAATTGCATCCGCCACAGAGGACCCCGCGACACACACACACACACGCACACACACACACGCACGCACCCCCCACACACACTAAGACTCCATCTCTCTCTCACACACACACACAAACACACACACACGCATGCATGCACGCACCCCCCCACACACACTAAGACTCCATCTCTCTCACACACACACAAAATAAGACTCCATCTCTCTCTCCTCTCTCTCTCTCTCTCGCACACACACACACACTAAGACTCCATCCCACACACACATGCTCTAGGCGGAGCATTTGTTCCTACCACCCTTCATCCAACCTTACCCGTATGATAAACAATCACCTTTATTTACTTGCATAACATGGACAAATTCCACTTTACTTTAGTAGTCAGCAAACTTATCATCTGTACCCTTATAAAAAAATGAGTTGGCGGTGATGGTGTGCTTGCCATCTTGTAATACATACCGTATGTTCTATATCTGAGGATAGAAAGCAAACTATGATAATTTTACAAAAGATACCCGCACCTCTCTCCACATCATTATCTCCTGCAACCTCATTGCTCAGCAATTAAAAAAGGAATAAGTCTCTGGAATAATCTAGCATGCATGGTGGCCGCTGCCGCCTGCCGGCGCCGTCCATCCCCATGCCTCCGCCCATTCCGACCACCAGTCACCACCACGCTCCACTCCTCCTCGCCTTATCCCTGATCTTTCATTTTTTCGATGACATTCTCGAGATACCAGTTTTCCGATAAAATTCTTAAGATATCATTAGTTTTTACACATGGGATTACTCCTGCATGGGTCAATCACAACATGTGTTTTGTAAAAAAATGCATATTGATGTTCCCTGCAATGCACGAGAATCTTGCTTGTAATTATATAACGCAAATCACGAGCAGGAAGTGACATTTTTTTGACACAACCACATTAACATGGCCACGTAAATCACTAGCTAAAGTAAATACCATTATACTTATATCCCGATGCAAAAGGTTGAGTACATGTCTGAAGAGTAGAGTCGCACACATGCACTCCGTCTCTCAAATTCTCACACACACACACACCAGTTACGTGACGCCTGGAGTGAGGTTTTCTTCAAGAAAGGGAAGAAAGGGCTTGAACGAGCGTTCCAGTGAAATGATGGTTGCTTCGTCCAGTCCAACTTGGATGCCACCTTACCACTGCTGGTAAAGGTGTGGGTTTTGTGATACGACGGGTCATGACGGCCACACCGGGGTGATAGGTGAGTCTCGACTGTAGCACCTCGCTATGATTTGGTGGATGGCACGCGGGCCCGAATGCTTTGAAATGTACCGCATGTAGATAGAGCGGCTAGTCATATAGGAGTGCTCAATATTGTGCACCGCGACCAAGGTGGAGAGGAAAACGAGAGAACTATGTAATTAATGCATGAGTTTAATTAGGGTAGTTTTGTAAAGTACGAGATGCATTCCTCCAATCACAAAATGCCATGGTTCATGAGATTTGAGATTTGAGCCCTATAATCTGGAAGGGAGGGGGTACTGCACACGGTGTAGTCTAGTCCCTTGTTGAAATCTCTAGAAAGGCAAATACTCCTTTCTGGTTTACAGGGCTATACTATTCCCTCCATCTAGGTGTGTAAGTCATCTTACGAAAACCAAATAGTCCCAAAACACTTAGGCACGATGCATTAACTTCTACCTTGTTTCTTGTTTCTTGACATATCAACCAATAAGAGATGAGCGGTGTGCATGCTTTTAATGACTTGCAATGGCTAGTTCATTGCATGCAATGCTATTAATTAGCAAATAAACATTGGTGACCCCAAGAGGAAACGGTCCTAAGCGCGTGGACCTATGCAGAATGAGTATCAACCAATGGATAATGGAGTTTAATTGTTAAACAATAGCAATTTTGTCTCATGCAAGAGCCTGGCTAGTACTCCAAGGAACCGCACCATGCGAGCGTTCGCAACTGCCACGTTCGGGTTGCGCTTGGCTCTTCGCCTCTTCGAGAAGACGAACAATGATGTTACTCCTACTTCTACAGTATCGGATCCACTGCTGCATGTCCGTCCACCTCGTGCGGGAGGGATAGCGTGTAGCGAAAGCTTCTACTTACTGCTCCTGCCTTTGCGTCTATGACAGGTGGGCCCAACAGGCACTACAAAAAAAGACACATCCATGACATTTTGGGCCGAACGAATTTTTTTCTGTCATACATATGACACTTCTATGACGATAATTGTGACAAAACCCGGTATCATCATAGATGTGGTGGGCTCCTACTTCTATGACAAAAAATCATGACAGAAAATGGGCTTTTCGTCCTGGGTGGGCCGGAGACGCTGTTGCATGACATTCTTTGGGCCGTCCATGACGGAAAAAACCGTGGTAGAAGTGAGGGGGAGGAAAATTTCGGGGAGTTCCCGGTTACGGTGGGATGTCGGGGGCCGAGTGATGCGTGTTTCTCTCGTACACGTACGCGCGTGTGTGCGAGGCGTTGGCTCTAAATGAACCCGAGCGAGGCATTGGGCTCTAACTGAACCCGAGCGAGGCGTTGGGCTCTAACTGAACCCGAGCGGTTGCACTGCAGGCTACGCGTTACTGAACCCGAGCAATCGATCGATGGCTATTAACTAAACCCGATCGAGCGATTCCTTGGCTACTGCTACTAACTGAAGCCGATCGATGGGATGAACAGTGAGCGTTGCGGGGGGGTTTGGATGAACAGTGAGCGGTGGCATTGCCTCTGGATGAACAGGACCCCGTGGTGTGGTGGAGGGCTGGATGAACAGTAGACGGTGGAGGGGTGCCCGTGGAGGGGTGGATGAACAGGACCCCGTGGTGTGGAGGGCAGGATGAACAGTAGACGGTGGAGGGGTGCCCGTGGAGGGGTGGTTGAACAGGACCCCATGGTGTGGAGGGCTGGATGAACAGTAGACGGCGGAGGGGTGGTTGAACAGTAGCCGGTGGAGTAGCGCGCGGTGGAGGCTGGATGAACAGGAGCCCGTGGAGGCTGGAGGAGGTCGACGGTGGATGAATAGTAGCTCGTGGAGGCTAGAGGGGGTCGACGGTGGAGATGAGCAGTATCCCGTGGAGTCCCGTTTTGCGGTACGCCACACCCCTCCCGATGAACAGGACCCCTGTTTCGACCGTAGCGCTCCACCACAAGTCCGTTTCCTCCGTTTTGCGGTACGCCACACCCCTTCCGATCAACAGGACCCCCATTTCGACCGTAGGAGGTCCGTTTCCTCGGTTTTGCGGTACGCCACACCCCTCTCGATCAACAGGACCACCGTTTTGATCGTAGGAGGTCTGTTTCCTCCGTTGTGCGGTACGCCAGGCCTCGTTTCCATCGCCTCTTCCATCCAAGCCCTCCTGATGAACACGACAACGCATTCCGTTCCGACCCATGAACACGACGACGACGCTGTTTCTCCGTTCCGACCCATCCATGTACACGAGCCCTCGCCGTACGTATGCGCGAGTAGGCGTTCGAGACACCGCCCGTATGTACACATACGTGGCCGTATTTTCTTTCTTGCACCCTGGCCGCTGTACGTACGTGTACATGCTACGTGCGCGCCTCTACTACGACACATGCGCGCCTCTACATCCACCAGTATATATGTACGTACACGTTCGCGACCAGAATGGCAACGCTACGTATGTGCTACGTCTTGAGCTTGCGTTGGTTTTCCCCGAAGAGGAAGGGATGATGCAGCAGAGTAGCGTAAGTATTTCCCTCAGTTTTTGAGAACCAAGGTATCAATCCAGTAGGAGGCCACGCGCAAGTCCCTTGTACCTACACAACACAAAGAGCTCAACGCAACCAACGCGATTAGGGGTTGTCAATCCCTTCACGGTCACTTACGGAAGTGAGATCCGATAGATAATATTTTTGGTATTTTTGATATAAAGATGCAAAGTGAAAAGTAAAAGGCAAAGTAAAAAACAAAACAAGATTAAAATGATGGAGATTGATATGATGAGAATAGACCCGGGGGCCATAGGTTTCACTAGTGGCTTCTCTCGAGAGCATAAGTTTTCTACGGTGGGTGAACAAATTACTGTTGAGCAATTGACAGAATTGAGCATAGTTATGAGAATATCTAGGCAAGATCATGTATATAGGCATCATGTCCGTGACAAGTAGATCAAAACGATTCTGCATCTACTACTATTACTCCACTCATCGACCGCTATCCAGCATGCATCTAGAGTATTAAGTTAAAAACAGACTAACACTTTAAGCAAGATGACATGATGTAGAGAGATAAATTCATGCAATATGAAATAAACCCCATCTTGTTATCCTCGATGGCAACGATACAATACGTGTCTTGCTGCCCCTTCTGTCACTGGGAAAGAACACCGCAAGATCGAACCCAAAGCTAAGCACTTTTCCCATGGCAAGAACTACCAATCTAGTTGGCCAAACCAAACGGATAATTCGAAGAGACTTGTAAAGATAACCAATCATACATAAAAGAATTCAGAGAAGATTCAAATATTTTTCATAGATAGACTTGATCATAAACCCATAATTCATCGGTCCCAACAAACACACCGCAAAAGAAGAAGATTACATCGAATAGATCTCCACAAGAGAGGGGGAGAACATTGTATTAAGATCCAAAAAGAGAGAAGAAGCCATCTAGCTACTAACTATGGACCCGAAGGTCTGAGGTAAACTACTCACACTTCATCGGAGAGGCTAGGATGATGTAGAAGCCCTCCGTGATGACGGCCCTCTCCGACGGAGCTTCGGAACAGGCCCCAAGATGGGATCTCGTGGATACAGAAAGTTGCAGCGGTGGAATTAGGTTTTTGGCTCCTATTCTGATCGTTTGGGGGTACGTGGGTATATATAGGAGGAAGGAGTACACCAGAGGAGCACCGAGGGGCCCACGAGGCAGGGGGCGCGCCCTAGGGAGGGGGGGCGCCCCCCACCCTCGTGACCGCCTCTTTTGTTCCTTGGAGCAGGGTCCAAGTCTCCTGGTCACGTTTGGTGAGAAAATCACGTTCCCGAAGATTTTATTCCGTTTGGACTCCGTCTGATATTGTGTTTCTTCGAAACACTGAAATAGGCAAAAAACAGTAATTCTGGGCTGGGCCTCCGGTTAATAGGTTAGCCCCAAAAATAATATAAAAGTGGAAAATAAAGCCCAATATAGTCCAAAACAGTAGATAATATAGCATGGAGCAATCAAAAATTATAGATACGTTGGAGACGTATCAGGCATCCCCAAGCTTAATTCCTGCTCGTCCTCGAGTAGGTAAATGATAAAAAGAGAATTTTTTATGCGGAGTGCTACTTTGCATAATTTCAATGCAAAATTTCTTAATTGTGGTATGGATATTCAGATTAGAAAGATTCAAGACAAAAGTTCATATTGACATAAAGAATAACACTTCAAGCATACTAATAAAGTAATTATGTCTTCTCAAAATAACATGGCCAAAGAAAGTTATCCCTACAAAATCATATAGTCTGGCTATGCTCTATCTTCACCACACAAAGTATTTAAATCATGCACAACCCCGATGACAAGCCAAGCAATTGTTTCATACTCTAACTTTTTCAAAACTTTTTCAATCTTCACGCAATACATGAGCGTGAGCCATGGACATAGCACTATGTGGAATACAATGGTGGTTGTGGAGAAGACAAAATGAGGGGAAGATAGTCTCACATCAACTAGGCGTATCAACGGGCTATGGAGAGGCCCATCAATAGATATCAATGTGAGTGAGTAGGGACTGCCATACAACGAATGCACTAGAGCTATAAGTATATGAAAGCTCATCAAAAGAAACTAAGTGGGTGTGCATCCAACTCGCTTGCTCACGAAGACCTAGGGCAATTTGAGGAAGCCCATCATTGGAATATAAAAGCCAAGTTCTATAATGAAAAATTCCCACTAGTATATGAAAGTGACATAACGAGAGATTCTCTATCATGAAGATCATGGTGCTACTTTGAAGCACAAGTGTGGTAAAAGGATAGTAACATTGTCCCTTCTCTCTTTTTCTCTCATATTTTTTTATTTGGGCCTTTTCTCCTTTTTTTGGCCTCTCTTTTTTTTCGTCCGGAGTCTCATCCCGACTTACGGGGGAATCATAGTCTCCATCATCCTTTCCTCACTTGGGACAATGCTCTAGAAAATGATGATTGTCACACTTTTATTTTTCTTACAACTCAACAATTACAACTCGATACTTAGAACAAATATGACTCTATATGAATGCCTCCGGCGGTGTATCGGGATATGCAATGAATCAAGAGTGACATGTATGAAAGAATTATGAATGGTGGCTTTGCCACAAATATGATGTCAACTATATGATCATGCTAGCAATATGACAATGATGGAGCGTGTCATAATAAACGGAAAGGTGGAAAGTTGCATGGCAATATATCTCGGAATGGCTATGTAAATGCCATGATAGGTAGGTGTGGTGGCTGTTTTGAGGAAGGTATATGGTGGGTGTATGATACCGGCGAAAGGTGCGCGGTATTAGAGAGGCTAGCAATGGTGGAATGATGGGAAAAGGTGCATATAATCCATGGACTCAACATTAGTCATAAAGAACTCATATACTTATTGCAAAAATCTAGAAGTTATCAAAGCAAAGTATTACGCGCATGCTCCTAGGGGGATAGATTGGTAGGAAAAGACCATCGCTCGTCCCCGACCGCTACTCATAAGGAAGACAATCAATAAATAAATTATGCTCCGACTTCATCACATAACGGTTCACCATACGTGCATGCTACGGGGATCACAAACTTTAACATAAGTATTCTTTAAATTCACAACTACTAAACTAGCATAACTCTAATATTATCACCTCCATATCTCAAAACAATTATCATGCTTCAATCTTCTCTTAGTATTCAATGCACTCAAAAGAAAATTTCACATATCTTGAACACCAAGCATATTTATATTAAGCAAATTACCATGCTATTAAGATTCTCAAAATAATTTAAGTGAAGCATGAGAGATCAATAGTTTCTTTTAAAACAAACCACCACCGTGCTCTAAAAGATCTAAGTGAAGCACATAGAGCAAAATTATAACGCTCAAAAGATATAAGTGAAGTGCATAGAGCAAAACTACATAGCTCAAAAGATATAAGTGAAGCACATAGAGTATTCTATCAAATTTAATTCATAAATGACTCTCTCAAAAGGTGTGTACAGAAAGGATGATTGTGGCAAACTAACAAACAAAGACACAAATAATACAAGACGCTCCAAGCAAAACACATATCATGTTGGTGAATAAAAATATAGCTCCAAGTAAATTACCGATGGAAGTGGACGAAAGAGGGGATGCCTTCCAGGGCATCCCCAAGCTTTGACTTTTTGGTGTCCTTGGATTATCTTGGGGGTGCCATGGGCATCCCCAAGCTTAGGCTCTTGCCACTCCTTGTACCATAATCCATCAAAAGAACTCACCCAAAACTTGAAAACTTCACAACACAAAACTCAATAGAAATCTCGTGAGCTCCGTTAGAGAAAGAAAACATAAAACCACTTCAAGGTACTGTAATGAACTCATTCTTTATTTATTTTGGTGTTAAACCTACTGTATTCCAACTTCTCTATGGATTATAAACTATTTTACTAACCATAGATTCATCAAAATAAGCAAACAACACACGAAAAACAGAATCTGTCAAAAACAGAACAGTCTGTAGTAATCTGTAACTAACACAGACTTATGGAACTCCAAACAATCTACCAAAATTAGACGACCTAGATAATTTTTTTATTGATCAGAAGAAATTGGATTGAGTATTTTATCACGTTCTTATGATTTTTAGTAATTCGGGCACTGAACGCAAAGTTTCTGGAAATTACAGCAAGATCAAATAACTATCATCCAAGAAGATCCAATAGGTCTAGCTTGGCACAAACACTAATTAAAACACAAAACCACATCCAAATAGAGGGTAGATGGGTTATTTATTACCTAACAGAAGAAAAACACAAAATCAAAAAATAAAATAAAATTGGGTTGCCTCCCAACAAGCGCTATCGTTTAACGCCCCTAGCTAGGCATAAAAGTGAGGATAGATCTAGGTATTGCCATCTTTGGAAGGCAATCCATAAGTGGCTCTCATGATGGTTTCATATGGCAATTTTATTTTCTTTCTTGGAAAGTGTTCCATGCCCTTTTTTAATGGAAATTGGAATCTAATATTCCCTTCCTTCATATCAATAATCGCACCAACCGTTGTAAGGAAAGGTCTACCAAGAATAATAGGGCAAGAAGGATTGCAATCTATATCAAGAACAATGAAATCTACGGGCACATAATTCCTATTTGCAACAATAAGAACATCATTAATTCTTCCCATAGGTTTCTTAATAGTGGAATCCGCAAGATGCAAGTTTAGAGAGCAATCATCAAGATCGCGGAAATCTAGCAAATCACACAAAGTTTTGGGGATAGTGGAGACACTAGCACCCAAATCACACAAAGAATAAAACTCATGATTTTTAATTTTAATTTTGATAGTTGGTTCCCCCTCATCATAGAGTTTTCTAGGGATAGAGACTTTCAACTCAAGTTTTTCTTCATAAGATTGCATCAAGGCATCAACAATATGTTCGGTGAAGGCTTTATTTTGACTATAAGCATGCGGAGAATTTAGCACGGATTGCAACAAGGAAATACAATCAATCAAAGAGCAACTTTTATAATTAAATTCCTTGAAATCCAATATAGTGGGTTTAGCAACATCTAAATTTTTATTTCTTTCAATCCCACTTCCGTCAATTTCATCATAAAGATCTAAATACTCCGAATTTTTGGAACGCCTTCTAGGTAAAGGAAGATCATATTCAGTTTCATCAAGATTCATATTGCAAAACAAAGATTTGATAGGGGACACATCAATAACTTTTAGATCTTCATCTTGATTTTCATAAGAATTAGAAGAACACGCTTTAATAAAGGCATCTT
Source organism: Triticum dicoccoides (assembly GCF_002162155.2). Lineage (NCBI taxonomy): Eukaryota > Viridiplantae > Streptophyta > Magnoliopsida > Poales > Poaceae > Triticum > Triticum dicoccoides. Next base: position 501,355,279 of record NC_041390.1, on the reverse strand, counting down.
TGGAAGCACGCATCCTAGCGGTTCTTTCTTTACACTCATCAATTGAAATTCTCATGGATTTTAGAGACTCATTAATATCATGCTTAGGTGGAATAGATCTAAGTTTCAAAGCATCAACATCAAGAGCAATTCTATCAACGTTCCTAGCCAAATCATCAATCTTAAGCAATTTTTCTTCAATCATAGCATTAAAATTCTTTTGTGAAGAAATAAATTCTTTAATATTAGTTCAAAATCAGAGGGCATCTTATTATAATTTCCATAAGGGTTGTTGTAGGAATTCCCATAATTATTAGAAGGATTACTAGGATAAGGCCTAGGATTAAAATTCCCTCTATAAGCGTTGTTACCAAAATTATTCCTACCAACAAAATTCACATCCATAGATTCATTGTTATTCTCAATCAAGGTACACAAAGGCATATCATTAGGATCAGAAGAAACACTCTTAGTAGCAAATAATTTCATAAGTGCATCCATCTTTCCACTCAAAACATTGATTTCTTCTATCGCATGCACTTTTTTATTAGATCTTTCAGTATGCCATTGAGAATAATTAACCATAATATTATCTCGGAGTTTAGTAGCATCTCCTAAAGTGATTTCCATAAAAGTGCCTCCCGCGGCCGAGTCTAAAAGATTTCTAGAAGCAAAGTTCAATCCAGCATAAAAATTTTGTATAATCATCCACAAATTTAAACCATGAGTAGGGCAATTACGTATCACTAATTTCATTCTCTCCCAAGCTTGTGCAACATGTTCATGATCAAGTTGCTTAAAATTCATAATATCGTTTCTAAGAGAGATGATCTTAGCGGGAGGAAAATACTTAGAGATAAAAGCATCTTTGCACTTGTTCCAAGAATCAATACTATTTTTAGGCAAAGACGAAAACCAAGCTTTAGCACGATCTCTAAGCGAAAAAGGAAATAGCTTCAATTTAACAACATCATTATCGACATCTTTTTTATTTTGCATATCACATAAATAAACGAAGCTATTTAGATGAGTAGCGGCATCTTCACTAGGAAGGCCGGCGAATTGATCTTTCATAACAAGATTCAACAAAGCAGTATTGATTTCACAAGATTCAGTATTGGCAAGAGGAGCAATCAGAGTGCTAAGAAAATCATTATTGTTGGTATTGGTGAAGTCACACAATTTGGTAGTATCTTGAGCCATCGCGACAAACAAGCAATCTAACACACGAGCAAACAACAACAAATGGGCAAAAAGAGGCAAATAGAGAGGGAGGATAGGGAGAGAGAGGGCGAATAAAATGGCAAGGGTGAATTGGGGGAGAGGAAAACGAGAGGCAAATGGCAACTAATGTAATGCGGGAGATAGGGATTGTGATGGGTACTTGGTATGTTGACTTCTTGCGTAGCTCCCCGGCAACGGCGCCAGAAATCCTTCTTGCTACATCTTGAGCTTGCGTTGGTTTTCCCCGAAGAGGAAGGGATGATGCAGCAGAGTAGCGTAAGTATTTCCCTTAGTTTTTGAGAACCAAGGTATCAATCCAGTAGGAGGCCACGCGCAAGTCCCTTGTACCTACACAACACAAAGAGCTCAAAGCAACCAACGCGATTAGGGGTTGTCAATCCCTTCACGGTCACTTACAGAAGTGAGATCCGATAGATAATATTTTTGGTATTTTTGATATAAAGATGCAAAGTGAAAGGTAAAAGGCAAAGTAAAAACAAAACAATACTAAAATGATGGAGATTGATATGATGAGAATAGACCCGGGGGCCATAGGTTTCACTAGTGGCTTCTCTCGAGAGCATAAGTTTTCTACGGTGGGTGAACAAATTACTGTTGAGCAATTGACAGAATTGAGCGTAGTTATGAGAATATCTAGGCATGATCATGTATATAGGCATCACGTCCATGACAAGTAGATCGAAACGATTCTGCATCTACTACTATTACTCCACTCATCGACCGCTATCTAGCATTCATCTAGAGTATTAAGTTAAAAATAGAGTAACACTTTAAGCAAGATGACATGATGTAGAGAGATAAATTCATGCAATATGAAATAAACCCCATCTTGTTATCCTCGATGGAAACGATACAATACGTGTCTTGTTGCCCCTTCTGTCACTTGGAAAGAACACTGCAAGATCGAACCCAAAGCTAAGCACTTCTCCCATGGCAAGAACTACCAATCTAGTTGGCCAAACCAAACGGATAATTCAAAGAGACTTGTAAAGATAACCCATCATACATAAAAGAATTCAGAGAAGATTCAAATATTGTTCATAGATAGACTTGATCATAAACCCACAATTCATCGGTCTCAACAAACACACCGCAAAAGAAGAAGATTACATCGAATAGATCTCCACAAGAGAGGGGGAGAACATTGTATTAAGATCCAAAAAGAGAGAAGAAGCCATCTAGCTACTAACTATGGACCCGAAGGTCTGAGGTAAACTACTCACACTTCATCGGAGAGGCTAGGATGATGTAGAAGCCCTCCGTGATGACGGCCCTCTCCGGCGGAGCTCCAGAACAGGCCCCAAGATGGGATCTCGTGGATACAGAAAGTTGCAGCGGTGGAATTAGGTTTTTGGCTCCTGTTCTGATCGTTTGGGGGTACGTGGGTATATATAGGAGGAAGGAGTACACCGGAGGAGCACCGAGGGGCCCACGAGGCAGGGGGCGCGCCCTAGGGGGGGTGCGCCCCCCACCCTCGTGACCGCCTCTTTTGTTCCTTGGAGCAGGGTCCAAGTCTACTGGATCACGTTCGGTGAGAAAATCACGTTCCCGAAGATTTTATTCCGTTTGGACTCCATCTGATATTGTGTTTCTTCGAAACACTGAAATAGGCAAAAAACAACAATTCTGGGCTGGGCCTCCGGTTAATAGGTTAGTCCCAAAAATAATATAAAAGTGGAAAATAAAGCCCAATATAGTCCAAAACAGTAGATAATATAGCATGGAGTAATCAAAAATTATAGATACGTTGGAGACGTATCAGTACGCTTCGACCAGGTGGGTCCCGAGTGTCAGGCACTTCCTTGCCTGCGAAGATGTAGCTGGTGGGTCCCAGCAGTCAGGGGGAGAATCATTTTTTTTTGCCTGGGCGCACTTCCTTGCGTGCGAAGATGTAGCTGGTGGGTCCCAACAGTCAGGGGGGCGAATCATTTTGGTTTTTTGGCCCGGACGCACTTCCTTGCGTGCGAAGATGTAGCTGGTGGGTCCCAGCAGTCAGGGGGCGAACCGTTTTTTTGCCCGGACACACTTCCTTGCATGTGAAGGTGTAGCTGGTGGGTCCCAGCAGTCAGGGGGGAAACGTTTTTTCGCGAAATACGGTGGCCCGTCCGGTGGGTCCCTGCTGTCAGGTGGAGGAAACATTATTTTCCACGTAATAAGGAGGCACTTCCTTGCTGTGGCCGTGGACCCATCTGTCAGCCTCTCCACGTACAGTCCACGTCCGATGGAACTCGTTCCTTGACCACGCCACGCCGAGAGCACCAGGGCAGTGGACGATGGCGAGGCCTAGGAAGGGGACGACGCGGAGCAGGGGAAGACGCAGCAGTGGAAGCCCGCGCGAAGAGGAGTACGAGGGTTCACTGGTTCGGCTTCGGTGTGAGGCTGCCGTCGCCGCAGAATAACAGGGGGTGTGGGTGAGTAGAGGGATGGTCTGGCCAGCGGTGGGAGTAGTACGGGGCGGTGAGGCCTCCGTGGCATCACAGCTGGCCACGGGAGGCAGGAGCACGCGACACGACCGGCGCTGCTTTGGGCGGCTGGAGCAAGAAGACCAGAGGTTGAAGAAGCACTACGGCTGTTGGATGGACATCGTACGATCACTGCAGCTAGAATCGTTTATATTGACTAAGTTGACAAAGCCCTTGGTACGCGTCAACTTAGTAGGCCCACAGCTCGGATTTGGCAGAGAACATATAGCCCATTTTTGATTTGTAAGAATGTACAGACCATTTTTTAGTTCTAATGGAATTTACTACAGCCCATTTACAGTTTGTTAAAAGTACAGCCGAACTTCTAGCTAGGACAACGATTAATAATTTCAAACAACCGCTCAAAACAGAATTCAAAAAAAATTCCCACATTTTGATGGGATCCGAAATATTTTTATCCGAAATTTCTAGTCAGGTTAAATATAATTTCAAAATAAAGTTGTATTACGTTAAAATCTAACGAAATATTGCGCGCGCAACAAGTAATGAAATTAAAATTTTCAAATTCCAAAAATAATATATTTTTCAAACTAATTACGTGTTTGGTGCATAGTAATTGTCCAGTTATTATTATTACATTCCATTTATTATTTATTAAAGTACATTTTCTTGTTAAGCCTAATGCATACCTCCTAGGAAAGTTTGCAGCCCAGTGGGGCGGAGAATAACAAGTTGACCCAGATATTGTGTACAATTGTCGGCCCAGTTGCATTGCTGATGTTGAAAAAAAGCTATTTTTTATACACACATTTAAAAAAATTGTATAGATAAGGAACATTTTTATACACACATTTAACAATTTTTAAATACATGATTAACACTTTTTAAAACATATTTTTAGTCAACAGTGAGCCCACAGCGAGCGGAGGAGGTCACAATACACATATTTTTTAAATACATGATTTTAAAACATATTTTTTAGTCAACAGTGGGCCCACAGCGAGCGGAGGAGGTCACAATACACATATTTTTTTAAATACATGATTAACACTTTTGCAAAAACAATTAGCCCACAGCAAGCCAATTAGCTCTAGTCGGCCCATAGTGGGCCGACATGACCCAATCAGCCCACAGTACAACCTAACATGGTTACTCGGCCCACATTCAGCGACGCCGGAAAGGCCCAAACAAGGCTTCTGTACAACTTTTTGAAGTCACTGAGCTCAATTAATAACTTAAGAAAAAAGTTAGATTACAGTGGAACCTAATTAAAAGCTGTCACGAGTAAATAAATAATTCAACGGGTCCCTCTTGTGCGTGTGTGTGTGTGAGAGAGAGAGAGAGATAGAGAGAGAGACCCATCGGCCGATGCTCGTAAATACATCTTTCAGCCATATGCATTGTTGATGCTCAGTAAAAACTTATATAGTTGACACAATCATATAGAACATCATAGCACACTGAACTTGGATAAAATTTCACACAGGTGGCACAATCAGGATGGAAGCAGTGGATCGTTACGCGAAGGGCTATGTTGAAACCAACAAAGTCGTACATAATGGTTCATCGTCTTTATCAATGACGGAGAAATATCTTGAATGTTGTGCAAAGAAAACAGACAGATAACACAATAAGTTCTGCTAGCACATTAGACATACAACCCTTTCTAAAAAAAGTTCAGGTATAAAATTAGAACAGGTCACAATCAAATGTACTGGCATATCAGTGCTTCACACACATAGCTTGGATTTAACTAGTATCTGACAAGATTCAGTTGTTACCTCAAATTAGAGCACATCCAGGCAGCCAGCCCTGCCTCTTCTCCCAAAGAAGCAGTGCCTCCGCCGCACGATGGAGTAGGCCCTGTGCCGTCCATTGTTCTGAGCAACACGGGGAAAGTGTGACGTTGACTCCTGTAATGGACGTCGTCGACGGACCCTGGCACCAGCGGCGGCGGCAGGACTTCGATTGATGGATTGACCACTTCTTTGACATGCACGAACACTCGATACAGGTACATCCCTAACGTGTTCCGCGGCGGCCTTGGTGGCGACGAATAGTACAACCCCGGTTCCTGCACCGGTATCTCAACACCAATCACCTTCGGTATGGTGGACGGCTTCTTCATCCATGCCATAACCGTCAGAGCCCAGCTGTCTGGAGGAACAAACATACTTACGAGCTCACCTCCAAGGTCGTTGATAAGCTCGTTATGGACTCGCTATTGCAAGCACGTTGAGGCATGCCGTGGAAGGTAAGCTTTGTTAAAAACTCAAGCTCAGAGGGCACCGAGCCCCATCCTGGGTGCCACCGATCAAAGCTCACTAGCACGCCATCGCAGAACAAACGCCAGGAAGATTCGAACACACAACTGCAGTCGAAAGTTGTCCAGAACCAGACGAAGAAATCAGCCGGTGGCGGACAGACTTCGACGAGCAAGTCACTTATTTGGATGCCGTGCGCAATGCCAAGAGCTTTGACAAGGTCATCCGGCGAGACGGGAGGCCAGTCGCCGTTGATGGTTACCATCAGCACTTTGTCGGCAAACTGGTCGTCAAGCGCCGCCATGCCACTGTTGAGCGACAGCACGCAGCGACCGAAGGCAGGACGAACCTCAGGATCTCCAGCTTAGAGATCCGCGTTGACCGGCGACATGATAGTGCGCTTGAGTACAGGGAGTACAGGAGGGGGATTTGGGGGAACTGGAGTAGGAATCAAGATTCCAGAGGTGGGGGAGGGGCGGGAGACTGGGGATGAAAAGGTAGCATGAATTTCGAGCACGTGCCAATATGCTCTCGGCGCGCAAGCGCACGAAAAACACCGGTGGCGCCAACATGTTGGCCTAAGAGTCCTTATTCTTTCTTTTTTGGAGAGCCCGACCTTTTTTCAGGATCTTTTGAGAGCCCGGCCTGAGAGTCATAATTGACCTGTTTGGCATTGCGTTACTACTCGGCCCATATTCAACGACACCTCACTGGCCCAAACAAGTGTACATCATTGAAAAGACACTAAGCTCAAATTATATAACTTGAAAAGAGGAGATATACTCTGAACACTGGAGAATGGTGATGCCCTCATTTAGCCCACCAGTAGTTCGAGACAATAAACCGTTTGAAACAACGATATATACAACATTCAAACACTGACTAGTGACTACTACTGACATAAACAGCAAGACATGATAGTTCATAAGAAGTCTTGCTACACCACCAAAACACACCCATCTGCAGCGCTCAGACTCTCGTGATCCAAACGGGAATGACATTCTAAACAGAAGCAACTGTTACATAGTAAGAGTGACATAGACGAGGATGACCAAATGACAAGGAATATGCATAACAAAAGAAAGAACTACCCATCCAGAACTAGGAGAAAAGACAACAAAGTCATTCGAAGAGATGATCCAACACCATCATAATTTGCAGCCCTGCTTCAGCGACCAGTGATCCGGAGACACCAGTACTCCACCCTTTCGATGCAACAGCCCAATTACCTATCAACCTGAAGGCTCGAACCACATCACTGCCTGTCGTAATTGAGACATCCAAGGATCAAAGTTAATCCGGATGCCTTTGTCATTCTCACCTTCTTTTGGCTGCAGGCTGTATCGTTGACAATCAGGGGAGTTTGCTCCCGAACTCCTAGGGCTCGCCGTGTAGACACAGTTTTCCATAGCAAACAGAGCCTCTCTGCCATCAAGGTCCTTGCCAACGGTGATATCCTTGTTAATCGGATAATTGAGTCCGAGAAACAGAGAGTGTGAACCAAGGCTGTTTACCCGCCTCCAACTAAAAAAATCCTAAAGGCCCCAACAAGCTGGTATCCTGCTCATAGACGTAACAGCCACTGTCTGGATACTCACGTATACAGTGGGGTTTTTGCAATATAACTTTTCTGGCTCATGTGTCCGAATGATCATCAGTCTTTTGTCGTGTCTGATTGAGCGAGGAACCAGTTGTGCTTCCCTGTTTTTGGCAAAGGTGGTGTGATTACAAAGGGCAGTAACTGTAGGGACACTGCATCATATCAAAAAGGACAGGCATTGTTAATGTAAGATCAGCTTTGTTCAGAGTATGAGTAGGATAATGCAAGAAACAACATTGATATGTCCCTGTTGGAACTAGGAGGAAATACAGGGAAATGTATACTGGGTTCGAAAATATAGAAGTGCCATGCATGGTTATACTCATGTTATCTCGCAATCGATTCTTCACAGGAAACTACCATGTCGTGCATGTTATGTAATCATGTTCTATGCTCACAAACAAATTCTTCAAGGTAACTAACAGACCATGCATTGTTATATACTCGTGTTCTGTGAGCAAAATTTTTGTGAGGATATTATTCTAGCCATTGATTGCTGAAGGGCGAATATAGGTATGTACACATGGTAAGCATTGCAGGATTTCACTACTTCCAAATATAGAGTTCTCCATATGCACAATTACTTCCCTAATGTATAGTTAGATGAAACCAACAGTGTGGTGCATGTTTCTACATCATGAAAATGAGGAAACTAACAAGAGAGGAAACAACTTACACGCGCCGTCCCAGCAATACGTGGTGCCATCTGCTTTGTCGATCGCGTAGATGATGCCATTGTGTTCAATAGCATCACAGAAGTGTGTATCAGCTTTGACGATGATCCACTGTGAGCCGAGTTGTCTCTAGCTAAAGAAGGCACCGGCGTAAAGATAGACGAGTCCGCGGTCGAACAAGGCAATTAGCATGAAGTCTGCGTAATTCGCATGTTGTGTGGGCACTTGGCAGATTACAATCTTCTGCAAAACAAGGTCCGTCCAACTGACGTAGTAATCTAGATGACTTGGACCGTGATGGTAATACTCTATATAATCCAACGGAGGAAGGATAATCTCATGGGAGGTCTGGAAGTTCACGAGCACCAACTTTTTACCGTCTTCTCTGAAGGCAGCCATCTAGTGGGAGTTCATGCCGACCCAGTACATACCTGCCAAGAAGTTTCCGGCAATGGTGATCGGATCGATGTCGAGGGAAATGATGTACGGCGACCCACTACATACCTGCAAAGAAGTTTCGGCTAATGGAGATCGGATTGAAGTCGAGGGGCATCATGCACGCCTCCGTATCACGGTGAGAGAATCTCGCAAGACCAGATAGCAGCAAGCAGGGTGTCTTGAAAAGCTTAGGCCTCTCTTCGATGATGGCCGTGTACATGTCCCTCGAGCATGCAGCCAGCCGCAGGGCACTCAACATATCCATACACGAACAACAGAGGTCGAGGATGTCACTAGGGAGATTGCTCCAATCGTGACTCATATGGATGCTGCGTGGTTCGCGTTCTGCCATGGTGGAGTTTGGAAGGGGGCTTGATTTACAGGGGAGAAGGATGTCGGTGCTGGAGCGGCTAGCGAGGGAATAGTGGTACTGGGGAGGCGAGTGAGGCGACGGTACACGAGGGCACAGTGAGATGGAGACGGAGAAGGAGATGGAGATGGAGATGGAGTGGTGCTATGGGAGCGGAGAGGGAGACGAGGCGAGGTGCCAGTGTGTTGTACAGCGGCGGTGACAAACTGCACTGTGCATAGGGTGAGGCTGACTTTGGTAACCCGAACATGCCGCCTGGACTAGTGTCAGGCGCAGGGTGTTGTCACTTCACTGTGAGGACCGGATGAATAGTATTTTGACCATCAAGTGTACCACAGTTGTACTACTACTACTACTACTAGTAGGTACATGAGTACTCCAGTATTGTATAGCGTAAATAGGTCTCCCGTGCTAGCATGCCTGTTCACTTCATCGTTCAGGTATCATCCATATTGCGAGCAGAACCAAATTCTCGTGCATGCCCAATCAACGCTCTGCCGCGATGCATGCAGTGGTCGTTCTGGTGCATCAAGGACGGCATGCAGATCGTTCCACACTTGAGAAGAGGAAAAATGGAAAGGTAGAATGCGGCAGCAGAGGAAGAGAACGCTGGCTAACGAGGCTGGGAGGGGATCGAGCAGGAAGTTAATGCTCCACGCCTAAAGGTTTTGGGAAAACCCGATTTTCATGAGGTGACTTATACTCACCTAAACGGAGGGAGTATTCCTTAACTAGAGAATGTTGTGTCTCCCACTCACGCGCTCAAAAAAATACTACGACACATTTTTTTATCTGTTTGCATAGGTCCCACCTATCAGGAAGGATGGGCACGTACACGAATAGGTACGACTCATCAGTCTACCCGCATAGCCTTTTCGTTTAGTCTACCTAGCAATCTAATCAACTGCCTGCATGCCACTTCTCCCATTTACTCCTTCTCCATCGGGAACCGATTTTCCTCGGCTTCTTCACCTCCCCTTCGTCTTCATTTGCATCCAAACCCCACTGCGTTCACATTGTTTTAGCCTCTTTAAATAATCATCTACTACTTCAGTTAGACTAGCCATCTAATCCTAATTCTCCAAACCATAGCCCTCCGTTCCAGCGGTTCCAAATGGCGAAAGAGATCGAGATGCAGGTTTTTAGCGTCCAACATGTCCTCGTCGAAGGCTCGATGCGCATAGTTGCCACCGTCACCGTCCACCCAAGGGTTGTTTGGCAGTGGATCAATAATGTATCCAACTCCCTCGAAAAGGTAGAGACGAGGGCCATCGGTCTCGACGCAGAGTACACGAAGCATGCCCCTGGGAAGATCTAGCGCGCCGCCGTCCTTCAGCTGTGCCTCGAAGATGATGTTTTGGTGTACCACATCATACACTCGCCCTCCATACCAGGTGAGCTTCACGATTTCTTGTCTCAGGAGGACGTATACTTCCGTGGGGCAGCCATCGAAGGGGACAAACAGAAGCTAGAGCCGTACAACCTTGATTTGAAAAGCATCGCTAACCTACAAACCAGAATCAAAATTCCTATAGAAGTTTGTGATAAACAGACACCATCCCTATTCGACGTAGCAAATTTTGTGCTCGGTACAAATCTTCAGAAGGGTGATGAGACGGTGGCATTAAGGTCGTCTGGATGGGAGAATTATCCCTTGACGTATGAGCAGATAAAATATGCTGCCCTCGATGTCCGTGTGAGTTTCGAGATAGCTGCAAGGTCCAAAGAGCTTGTTGCGAAGCCGTCCCCCCACAGAGAATGAGAACAAGAAGAAGAAGAAGAAGAAGAAGAAGAAGAAGAAGAAGAAGAAGAAGAAGAAGAAGAAGAAGAAGAAAAGGCTGCACCAGCAGGAGGGCATTATGGATGGATGAACTATTTCCTCTCTTGTAAAAAAATTATTCCCTCTCGGTGTATATTGATATAGATGGACTATTTCGATGGTGTGCATGTCTTTGGAACAGAGTTATAGCATGGGTCCGCTTGACTATAAGGAACTATTTATCCGCATATATAGCTTTCTCTGCTACTCCTTCTAGTGATCGGTATGCAGTGCATGTGTCCGTAGACATGACAGCTTGTCCATGGAAGTTCAACTACGGCGACCATCACGTTTCATCTCGCGATTCCCACGACGCCTCTCCAACCCACGGCACCACGCCCCCCGACGTGCGCCTCGCCCCTCTCGGCCGCACCGCCCCTCTGCCTTTGTGTGCATGACATGTGGGCCACCTAAAATGCGGCGAGCATCAAGTTTCTACCACAGCCACCCGTGATTCCCACGATGCCGCTCGAACCCATGAAACCACACGTCCCCCGACCTGCGGCTCACCCCTCTTGGCCCCACTGCCCCTCTGCCTACGGGAGCATTACATGTGGACCAGTCACCTATCGGGTCCACATGTTATTGACTCAAAGGTAGGTGTAGTAAGGCGCTGAAGCTCAGTCCTGATGGCCCTGAGAGGGAAATGTAACTCCTGCGCCAGGGCTTGTGGTGCTCCCGCAGCACGAACTCGTGCCAAACTCGAGATTTGTTTCTTTACTATACATGCACGCAGCAATTTAATGGACATTGTAATCTCAACATGTGATGGGGAGCTCTAAATTTGAATGTGAAACTTACAAAACGAAAAGATTCAAAACAAATAAACTGGGAGAGAGGGAGTATATCGTAGGATGTGTCCCATACAAAATAAGTCCCCTGGTTTGTCACCGCGAAGATGAGGTTAGAAAGGAGCACAGCGTCTTCCTACTCGTACGGCATCAAATCGGCCGCAGACAGCATGGTCCGCCTTTGACCACCATGTGCAAGGTTCGTGCTTTCTTATTCAATCTCACCATGGTTCCATCGTACCAATTCATGCGGTGGCCTGTTGCATGGCTGATCCCAATGTTGGATAAAGGTTCTACGGGAACGGTGTCACCGTTGTAAATGTTGTGCAAATTGATGTAGGTACACTCCCGTACCGAGCCTAACCTGTGAAACAGTGGGCAGGGGGAGAATTAGGAAATGGACACGGAAGTAGTCTTTAGAATGCATTTACTACGTGATCAAACTCATCTTACCTGCTCATCGGAGGAAATCCGAGTGCCCCTCAACGTCGGCATCTCAAGGGGCGTCAACTTGCAACTACGGCCACGTCGCGCTGGAGAGACCCCCAAGGAAACATCCTCGTGTGTTCCACGGAACATCAAGATGCATTTGTATGAGTAGTTTATCTTGTGAGAGAAAAGGATGAACGAGGGAAGGCCTCTAGAGATAGAGATGGACACTACTACTACCAATGTGCTGGCCCGTGCGTTGCAATGGATCCAAAGTAGTAGAATAATACTTGTTCACGTGCTTGAAATATAAACACTCTAGTTTTGATATACATGTCTCAGCAAACATGACACCTTGTCCATGGAAGTTGAACCACGACGACCATCACGTTTCTTGTTTCTACCACTGCCACACCCACACACAATTCCCACGACGCCGCTCCAACCCACGGCACGACGTCCCCTGACGTGGACATGGATCCTCTGACATGGCTATCACTGCCTTGCCCTGCCTTTCCTTCGCTGACAGGTGGGACCCACACTTATGGGTCCCACATGTTAGTGACAGAATGGTAGGATTGTTCGCGTCAGGGGATCCTCATCCCCCTGACGTGCCCCTCATCCCTCTCGGCCCCACCGCTCCTCTGCCTTTGTGTGCATGATATACTCCTAATATATTACTCCCTTCATACCTAAATATTTGCTTTTTTGAGATTTCAAATGGACTATCACATACGGATTATATAGACATATTCTAGTGTTTCTAGCAAGATGCCCGCACGTTGCATGAAGTTGATGGAAAAGGTAAGCACAACTTATAAATTGACAGATCGAGTACTAGTCACAGTGATGCATATGATTAAGCAAAGGGATCGCACATGTCGGTATTGACTAGAACGAGAATGCAACAACACAATAAGAATTAAGGCCACGATGATGCGATCGCAGTGGTGGTTACAGAAGGCAAGACGAAAGATGGATCCACGAATGTATGACCTCCTCCTCCTCAACTTAGTGCACCGGGCCACCGACCGGTGGCTAAGGAGTGGCGGCTTTTGTGGCGAGGTCGAGGTGCTTCTCAGCAAAGGCATCCAAGGCTTCCAGCCGGTTGAGGAAGGCCAACCTCATAGCGTCCTCACTGGCATTGTAGATACCTATGTACATGATTTGCTCGTACACGTGGATGTGTAGGTCGACGAATTCTTGCAGGGCGAGTTGCCTCGTGGCGAGCGCGACCTCTAGGTGGACATTCTTCATGGCGTCGGCAAGCAGTCGCAGGGCCACCAGTGCTTGAAAGAGGTTCCGGCCATGGAGTCCGATTAGGGTGCCAGGCAATGAGGAGCCCGGGCGTGCGGGCTGGAGGAGTATGGCGATGTCGTCCGCGAGCTTCTTGATGACGGTGAACTTGTTGCTGGTATCAACGATCATCTGGTCCAACTAAGAGTCGTAGTTGGCATCGACGGCAGCCATCCACCAGCCGGTCTCCAACACGTCTGGAGATAATCCTTGGCGCCATGCCGCAGGCCGGCATCGTGGACCATCTGGCGCAGTCACTGGCCGCTCACATGCATCGCCGCCATGGGTCTGGAGTGAGCTCTTTTGCACTTAGTGTAGGTGCTTAGGCAAATGCTTAGGTGCGTACGATGTGGTAGATGCATTGGAATGGAGGGGCGCCTTTATATGAGGGCAATGAGGGGAAACTGCATTGCATTCACATCGTGCAGCCTGATTTCCCGGACCTCCTCCCATTACTTCCCTCATGCATTAATTGAGGAGGACGCATTGGCCGTTCAACATATTGGGAACCGCTACTCCCTCCCTCATCTGCATTAAAGCCATATCGGGAACTGCGCCGCCCGCTTTCAAATTGAATACTCCCTCCGTCTAGTTGAGTATTAAGTCATCTTATGAAAACCAAATAGTAAACACATAGGCGTGGTGCATTAACTCTCATGTTGTTTCTTAGGCTAGCCATAGTGGGAGTAACTTAGGTAGTAACTTAACACATCCCAAGACAATTTTGCTTATGTGGCAACTATTTAATGAGGAAAGAGGTGCTTGAGGTAACATAATATGTTACTGTAACATAGCGCTTTAGTCGTTTCGACAGAGACGCGAGAAGACGAGGGAGTAGGCTGCTGCAAACGTAGGGCTGCGTGATTTGACAGTGAGTTACTGCTGGACAGGTGGGGCCCCGTGATTTGACTTTCCATTATCATTTTAACTGCGGCGCTACGACCGGCGTGAGTCTCCCAGATTCCTGACTGTCAGGACCCCGATTCCAAGTCACATCGATCTAGCCGGTAACACCTCATATCACTTTGCGGCCTCACGCATGGTATTCCCGCGGGTGTCGCCTTACCATGGCCCGGGACCGTTTGCGCCTTTTGGCTTACGTATATGATAGTGTCGCTAGCATCCATATGACAAAGAATCCGGGCCGACATGGCTAGTCGTGAACCCAAAGCGGCACTAACCCATGGGGACAGGCATACATGAATCAACATCGAGCATGTCGGTCAGCAGCGTGTGAATCCGGGCTGTAGCACTGGGCTAACAGGACTCCGGGAACCCGGGCTGTAGCAGGCTAGGCAGGACTCCGGATGTCACCGTGTGACATTTCCCCGAAGGGACAGACACAGGAACGAAGTTTAACACATGCCGGCCAGTCAAGCGTCCTGAGCAGTAGTGCTGGGCTAGCAAGACTCCGGTGAACCGGGCTGTAGTGGACTACTATGGCTCATGGAAGCACTAGACTACATTTCCCCATAAGAGAGGCTGCCAAGGATAAACAACTAGATTGTTGGATCCCACACATACCAAGCATTTCAATCATACACACAATATGCTCGATATGTGTAAATACAACATGGCATCACAACATAACTCTACGACTCAAGTATTTATTCATTAGGCTCCGAGGAGCGAGATATTACAAACATGGGTCTCATGACCCAACAACCAGAGCATACAAATCAAAGCACATGCGGAAGCTTAACATGTCTGAGTACAGACATCTACAAATGAAAAAGGCTTAGAAGCCTTACTATCTACCAGATCCTGCCGAGGGCACAAGATCGTAGCTGAGGTATCAAGCTAAACGTCGAAGTCCATGTGGAACTACTAGCGAGACTGAAGTCTCTCTGCAAAACATAAATTAAGCAAACATGAGTACAAATGTACCCAGCAAGACTTACATCAGAACTAACTACATATGCATCAGTATCAACAAAGGGGGCGGTGGAGTTTAACTGCAGCAAGCCAGCTTTGACTCGATGGCTATCCTAACTACGACTGCAAGTAACTCTTTTGAGGTGGCGCACACGAGTCCACATATTCACCATATCAATACACCACTATGGATCCGCTCCCGTCTCCCTACGAGAAGGCCATCCATAGCACTCACGTTTATCTTGCGCATTTTAGAGTATCCACTTTCACTTCTCTATGAACTGTTATAGGCAACCCAGAAGTCCTTTTCCGTGGACACAGCTATTCGAATAGATGATGTTAACCCTGCAGGCTGCGGTGAGCCCTGCCCCGCCATTGATGAGGGTCCTGGTGACCACCATGTTGCTGATGATTGGGGAATAAAGCATCGAGAGGACTCCGGCTGTGGCCGCACACTTGAGCTGATCTGCTGAGCTGAACGTGATGGCGCACGCCGACCACCTGAGAGGGCGCGTGGCTTCGAGCTTGGGGAGGACTGCATTCACTTCGCGGGTGAACTGCTTGAAGATGCGTTGAGAGGCTGGGGCTTGAGCCCCGCCCAGGATGCAGGCGATCGCGCGCAGCTCCTGGAAGCCCCCAACCCCCTCGTCCTGATGGTGGTCCTCATTTCTCCTTGGCTGCGGCGGTAGCGGAGGGAGGCCTGCGTTGCCTTGCGGGCGATCCTCACGAGGCTGATCCCTCCAGTCTCCTCGCGAGGTGGGTCTTGCCAGCGATCCTCGCGAGGTCGATCGCGCCACCCTTGGCGCGGGAAGCGGTCTTCCCAGCATCCTACATTCCTTCCTCCTCCTCGACCGTAGCCCTGGTCACCGCGGTCGGGGCGACGGCCGATCCTTCCTTCTCGCACGGCTCAGATCTCTTGACACTCGTTGGTGTTGTGGGTGTGGAGGTCGTGGTACACACAGTACCGACTGCCCTTGGAAGATTCGGGCTGATCTCTGCTCCGCTTGGTGTCTGGTTCTGCCGCGAGCACGGTAGCCCCCTTGCGCTTCACATCCTTGGCCTTGGGCTTCTTCTCTTCTGGGTCCGCGGCAGGCAGCTCGAGGAGGGAGAGACGCCCTTCCTCAGCCCTGGCGCACTTGGTTGCCAAGTTGAACAACTCCAAGGAAGTGCACAGGTCTTCATGCATCGCCAGCTCCTCCTTCATCTTGACATCGCGCACGCCGTCGGAGAAGGCTGAGATGATGGCCTCCTCGGTCACCTTGGGAATCTTGAGGCGTGCGTTGTTG
The DNA here is from genome assembly GCF_002162155.2 of Triticum dicoccoides. Classification (NCBI taxonomy): domain Eukaryota; kingdom Viridiplantae; phylum Streptophyta; class Magnoliopsida; order Poales; family Poaceae; genus Triticum; species Triticum dicoccoides. The sequence goes on along the minus strand of NC_041390.1, from coordinate 501,338,790 downwards.
AAGCGCTGGATGTACTTCTGCAGGGTCTCTCCGGGTTGTTGCTTGATGCGGCGCATGTCGCTCACGGCGGGTGGCCGGTCGCGAGTACCTTGGAAGTTGGCGATGAAGCGGGTGCGCATCTCATCCTAGGAGGAGATCGTGCCTGGAGCCAGGTTCAGGAGCCAAGTGCGGGCCCCGTCCTTGAGCGCCATGGGAAACCAGTTCGCCATGACCTTCTCGTCTCCGTTGGCAGCTTTGATGCCCAGCTCATAGAGCTGGAGGAACTCCGCAGGGTCGGCCGTGCCGTCGTAACGAGGAGGCAGGTCTGGCTTGAACTTGCCGGGCCACGCGATGCTGCGTAGCTCGGTGGTGAAGGCACGGCAGCCTGCTGTGGCCACGGGAGGCCTTGGGTGACGGAGAGCTTGGTCTTGCATGTCCCCACGCGCTACAGCTGGGAGCAGTGCGGGGTCTTGACGTGCGGGAGTAGGAGCATGGTCGTGACGTGCTGGAGCAGGGAGCGCCTGGGCAGCTTCTTGCGGGTGAGGGACTTCTTGGCAGCTCTGCTCTTGCCGCGCTGGCACCTGACGGAGCGGGTTCCGCCCAGGGGCCACGCGCCTTGGAGCCATGGCGCCTTCTTGAGGAGGAGGCGGTTGGGGCGACCCCGGAGCTTCGTCGCCCGCACGGGGCGGGGTGCGGTGCAGCGGAACGGACGGTGCAGGAGAGCCCCCTGCGGCGCGGACGAGCTCGGCGACGCGGTCGAGCCATTCTTCGTAGACGTCGTTGATGGGACGGTAGCGCAGGAGCTCGTTTGCCGCGATGAGCGCAGCTCGAGCCTCCATGGGTGCGCGGAGCGCGCAGGACAAAGAACAAGCTGGGGTGAGCGAGGGAGTAGCAGTGCGGCCGTCTTGCCGCACGGACGGATGCTGAGACGACGCTTGCTGCTCGTTCCCCGCCGGGCCGGTGGCGGCGTTGACGGCAGGTGACGGGGAACAGCGAGGGCGCCCGCCGACAGGAGCCGTCTGGGCGATGCGGGAAGCGAGAGCGGCCCGGCGCTCGGCGCGGGCTCGACGAGCGTCAGACATGGACGCGACGGTCGGAGGAGAACGGGGTGGTGGAAGACGAATTCCGGCGCACCCCTACCTGGCGCGCCAAATGTTGGATTTTGGGTTCCGGCAGACCCTTGAGGTTCGAACACTGGGGGGCGCACAGAGATTTCGCCTTCTACCTACCTGCACCCCTCCGCCTCGCTAAGATCTAAGCTATGGAAAGAACAGCACAAGAGACACAGGGTTTATACTGGTTCGGGCCACCGTTGTGGTGTAATACCCTACTCCAGTGTGTGGTGTGGTGGATTGCCTCTTGGGCTGATGATGATGAGCAATACAAGGAAGAACAGCGTCGCGAGGGGTCTGTTCTTGGCTGGGGGGATGAACTGCTAGGAGGAGTTCAGTCACCCTTCTCTCTCTGTGTGTGTGTGATGCTACTCGATCCGATCCTAGCTAGTTTCTCTCTTGGCTTCTAGATTCTCCCTTCTTGACTGCCCCTCTACCCTGGGGGTGGCTAGTCCTATTTATAGGCAAAGGCCCTGGGCCTCTTCCCAAATATTGAGCGGCAAGGGCACCAACAATTTGCCATTTTGAAGGGGAACATCTGGTACACTTATCCTGACTAAAGTTGGTCCTCGCCTGCCAAAGGCTCTGGTGGTGACGCTGGCTTGGGCTCCACAATGACTTCCTCCCTGCCGTTGGACTAGTCTTGGTCTCGTTGCATCGAAACGGGTGCCTTTACTTGATGCTCTCGCCTGCGCTTGCTCCCTTTGCACCAAAGAGGAATGGAGGACACTGCGCGGCTGGCGCCCGCCTGGCGCCTTTGGTCGTCATGGCTTGCGTCACGGGCACCTCGAGAGGTACCCCGCCTTGATCTCTCCGCCTCCTCGCGAGCCAGCCTGATGAGGCCGTGCCTGAGGAAGCTCTGTGTCGTCCGCCCTGCGAGGCTTGGCCCCTCGTGAGGGTCTTGGGTCTGTGTTGATGAAGATGGCCCGTGCTGTGCCCCCTTTTGAGCCATGCCGCAGGCCGCAGGCAGGCAAGTCTGGGGACCCCCGTTCCCAGAACGCCAACAAATCATTGTTGTCCTAATGCAGTAAAAGAGAGCAGGAGTGAGAGAGTGGGTTTGTATCGGAATGAACAAGGGGGTTTTGCTTGCCTGGCACTTCTGAAGATAGTATAGTTCTTCATTGGTGTCATCGAACTCGTCGTTGGAACCACGTCTATCAAGAGGGGACAATTACCGGCAAACAAAGAGGGACACAATCAATGCAATGCAACAAATATGATGCATGATAATGTCATGGCAATATGTTGTTGATTGAGCTAATTCAACTAGCAACCATATTAAATGAAGTTGGTTTGAACCAAGGGTTCAAATTCAAACTCCATATGTGAAATTCAAATGCCATTTAATTGATTTGACCTGATCAGCAGGTATAAGTTGATCTAACATGCATGAAAGTGGTACAGATGGATAGATTGGATTTTTCTGATCATTTTTCATATATAAATTATTTCATTCTGAGCTACGGTTGATTTTCTATGATTTTTAGAAGTTTTGGCTATTTTCTGAAATTTCCTGTAAAAGAATAAATCCAGAAAATAAGTTACTGCGTCAGCATGATGTCATGGTGACGTCAGCAGGTCAAAGGCGATGGTCCAGGTCAACCCTGACCTGTGGGTCTCGTCTGTCAGTGGTTAATTAAGCTAACTAAATTTAGTTAGCATTAAACTAACATTAACCGAGTTTAGTTAGCGGCCTGGGTCCCACAAGTCAGTGACCCAGGGGGTCAAACTGGGGTCAACCCAGGTCAAACTCGCCAGAGTTGACCCGGGGCTTGTCGCCGGCAAGGCCAGGGAAGGCGGAGAGGTGCGGGTTTCCTCCTCCGGCGACCAAATGGCCGGTGGAGGGCGTCTACGTGACGCGGGCGCTCGTCCGCGTCGAGTAATGGCAGTGGCTGGGCCTGAGATGGCCGGAGTCGTCACCGGCGTCGACCTCGGGCGAGCTCGGGGTCGACGCTACGGTGGCCGGGGAGGCTCGTGCGAGGCACCTACGTGCTCTACGTAGCGCAGGGAGGGAGCTAAGCACGACGACCGGGCCGCTAGGTGGCCGGAGGCACGTCAGCGGCGGTCACAGGCGGCGGCAGGTTTCGGTCATCGGCGAAATGGTGACTAGAGCTAGCAAACATCGCGGAGACAAGGGAGACACGGTGTAGAAGCTCACGGGGATCGTGTAGGGCTGGTCGGCGAGCTCGGGGAGGGGCCAGAGCAAGCGGGGCGGCGATGGCGACCTCAGCGGACCGAGGTTGAAGAAGACAGCGTGGCCGGCGTTCGAGGGCCTCCGGGGGGGCATGGCTCGGTGAGGAGGTCGAGGACGATGTGGCAGAGCTTCTGGGCGCATCGGTGAGGCGTGGGGTGGCCGGTGGCCGCGGTGGAGCTCGTCGGCGGTGACGACTGCGTTCGGTCGCGCTCGGGGAAGGAATAGAGGGCGAGGGAGAGAGCAGAGAGTGAGGGAGAGGAGCGAGGGGCCACGGGGTGTCTCCGTGGCGTTGCTAGAAGGTCCGGGGAGGAAGCAGGAGGTGGCTAGGGGCGAGCGCGCGCGCGCGACAGCGAGCTGCTCCTACTGGCAGGAGGAAGACGACGCGGTGGGGTGGTGGGCTGGGCTCTCTACGGTGCTGGGCCACAGCTAGGCCGACTAGGTGGGCTGCACAGTGAGGCCAGGTAAGTTTCTGCTTCTTTCCTTTCTTTTTGTTTCAATTCTGTTTTTCTGTTTTTGTTTAATATTTGCCACTGTTTGCAAATTCACATGAACTAAAACAGTGCCAAACTACTCTGATTGTTTTTATGCACATACTTTGGACTAGGGCAGATGTACATAAAATAACTCAAGGTTATTTGAAATGTATTCCATATATTAGGAATATAATTCCAAATTCAAATAAAATATGATTTAAATTCAGTGCCAGAAATTATTCTTTAAAAATGTTCATTATTTTTGGTTTGGGTCTAAGCCCTTGCTAAAAATACCAGACATTAATGAAGAGCATTTTTGGTTCATTGAATGCATTTTTTTTAAGCTGGACCTATTTGGATTTTTAAAGTGCTAGGGTTTGATCACCCCCATTTCAGGTTTCCAATAAATTTAGACATGATGCATGGATGATTATGCAACTACTTGCAAACAAACTCTAGGGCTGTGACAACTCACCCCCACTAAACAAGAATCTTGTCCCGAGATTCAAGTCGTGAGGTAAGAAGACAGAGGGACACAAGCTAATACAATCTTCATGATCCAGGTTGCACTTCATAAGAACATTGATTCGATCACGATCTTTGTCTCTATGTCATGCTCTGAGAACTCCAACTATCAGGACAACAAGAGGAAAGGGAAATTCTAGAAGGATCGACCTTCTCGAAGATCGAACAACCGGCAATCAACTCGCGGAATGAGACATTGAACATTTCTCGAGTTGAGACTTGAAACATACATCCAGAGGGATGGAGTGTAACAGATGACGAAGGTTCACTACATAGACACAATTCCACACTTAATAAGGTGGTGAACGGTTGTCCACGTAGCGAGGAGTTGAGTTGCCATGATACCATAACAAGACATCTTATGCAAGGTGACCCGCAGAAATATTACCTTAAGTGGCAAAAAGAATTACTTTTGATATAGAGATCATTGAGACTCTTTATACCAGCCTAAGGTAATCACAATCGATCATTTGAAGGAGTTCGAAAGAGTGACATACTTGGACTAGAATGGATGATGTGGACTACCTTATTGAAGACAACGCACTGGATGATTTTTCTTATCATCGGAAATGGATGGGACCCATGGTAAGTCCACCTTTGAAGATGAACCTGGACAACAACTGCTGAGAAGGGCATCCCATGGAAAATTGGCACGATGGGGTGCAGCTGGGAACAAAATGCAAATGTTGGGAGTGTTCCAACCATCATATCTGCCTGAGATTCAGATCTGGTTGGTAACAGAATATTTCAGACAGCATGTCTAGAGAAGGAACAGTTGCAACTCCAATTAGCGAGATAATGTTACGGGATTCTCGGGAAATGAACTACGATAGCAAGCTCCAAAACATGAGTGGGTTCCGCTACAAACATGTGAACACGCTGTCCCAGACAAGCATGATCACATGGTAGTCTTACAATGAAACACTACCGAGTTCTGGTTGGGAACCATCAACGAGGATATTGAAGTCCTTGCATAAGGCATGCTCTTAAGAAGGAACTTCTTCTCCTTGAACAATTCAATCACTGGCTTGGTGTGCTAGGGAATACATATGGAATGGAGGTAATTAATCTACCAAACCATAGAATACCTTCGCACTTGCATAACTGACTTGGGATGATTCCAAAGGAAACAAAACAATCTTTCTCGAACTCACGGCGGCAACTTGCACCAAATGCACATGAATTCGAGGAAGTCACTTCTTCCATCCAAGCATAAGCTTCATGAACGGAACACGAAGGCATTGCTTACAAAGTTTTCAACACTAGGTTGATGTTCAACATGAATCATGGGGGAGACAAAATGCTGCTGATGGGTTCAACAACAACTCATCGGAATTTCCATATAACTGGACTTCCACCATCATGTGAACACAGTGATAGCATTGGTCAGACCAAAAGATGTAATGGTGTTTGCTCGAGGGATCAACCACGAGTAAGACAACATTACGAACATCGTTGGTTCTGATTTGACTTGACGATAGCCCATACTCAAGTCAAAGTTTTGACAAGGCAGTAGATCCAACAACTGATCACGAGGACCAATCGATGGAGATATCATCTCTCTTCAACACACACACACACAAGGATATCCCATAGAACGAACTAAGTTAGGCAAGCGTTTTCCTTCCAACTCTCCAAGTTGTTGTTTAGCTTAACCAACTAGCTCAAGGGTATCCAACACAGATTCTTGGAGAATGGCTGGTTTAGGGGAAAACCAACTTGATCACGAGCTCAACATAACAGTCAGGGGACAACCTGGTAATACTTCCGAGAAGATATTCGGAAAATCACGAACCACCGATATGTTACTAAGCTCGAGAACAACCTTGCTTTTCAGGGCAAGGTGATATGATCAAAAGAGTGAGGGATTGACACAATCCTAACTTATTGATCGAGGAGTGCACCAGGAATAAGGACTAGGTAGCACGATCAATCTTAGGATGATGATTTAATAACCAACACGCTAAGAATGAGAATATTGTCCATTAACCACCAAGCAACGGAGTTGCTAGGAGTATTGATTTCACACATCACAACTCACTTGCCGGTATTCCAGTTACAATAACACGGAGACCGAGGAATGAACGATGATGGCGAGAAGTATCACTGTATCAAGGGTTCATAGGAGGTTGTGCAAATCCTATGATATTCTTGACATAAAGAGGGCAATACTTCATGGTAGAACAGAATCAAAAGCTGGATTGGCATTTTGATCTGCGAAATACAACTGCTTTGACCCAATCGTAGATATGGATGAGGTACTGGAGTGTGTTTCTCCTAGTCATTCTGAAATAGAATGGCTTGACGGACCACAAGAATAATAGGCATCGATGAACATGAATGCACAACTATTCCTGACTATCAGTTGATAGATGGAGGTCAGAAAACAACTAAAGAGGGACAACTCAAAGGAACATATGTTTTTCTGAGTTGTGGATGCATAGGTTAGTATGTCGAACAAGTTCAACATATTTCTTCCGGATAACCCATGCCGAAAAGGAAGGACTGGCAGGTTCACAATATAGAATGGAGAACTCATCAAGAGCACTCTGGTTGTGATCTTTTGGTTCAAAAGAACTCCTGCCAAGAATGGTTCATGGTATTTGGAAGAACGATATACCACGGACCTCGAAGACTATCACAAGGTTACTAATATCTTAAGGAAACTAGAAAATACTAACAACATGAAGTAGGGTGAATCTCGGGTTCAAAAACCTAGGAGTAGAATACCTAGTACTAAGTAGCATCACAGGATGCTTTCGGCATGATGGCCAGATTCATCACACTAGGAACATAGAACATGGCTAGATTACTAGGTGACTCCCTAAAACACCTAGGGTCATAATAATAGCTCCAACAGAAATGTCGAGGTAGTGGAGTACCTCAACTCAGCAATTAGTGTGGTTAATCTGGCCCAATGAACATTAGAAACGGAGAGAAGGGATTTGCAAATGCATCAGACTATTTAGAAATCTGGGATGACTCGGATAGCATAACGGCTGTAAATGCTCAAAAAGAATTGAGACATCCTGCAAAATAGTGGCATGACCACTCAACATCACAATATCAAGGTTCTGAGACCAGCTATGAACACACGAAAGTAGTAAAAACTGAACTACGATTTGAAACTATCAATTCTATAAGTCTATGGATTAGTAACACGTCATCCTGATAGATAGATGAGAAGGCCTAGTTCTTAATCCCCGTAGAAGGGAAGAGGATGACTCAGATCAGAAGGACATGAGGTATAATAAGGAGTAAAAAGAGCCTTATGCTCCCTTCCACAATCAATTCCCTTACATAACTAAAGCATTTCTAGACACAACTTCGACCGGTTTGGCTTGGTAATCCTACAGGCAGTCAGGCTCTAATACCAAAGCTGTCAGGACCCTGATTCCAAGTCACATCGATCTAGCCGGTAACACCTCATATCACTTTGCGGCCTCACGCACGGTATTCCCGCGGGTGTCGCCTTACCATGGCCCGGGACCGTTTGTGCCTTTTGGCTTACGTATATGATAGTGTCGCTAGCATCCATATGACAGAGAATCTGGGCCGACATGACTAGTCGTGAACCCAAAGCGGCACTAACCCATGGGGACAGGCATACATGAATCAACATCGAGCATGTCGGTCAGCAGCGTGTGAATCCAGGCTGTAGCACTGGGCTAACAGGACTCCAGGAACCCGGGCTGTAGCAGGCTAGGCAGGACTCCGGATGTCACCGCGTGACATTTCCCCGAAAGGGCAGACACAGGAACGAAGTGAAACACATGCCAGCCAGTCAAGCGTCCTGAGCAGTAGTGCTGGGCTAGCAGGACTCCGGTGAACCGGGCAGTAGCAGACTACTATGGCTCATGGAAGCACTAGACTACATTTCCCCATAAGAGAGGCTGCCAAGGATAAACAACTAGATTGTCAGATCCCACACATACCAAGCATTTCAATCATACACACAATATGCTCGATATGTGTAAATACAACATGGCATCACAACATAACTCTACGACTCAAGTATTTATTCATTAGGCTCCAAGGAGCGAGATATTACAAACATGGGTCTCATGACCCAACAATCAGAGCATACAAATCAAAGCACATGCGGAAGCTTAACATGTATGAGTACAGACATCTACAAATGAAAAAGGCTTAGAAGCCTGACTATCTACCAGATCCTGCCGAGGGCACAAGATCATAGCTGAGGTATCAAGCTAAACGTCGAAGTCCACGCGAAACTACTAGCGAGACAGAAGTCTCTCTGCAAAACATAAATTAAGCAAACATGAGTACAAATGTACCCAGCAAGACTTACATCAGAACTAACTACATATGCATCGGTATCAACAAAGGGGGCGGTGGAGTTTAACTGCAGCAAGCCAGCTTTGACTCGGTGGCTATCCTAAACTACGACTGCAAGTAACTCTTTTGAGGTGGCGCACACGAGTCCACATATTCACCATATCAATACACCACTATGGATCCGCTCCCGTCTCCCTACGAGAAGGCCATCCATAGCACTCACGTTTATCTTGCGCATTTTAGAGTATCCACTTTCACTTGTCTATGAACTGTTATAGGCAACCCAGAAGTCCTTCTCCGCAGACATGGCTATTCGAATAGATGATGTTAACCCTGCAGGGGTGTACTTCTTCATACATGTTTCCACCACTTAGCGTCTGCACACGACATGTGCTCGGCAGACTTCAAGCGAAAGCCGACGTGGGTGTAGACCATGACCTACCTAAACACTCAAGTCTCTAGTCCAGGTTTATCTCCTATCCAGGTTCCATCCGTAGGGAGTCCGGCCGAGGTTTCCACATACGGCCCCGAACGATGTGTACAGGGTTCCGCGACACCTAACGGGTGCCCGGTATACCCGGCTACGTGCCTACCACATCACAGCCCACCCCTCGGGTCAGCGTTGCCCACGGCCTCCAGCATACTACAAACACCAGAAACTACTTGCAACTCCTGGACAGAGGACAAGGGTGATTAAGAAGTCGAGCGGGGTCATATTTCAGGGCCCAATGCATGGTAGTAGCTGTATCATGGATCACAAACACAGAACTCAGTTCCTGAGGACGGCTTCAATGAGACAACCCACCATGTACTCCTACATGGCCTCTCACCACTACCTTTACCAAATCATGTTCACACACTTAGCTCATACACAGTAGGACATGTTCACACACCTCTGATTTGTCCCTGATGAATCAGACCTGACTCAACTCTAAGCAGTAGCAGGCATGACAAAGAAGCATGAATGAGTAGGCACAACAGGGGTCAAACAACTCCGACTCATGCTAGTGGGTTTCATCTATTTACTGTGGCAATGACAGGTCATGCAGAGGATAAAGGGGTTCAGCTACCGCAGCAAGTAACAGATGAATCGTTGTTGTCCTAATGTAGTAAAAGAGAGTAGGAGCGAGAGAGTGGGTTTGTATCGGAATGAACAAGGGGGTTTTGCTTGCCTGGCACTTCTGAAGATAGTATAGTTCTTCATATGTGTCATCGAACTCGTCGTCGGAACCACGTCTATCAAGAGGGGACAATTACCGGCAAACAAAGAGGGACACAATCAATGCAATGCAACAAATATGATGCATGATAATGTCATGGCAATATGCTGTTGATTGAGCTAATGCAACTAGCAACCATATTAAATGAAGTTGGTTTGAACCAAGGGTTCAAATTCAAACTCCATATGTGAAATTCAAATGCCATTTAATTGATTTGACCTGATCAGCAGGTATAAGATTATCTAACATGCATGAAAGTGGTACAGATGGATAGATTGGATTTTTCTGATCATTTTTCATATATAAATTATTTCATTCTGAGCTACGGTTGATTTTCTATGATTTTTAGAAGTTTTGGCTATTTTCTGGAATTTCCTGTAAAAGAATAAATCCAGAAAATAAGTTCCTGCGTCAGCATGATGTCGTGGTGACATCAGCAGGTCAAAGGCGACGGTCCAGGTCAACCCTGACCTGTGGGTCCCGTCTGTCAGTGGTTAGTTAAGCTAACTAAATTTAGTTAGCATTAAACTAACATTAATCGAGTTTAGTTAGCGGCCTGGGTCCCACAAGTCAGTGACCCAGGGGGTCCAACTGGGGTCAACCCAGGTCAAACTCGCCGGAGTTGACCCGGGGCTCGTCGCCGGCAAGGCCAGGGACGGTGGAGAGGTGCGGGTTTCCTCCTCCGGCAACCAAATGGCCGGCGGAGGGCGTCTACGTGACGCGGGCGCTCGTCCGCGTCGAGTAATGGCATCGGCTGGGCCTGAGATGGCCGGAGTCATCACCAGCATCGACCTTGGCGGTCGCCGGAGCTCGGGCGAGCTCGGGGTCGACGCTACGGTGGCCGGGGAGGCTCATGCGAGGCACCTACGTGCTCTACGCGGCGCAGGGAGGGAGCTAAGCACGATGGCCAGGCCGCTAGGTGGCCGGAGGCACGTCGGCGGCGGTCACAGGCGGTGGCGGGTTTCGGTCATCGGTGAAACGGTGACTAGAGCTAGAAAACGTCACGGAGAGAAGGGGGACACGGTGTAGAAGCTCACGGGGATCATGTAGGGCTGGTCGGCGATCTCGGGGAGGGGCCGGAGCAAGTGGGGCGGCGATGGCGATCTCGGCGGACCGAGGTTGAAGAAGACGACGTGGCCGGAATTCGAGGGCGTCTGGCGGGGCGTGGCTCGGTGAGGGGGTCGAGGACGAAGTGGCGGAGCTTCTGGGCGCGTCGGTGAGGCGTGGGGTGGCCGGTGGCCACCGTGGAGCTCGTCGGAGGCGACGACTGTGTTCGGTCACGCTCGGGGAAGGAATAGAGGGCGAGGGAGAGAGCAGAGAGTGAGGGAGAGGAGCGAGGGGCCAAGGGGCGTCTCCGTGGCATCACTAGAAGGTCCAGGGAGGAAGCAGAAGGTGCCCAGGGGCGAGCGCGCGCACGACAGCGAGCTGCTCCTACTGGCAGGAGGAAGACAACGCGGTGGGGTGGTGGGCTGGGCTCTCTACGGTGCTGGGCCATAGCTGGGCCGACTAGGTGGGCTGCATAGTGAGGCCAGGTAAGTTTCTGCTTCTTTCCTTTCTTTCTGTTTCAATTCTTTTTTTCTGTTTTTGTTTAATATTTGCCACTGTTTGCAAATTCACATGAACTAAAACAGTGCCAAACTACTATGATTGTTTTTATGCACATACTTTGGACTAGGCCAGATGTACATAAAATAACTCAGGGTTATTTGAAATATATTCCATATATTAGGAATATAATTCCAAATTCAAATAAAATATGATTTAAATTCAGTGCCAGAAATTATTCTTTAAAAATGTTCATTATTTTTGGTTTGGGTCTAAGCCCTTGCCAAAAATACCAGACATTAATGAAGAGCATTTTTGGTTCATTGAATGCATTTTTTTAAGCTGGACCTATTTGGATTTTTAAAGTGCTAGGGTTTGATCACCCCCATTTCAGGTTTCCAATAAATTTAGACATGATGCATGGATGATTATGCAACTACTTGCAAACAAACTCTAGGGCTGTGACACTGACCACCTCCATACAGGTGCCTCTCCCAATGCTCCACCATGTAGTAGAGGCTGGCTCTTGCATGAGAGCCCACTTCTCCACTTTTTCCTTGCCTCTATTTCCTCCACATATGCAAAAATGCCATATAAAGCGCACTATTGTACTTACTTTTACTTGCTCCTACAAGTTCTTAAGCTTGCCACATAGGCATAAAGTTTGATGTGGCAAGTTATTCAAGAAGAGAGAGACTAGTTTGGTGACCCAAGGAAGAAACGGTGCTGAGCGCGTGTACCTAGGTGAAAAGACAATTTTGAGTCTATAGCTAATTAAATGAAGCAAACTTAGCAACACCATTTCATTGGAAGAGGTCACTCCTTGGCAAATGCAATAAATACTAGTACTCCATGTGTCCCATAATATAAGAACGTTTTTGGCACTACACTAGTGTCAAAAACGTTCTTATATTATGGGACGGAGGGAGTACGAAGAAAGAGATAGAGAGGAGTAAAAAAATACACTTATAGCCAACCTTGTTGTAGTATGAGTGACTAAGTGATGACTATGTATAACATGCCAAACATCAGATAGCCTAACGCGTCGTGTTAAATCTCCAAGGACGCGACCGCATGAGCGACGCGACGGCCGTGGTAGGCGCGACCACGATACGGGATGCTGGCAGCCCTTGGATCTAAGATCAAACGGTCGCATGCTAAGTTGCTAAAAATTTGTAGAATAACCCTCCAGGATAGGATATTCACCCATAGGTCTAGAATCACGCCATGCAACCGTTCGATCTCAGATCCAAGGGCTCTCGGAAGCCCGTATCATGGGAGAATGGAAAGCCACTACCCTGCCGTTCGCACACTGGCAGTTCGCTCCTACTCGTCCCCGCACGTCCTTCAATACTACGGCGGTTCGCTCCTAGTCGTCCCGTCCATTCACATTACGGTAGTTCCACTAATCCTAACCCTCCTCCCAAATCCATGGCATCCCAAATCTCCAGGATCGGCAGTGAGTACAAGGTTAGAACCATCACCGGCGATGAGTTCGACGTCATCTACACCCGTTCTTCCGCGACGGTGAAAGGATGCCTTTCTTGCTTCAGACGCATGTTCGAAAACTCAAATGATGAGTGGGTCGCTGGGCTAGATGTTGAGTACACCACAGTCCTAGGACGAGAGAAGGATCTAAAGGACGAAGAGAGGAAGAAGCCCGCCGTGATCCAGGTTTGCATGCACAACTTATGCTTGGTCTACCACATATGCCATGTGACGTTGAGTGCCAGGATTTTAAGGACTTCCTCGGGAGCAACCTAGTCAAATTTGTTACTGTAGACTTTGGTAACGACAAAGAAGTCCTGCGTCGGGTAGGCCTCGTTGTATGCAACACCTTCGACCTCCAAAAGAATCGACTGGTGTCCTCTCTTCAGCCTTCAATGCTGACCCTGGCAGGAGCCATGGTTCATCCTTCGTACGGTAAACTGGAGAAACCTCCATACACGTTTCATCGTCATGCATGGCAGCGGAATGTACTAGATATAGACCACATCTAGTACGCTGCAATGGATGGCTACCTTTGCTTCAATATCTACAAGGGTTGGATGAAGAGCAACAGCCAAGTGTGCGGTTCAAGCAAAGAAGTATCGGCCAAGAGGAAGAGGGACAAGGACGAAGTCGAGGACGTGGACCAGGACTCGGAGTAAGGTGGCAGTGTCGTTGCTCATGGTGGTTCTAATGCAGTGTCTACCGGAATAGTTGCAAAGTTTAATTTCAGGTGTGCTTAATTTAATTTGAGGGGTGTGTTGTGCTGAGCCCTCGGCAGAACTATGTTATGTTTCTTCTTGTTACTTTAACTCTTCAGTACGTACATACAAGTATTTCTTACATTTCATCTTTTAGTTGGTACAGTACTACCACTCGTTTCTTCACATTATATACGTACAATATATATGGCCAACATCATATAGCCAGCAGTTTAGTTGTCAAAGAATCTAAGGGTGCTTAGTTTTGTCAAAGAATTCCAGGGTGCTTAGTTTTATTTGAGGGGTGGGTTCTGCACTTGTGCTGGACACCATTATTGTGACAAGCCTTTTTAATGGTACTATATGCATAATTTGGCGACGAGTGCTCTCTATATGTACCACCTTTTTTTAATTTCAAGTTTTGCTCCATGGCGCAATCCATACTACTACTGTACAAAAGTGGAGTATATACACTTTTTTAAAGGCTAGAGGGCGGGGCAGTCTAGCTCAGTCGGTTTCACGAGAGGCGAGGGCCTTTGTGATTTGACGACTCATTACTGCTGTCAAATCGAATAGTACTGCGCCGCCCGCTGCACGCCCAGCGCCTCCATTAAACCCCTCCGTTAAACCCGCATGCAAACCGAGAATCCTATTCCGGCCACACGTCTGTTCATGAGCGGGCCGGAATTAAACGCAACACCGGCCGAGCTCCTCCCGTTCGCCCTCAGTTTAAACGAGGCCAGACGGCGGCCAAGCTCCTACCGTCTGCCCTCTATTTACACGAGGCCAGACAGACAGCGGGCAAGAATCACACCCCTCCGCCGCTCCCCCATCTCCTCCTTCACCATTTTCTCCACTCCTCCGATAGCTTCCGATGAGCCGTTCTCCGGCATATTACCCGGCTAGGTGGCCCGCCGAGCCCTCCGGATACGGGCGAGGCCGCTCCGTGCTTCACCAACCTCGCTTGGCCCAACGGAGCCAGTTGCTGCCCCAAGCAGGAGCGTGGTTCAGCAACTCGCCGCTCCAATTCAGCTCAATGAGGAGTGGCGAGTTGCTCCACGCCGGCACGGCGGCAAGCACGCCGGTACGGGCGCCGTCGCTGCCGCGTCGTACTGCGCCACCAGTGTCTACGGTGGCCGCGCCTCCCGTGTCTGTGGGTGCGCCTCCCGTGCCTGCGGCAGCGCCATGCAGGTGTTGGAAATAAGCCCTAGAGGCAATAATAAAATGGTTATTATTATATTTCATTGTTCATGATAATTGTCTATTGTTCATGCTATAATTGTGTTATCCGAAAATTGGAATACATGTGCGAATACATAGACCACAACACGTCCCTAGTGAGCCTCTAGTTGACTATCTCGTTGATCAAAGGATAGTCATGGTTTCCTGACTATGGACATTAGATGTCATTGATAACGGGATCACATCATTAGGAGAATGATGTGATGGACAAGACCCAATCCTAAGCATAGCTCAAAGATCGTGTAGTTCATTTGATGTAGCTTTTCTGAATGTCAAGTATCATTTCCTTAGACCATGAGATTGTGCAACTCCCGGACACCGTAGGAGTGCCTTGGGTGTGCCAAACGTCACAACGTAACTGGGTGACTATAAAGGTACATTACAAGTATCTCCGAAAGTGTCTGTTGTGTTGGCACGAATCGAGACTGGGATTTGTCACTCCGTATGACGGAGAGGTATCTCTGGGCCCACTCGGTAATGCATCATCATAATGAGCTCAATGTGATCAAGTGGTTGATCATGGGATCATGCATTACGGTACGAGTAAAGTGACTTGCCGGTAACGAGACTGAACAAGGTATTGGGATACCGACAATCGAGTCTCGTGCAAGTAACGTACCGATTGACAAAGGGAATTGTATACGGATTGATTGAATCCTCAACATCGTGGTTCATCCGATGAGATCATCGTGGAGCATGTGGGAGCCAACATGGGTATCCAGATCCCGCTGTTGGTTATTGACCGGAGAGTCGTCTCGGTCATGTCTGCATGTCTCCCGAACCCGTAGGGTCTACACACTTAAGGTTCGGTGACGCTAGGGTTGTTAGGAAGACTTGTATGTGATTACCAAATGTTGTTCAGTGTACCGGATGAGATCCCGGATGTCACGAGGAGTTCCGGAATGGTCCGGAGGTAAAGATTTATATATGGGAAGTTGTCATACGGTCGCCGGAAAGGTTCGGGGGCATATCGGTATTGTACCGGGGCCACCGGAGGGGTTCCGGGGGTCCACCGGGAGGGGCCACCTCTTCTGGAGGGCCTTATGGGCTGTATGGAGAAGGTAACTAGCCCAAGTGGGCTGGGGCGCCACACCCCCCTAGGGCCCATGCGCCTAGGGCTTTGGGAGAAACCCTAAAGGGGGCGCCCCCTTGGTTCGGGGGCAAGCCCCCCTCCCCTTGGCCGCCGCCCCCCCTCTAGATCTCATCTAGAGGGGGCCGGCCCCCTTCCCCCTTCCCCTATAAATAGAGGGGTGAGGGGAGGGCTGCATACAACATCCAAGGCGCAGCCCCTCCCCTCCCCAACACCTCTCCTCCATAAGAGCTTGGCGAAGCCCTGCCGGAGTACTGCAGCTTCACCACCACCACGCCGTCGTGCTGCTGTTGGAGCCCTCTTCCTAAACCTCTCCCTCCTCCTTGCTGGATCAAGGCGCGGGAGACGTCCTCGCTCCGTACGTGTGTTGAACGCGGAGGTGTCGTCCGTTCGGCGCTAGGATCTTCGGTGATTTGGATCACGACGAGTACGACTCCATCAACCCCGTTCTCTTGAACGCTTCCGCTCGTGATCTACAAGGGTATGTAGATGCATTCCTCTCTCCCTTGTTGCTAGATGACTCCATAGATTGATCTTGGTGATGTGTAGAAAATTTTAAAATTCTGCTACGTTCCCCAACAGTGGCATCATGAGCTATGTCTATGCGTAGTTTCTATGCACGAGTAGAACACAAAGCAGTTGTGGGCGTCGAAATTGTCAATTTGCTTGCCATTACTAGTCTTATCTTGATTCGGCGACATTGTGGGATGAAGCGGCCCGGACCAACCTTACACGTACGCTTACGTGAGACCGGTTCCACCGACTGACATGCACTAGTTGCATAAGGTGGCTGGCGGGTGTCTGTCTCTCCCACTTTAGTCGGATCGGATCCGATGAACAGGGTCCTTATGAAGGGTAAATAGAAATTGGCAATTCATGTTGTGGTTTTGGCGTAGGTAAGAAACGTTCTTGCTAGAATCCTATAGCAGCCACGTAAAAACTTGCAACAACAATTAGAGGACGTCTAACTTGTTTTTGCAGCAAGTGTTTTGTGATGTGATATGGCCAAAGGATGTGATGAATGATATATGTGATGTATGAGATGATCATGTTCTTGTAATAGGAATCACGACTTGCATGTCGATGAGTATGACAACCGGCAGGAGCCATAGGAGTTGTCTTTATTTATTTATGACCTGCGTGTCAACATAAACGTCATGTAATTACTTTACTTTACTGCTAAAGCGTTAGCCATAGTATTAGAAGTATTAGATGACGAGACAACTTCAAGAAGACACGATGATGGAGATCATGATGATGGAGATCATGGTGTCATGCCGGTGACAATGGTGATCATGGAGCCTCGAAGATGGAGATCAAAAGGAGCAAATGATATTGGCCATATCATGTCACTGTGTGATTGCATGTGATGTTTATCAAGTTTTACATCTTATTTGCTTAGAACAACGGTAGTTTAAATAAGATGATCCCTCATAATAATTTCAAGAAAGTATTCCCCCTAACTATGCACCATTGCGAAGGTTCGTTGTTTCGAAGCACCACGTGATGATCGGGTGTGATAGATTCTAACGTTTGAATACAACGGGTGTAAGTCAGATTTACACATGCAATACACTTAGGTTGACTTGACGAGCCTAGCATGTACAGACATGGCCTCGGAACACAGAAGACCGAAAGGTCGAGCATAAGTCGTATAGAAGATACGATCAACATGAAGATGTTCACCGATGTTGACTAGTCCGTCTCACATGATGATCGGACACGGCCTAGTTAACTCGGATCATGTTATACTTAGATGACTGGAGGGATGTCTATCTGAGTGGGAGTTCATTGAATAATTTGATTAGATGAACTTAATTATCATGAACTTAGTCTAAAATCTTTACAATATGTCTTGTAGATCAAATGGCCCACGTTGTCCTCAACTTCAACGCGTTCCTAGAGAAAACCAAGCTGAAAGACGATGGCAGCAACTATACGGACTGGGTCCGGAACGTGAGGATCATCCTCATAGCTGCCAAGAAAGATTATGTCCTAGAAGCTCCGCTAGGTGACGCACCCGTCCCACAGAACCAAGACGTTATGAATGCTTGGCAGTCACGTGCTAATGATTACTCCCTCGTTCAGTGCGGCATGCTTTCCAGCTTAGAACCGGGGCTCCAAAAGCGTTTTGAGAGACACAGAGCATATGAGATGTTCGAAGAGCTGAAAATGGTTTTTCAAGCTCATGCCCAGGTCGAGAGATATGAAGTCTCCGACAAGTTCTTCAGCTGTAAGATGGAGGAAAATAGTTCTGTCAGTGAGCACATACTCAAAATGTCTGGGTTGCATAACCGCTTGACTCAGCTGGGAGTTAATCTCCCGGATGACGCGGTCATTGACAAAATCCTTTAGTCGCTTCCACCAAGCTACAAGAGCTTTGTGATGAACATCAATATGCAGGGGATGGAAAAGACCATTCCTGAGGTATATTCAATGCTGAAATCAGCAGAGGTAGAAGTCAAAAAGGAACATCAAGTGTTGATGGTGAATAAAACCACTAAGTTCAAGAAAGGCAAGGGTAAGAAGAACTTCAAGAAGGACGGCAAGGGAGTTGCCGCGCCCGGTAAGCAAGCTGCCGGGAAGAAGCCAAAGAATGGACCCAAGCCCGAGACTGAGTGTTTTTATTGCAAGGGAAGTGGTCACTGGAAGCGGAACTGCCCCAAATACTTAGCGGACAAGAAGGCCGGCAACACGAAAGGTATGTGTGATATACATGTAATTGATGTGTACATTACCTGTACTCGTAGTAGCTCCTGGGTATTTGGTACCGGTGCGGTTGCTCACATTCGTAACCCAAAGCAGGAGCTGCGGAATAAGCGGAGACTAGCGAAGGACAAGGTGACGATGTGCGTCGGGAATGGTTCCAAGGTCGATGTGATCGCCGTCGGCACGCTACCTCTACATTTACCTACGGGATTAGTTTTAAACCTAAATAATTGTTATTTAGTGCCAGCTTTGAGCATGAACATTGTATCAGGATCTCGTTTAATCGAGATGGCTACTCATTTAAATCCAAGAATAATGGTTGTTCTATTTATATGAGAGATATGTTTTATGGTCATGCTCCGATGGTGAATGGTTTATTCTTAATGAATCTCGAGCGTAATGCTACACATATTCATAGTGTGAATACCAAAAGATGTAAGGTTGATAATGATAGTCCCACATACTTGTGGCACTGCCGCCTTGGTCACATAGGTGTCAAACGCATGAAGAAGCTCCATGCAGATGGAATTTTAGAGTCTCTTGATTACGAATCATTTGACACGTGCGAACCATGCCTCATGGGTAAAATGACCAAGACTCCGTTCTCAGGAACAATGGAGCGAGCAACCAACTTATTGGAAATCATACATACTAATGTGTGTGGTCCAATGAGTGTTGAGGCTTGCGGTGGCTATCGTTATGTTCTCACCCTCACCGATGACTTGAGTAGATATGGGTATGTCTACTTAATGAAACACAAGTCTGAGACCTTTGAAAAGTTCAAGGAATTTCAGAGTGAGGTTGAGAATCAACGTGACAGGAAAATCAAGTTCTTGCGATCAGATCGTGGGGGAGAATACTTGAGTCACGAATTTGGCACACACTTAAGAAAATGTGGAATAGTTTCACAACTCATGCCGCCTAGAACACCTCAGCGTAATGGTGTGTCCAAACGTCGTAATCGCACTCTATTAGATATGGTGCGATCTATGATGTCTCTTACCGATTTACCTCTATCATTTTGGGGCTATGCTTTAGAGACTGCCGCATTCACTTTAAATAGGGCTCCGTCGAAATACGTTGAGACGACACCGTATGAATTATGGTTTGGGAAGAAACCTAAGCTGTCGTTTCTAAAAGTTTGGGGATGCGATGCTTATGTCAAGAAACTTCAACCTAAAAAGCTCGAACCCAAGTCGGAAAAATGCGTCTTCATAGGATACCCTAAAGAAACTGTTGGGTATACCTTCTACCTCAGATCTGAAGGCAAGATCTTTGTTGCCAAGAATGGGTCCTTTCTAGAGAAAGAGTTTCTCTCGAAATAAATAAGTGGGAGGAAGGTAGAACTTGATGAAGTATTACCTCTTGAACCGGTAAGTGGCGCAGCTCAAGAAAATGTTCCTGAGGTGCCTGCACCGACTAGAGAGGAAGTTGATGATGATGATCATGAAACTTCAGATCAAGTTGCTACTGAACTTCGGAGGTCCACAAGGACACGTTCCGCACCAGAGTGGTACGGCAACCCTGTCTTGGAAATCATGTTGTTAGACAATGGTGAACCTTCGAACTATGAAGAAGCAATGGCGGGCCCGGATCCCGACAAATGGCTGGAAGCCATGAAATCCGAGATAGGATCCATGTATGAAAATGAAGTATGGACTTTGAGTGAATTGTCCGTTGATCGGCGAGCCATAGAAAATAAATGGATCTTTAAATAGAAGACAGACGCGGATGGTAATGTAACCATCTATAAAGCTCGGCTTGTCGCTAAGGGTTATCGACAAGTTCAAGGGGTTGACTATGATGAGACTTTCTCACCCGTAGCGAAGCTGAAGTCCGTACGAATCATGTTAGCAATTGCCGCATTCTATGATTATGAGATATGGCAAATGGACGTCAAAACGGCATTCCTTAATGGTTTCCTTAAGGAAGAATTGTATATGATGCAACTGGAAGGTTTTGTCGATCCTAAGAATGCTGACAAGGTGTGCAAGCTCCAACGCTCGATTTATGGGCTAGTGCAAGCATCTCGGAGTTGGAACATTCGTTTTGATGAGATGATCAAAGCGTTTGGGTTTACGTAGACTTATGGAGAAGCCTGCATTTACAAGAAAGTGAGTGGGAGCTCTGTAGAATTTCTCATATTGTATGTGGATGACATACTGTTGATGGGAAATGATATAGAATTCTTGGAAAACATAAAGGCCTACTTGAACAAGTGTTTTTCAATGAAGGACCTTGGAGAAGCTGCTTATATATTAGGCATCAAGATCTATAGAGATAGATCGAGACGCCTCATTGGTCTTTCCCAGAGTACGTACCTTGACAAGATATTGAAGAAGTTCAAAATGGATCAGTCAAAGAAGGGGTTCTTGCCTGTATTGCAAGGTACGAGATTGAGCACGGCTCAATGCCCGACCACGGCAGAAGATAGAGAAAAGATGAGTGTCGTCCCCTATGCCTCGGCCATAGGGTCTATCATGTATGCTATGCTGTGTACCAGACCTGATGTAAACCTTGCCGTAAGTTTGGTAGGAAGGTACCAAAGTAATCCCGGCATGGAACACTGGACAGCGGTCAAGAATATCCTGAAGTACCTAAAAAGGACTAAGTAAATGTTTCTCGTTTATGGAGGTGACGAAGAGCTCGTCATAAAGGGTTACGTCGATGCTAGCTTTGACACAGATCTGGATGACTCTAAGTCACAAACCGGATACGTGTATATTTTGAATGGTGGGGCAGTAAGCTGGTGCAGTTGCAAGCAAAGCGTTGTGGCGGGATCTACATGTGAAGCAGAGTACATGGCAGCCTCGGAGGCAGCACAAGAAGCAGTCTGGGTGAAGGAGTTCATTACCGACCTAGGAGTCATACCCAATGCGTCGGGCCCGATGACTCTCTTCTGTGACAACACTGGAGCTATTGCCCTTGCCAAGGAGCCCATGTTTCACAGGAAGACCAAGCATATCAAGCGTCGCTTCAACTCCATTCGTGAAAGTGTTCAAAATGGAGACATAGAGATTTGTAAAGTACATACGGACCTGAATGTAGCAGATCCGTTGACTAAACCTCTCCCTAGAGCAAAACATGATCAACACCAAAACTGCATGGGTGTTCGATTCATCACAATGTAACTAGAATATTGACTCTAGTGCAAGTGGGATACTGTTGGAAATATGCCATAGAGGCAATAATAAAATGGTTATTATTATATTTCATTATTCATGATAATTGTCTATTGTTCATGCTATAATTGTGTTATCCAGAAATCGTAATACATGTGTGAATACATAGACCACAACACATCCCTAGTGAGCCTCTAGTTGACTAGCTCGTTGATCAAACGATAGTCATGGTTTCCTGACTATGGACATTAGATGTCATTGATAACGGGATCACATCATTAGGAGAATGATGTGATGGACAAGACCCAATCCTAAGCATAGCTCAAAGATCGTGTAGTTCATTTGCTGTAGCTTTTTTGAATGTCAAGTATCATTTCCTTAGACCATGAGATTGTGCAACTCCCGGACACCGTAGGAGTGCCTTGGGTGTGCCAAACGTCACAACATAACTGGGTGACTATAAAGGTACATTACAGGTATCTCCAAAAGTGTCTGTTGGGTTGGCATGAATTGAGACTGGGATTTGTCACTCCGTATGACGGAGAGGTATCTCTGGGCCCACTCGGTAATGCATCATCATAATGAGCTCAATGTGATCAAGTGGTTGATCACGGGATCATCCATTACGGTACGAGTAAAGTGACTTGCCGGTAACGAGACTGAACAAGGTATTGGGATACCGACGATCGAGTCTCGGGCAAGTAACGTACCGATTGACAAAGGGAATTGTATACGGATTGATTGAATCCTCGACATCGTGGTTCATCTGATGAGAACATCGTGGAGCATGTGGGAGCCAACATGGGTATCCAGATCCCTCTGTTGGTTATTGACCGGAGAGTCGTCTCGGTAATGTCTGCATGTCTCCCGAACCCGTAGGGTCTACACACTTAAGGTTCGGTGACGCTAGGGTTGTTAGGAAGACTTGTATGTGATTGCCGAATGTTGTTCGGAGTCCCAGATGAGATCCCGGATGTCACGAGGAGTTCCGGAATGGTCCAGAGGTAAAGATTTATATATGGGAAGTTGTCATACGGTCGCCGGAAAGGTTCGGGGGCATATCGGTATTCTACCGGGGCCACCGGAGGGGTTCCGGGGGTCCACCCGGAGGGGCCACCTCTTCCGGAGGGCCTTATGGACTGTATGGAGAAGGGAACCAGCCCAAGTGGGCTGGGGCACCACACCCCCCTAGGTCCCATGCGCCTAGGGCTTTGGGGGAAACCCTAAAGGGGGCGCCCCCTTGCTTGGGGGGCAAGCCCCCCTCCCCTTGGCCGCCGCCCCCCCCTCTAGATCTCATCTAGAGGGGGCCGCCCCCCTTCCCCCTTCCCCTATAAATAGAGGGGTGAGGGGAGGGCTTCATACAACATCCAAGGCGCAGCCCCTCCCCTCCCCAACACCTCTCCTCCTCCATAGGAGCTTGGCGAAGCCCTGCCGGAGTACTGCAGCTTCACCACCACCATGCCGTCGTGCTGCTGTTGGAGCTCTCTTCCTCAACCTCTCCCTCCTCCTTGCTGGATCAAGGCGCGGGAGACGTCCTCGCTCCGTACGTGTGTTGAACACGAAGGTGCCGTCTGTTCGGCGCTAGGATCTTCGGTGATTTGGATCACGACGAGTACGACTGCATCCACCCCGTTCTCTTGAACGCTTCCGCTCGTGATCTACAAGGGTATGTAGATGCACTCCTCTCTCCCTCGTTGCTAGATGAATCCATAGATTGATCTTGGTGATGCGTAGAAAATTTTAAAATTCTGCTACGTTCCCCAACAGCAGGCAGAGACAGAAGCCGGGTGCGTGGAGAGCGACGAGTCGGTGGCCAGCTTCTCCGTGTCCGCCGCCATCATCGAGGAGAAGTAGAACACGGGAGGCCGCCGCCACTTGGGACCCATGAAGGCCACCGCCGAGGCGACGACCGTGGATTCAGGTGGGTTCTTTGCTGCTTCGTCTCTTCTGAGGACCTTCGTCGACCCCGCAAGTGTCTGACGGACAAGAGGAAGACAAAGGGATCCGCGGGCGGCCATTTAGATTATGTACTCCCTCTCCAACTGGCGGGGAATTTTTGTTCTAAGAATGGATAAATTGTATGTATCTACAACTAAAATAAGTCTAGATACATCCATTTCTAGGACAAGTATTTCCGGACGGAGGGAGTATTAATTATACAAGAGAGCCGGATTGGCACCTCTTAGTTCATGTAAATGTAATGAAATCCATGATGTTTATATGAAGATCCGGCTTTTTTATACGAAATCCTTCATGCTTATATGAAATCAGTCCGTGTTTGCACGAATTTCATCTGGTTGATTAGAGTTGTAAAAATGTATGCCGCTGGCGTTTGATGTCGTCCTCCGCTTAACGAAGCGGGAGGAAATTTGCCGGCTACCGTTGGAGATGCTCTTTATGCTTGAAATAATAGAGTGACATCCAATCCATTTGAGCTAACTGCCTGTATGATTGTCCCTCTATAAAAAGTTAATTGCATGGACAGTGTACACGTGACTTGCAGGGTGGCTACAGCTTCGTACAGAAAGTTAAAAAGAAACAAGTCCATCCTTAATCTTGTATTCTAAGTACTCTGTGGGTTCCACTGTCAGTACAGTGGCGAAAGAAGTATATATCAAAGAAGTAGAGTAATATATAATATAAAAATATAAAGTTAAAAGACAGAATATGAACTCATGTCATCGCGTTGCGAGCATCCGGGGCTAACCAGCCCAACACATTTTTGTTGTAGACCATGCTGGAGATATATCTCCATGTCTACTCTTATATATACTCCATTCGTTCCTAAATATATGTCTTTTTCAGATTTCAAATGGACTACCACATACGGATGTGTATGTAGGCATATTTTAGAGTGTAGATTCCCTCATTTTGCTCCGTATGTCTTTTCAGGAAGGGGTCAGATTTGTCCTTGATTTATTTATGAGGTATCCAGATGGCACTGCACCGCCAAGAAAAGAGGGTAACATCAAAATTATGGACAACTTTTTTGAGTATGTTGGTAAGGTCCGGTCATAGTCACTTGTTGAAATCTCTAAAAAGACAAATACTCCCTCCGTATGGAAATACTTGTCATCAAAATGGATAAAAGGAAATGTATCTAGACGTATTTTAGTTTTAGATACATCTCTTTTTATCCATTTTGATGACTAGTATTTTCGGGCGGAGGGAGTAGAAAAAGAGTTGGTGATGATGGTGTGCATGCCATCCTGCAATATAGGCCGTCGAATTTATATCTAACGGATAGGAAAGAAACTATGGCAATTTTGCAAAAATATACCCACACATCTCTCCACATTCGCAAATAAGGCCTTCCCTCGTTCAACCTTTTCTCTCACAAGATAAACTACTCATACAAATGCATCTTGATGTTTCGTGCAACGCACGGGCAGCTAGCTAATTTCTTTTAAAATAGTTGCTGCGATAATTGGGTTGAAGTGATATATTTTATGTCTGCCCCGAATGACTTTAGATTCACTAGTAGTAACAAAGAAAAGGTTGCCTTGTTAATTAACAGAAAACAGGGTGAAAACTATCACATGAGGCCGGTAAAAACAAGGCACACTGGGTTCAGCGTCATCGTCACTACAGCTGTGCGCGTGCGAGAAGTCTACATATCGAGGGGGCTACCGAGTGAGGCACCGAGACACAATGTTTGAGAGAGAAACCAATTGACAGGCTATGATCAGATCGAGTTGTCACCCTTCTGCTGTCATTGTTGGGGGGGAGGGAGAGAAAGACGTATTGAGAGTGTGGGCGATAGACACAGAGGCACAACTAGCAAGTGTGTGTTTGAAAGAGGAGTAGATAGATTATTATCAAGATCGATGTGCCACCCTACTCCTTCGGTGCCGGGTAGTGTGTGTGTGTGTATGTTTGAGAGAGAAGCCAGTCGATAGATTAGTATCAAGATCGAGGTGTCACCCTACTCCTTCGGTGTTGGGAAGTGTGGGTGTGTGGGGGGGGCAGTGACACTCACATATCTCTACTCTTATAAAAAACAGAGTTGGTGATGATGGTGTTCCTGCTATCCTGCAATATAGGCCATCCGATTTATATCCGACGGACAGGAAGGAAACTATGGCAATTTTGGAATAATATACCCACACCCCTCTCCGCATTTGCAAATAAGGCATTCCCTCGTTCATCCTTTTCTCGCACAAGATAAACTTCTCATACAAATGCATCTTGATGTTTCGTGCAACGCATGGGCATCTTGCTAGTAGGGAGAAGGAGTTTGTGTGACACATATCTAGCTATATTAAGGGATAGGTAGATAGCATACGTGTGAGAGATATTAGTGGCTGTGGGTGGGCGGAATTAAAGGGGTGGGCGTGTTAGACATAGAGAGCGTGTGTGTTTCTGCATGAGAGACTTGTAGGACGGGGTAGGAATACGAATTTAACCCTGACGGAGGGAGAGAAATACACGAAGTGCACGTGTGTGATTCCGATGCCCACAGGGAAATGAGATATGTATGCGTGTGAGAGAGATTGCACAATTCATTGACGTATCACTATCTAGCGATCGTGGACGTGCATCGCTTGAACATAAGTCAATATCTACTTTGTATCGTGGCCAAAGGTACAATATCGATTCAACTCTATAAAGATTGGACACTCACATATCACATTTTTTTTTCTATTTAAATAATCCTTTTTAGTTGTGCATGCCAAAGTTACAGTGATGTTTCTTCAAACAACCAATGTAGCTATCATGAGCATGCACCATTGTTACTCTTGCATTCAAATTCATTAGTCTTGGATGATTTAAGTTTCTATTTTGAAGTAATATATGTAATATTCATATATGAATTCAACGGGTACACAATTTATGAAATGGAGGCTATGTAATCATATGAGGTAACACTTTTAAGTAGCTGACTACAATATCCATTTCTTTTTGTGCGCCTCTACACTAACACGTCAATGCATTATGTTTAAAGAAAATAACCAATGGCACTAAATTATCTATTTACACGAGAAATACATAGGCTGAGCGTTTGATCCCTTTTTTGTGAACGCGCCACTACACCCGTACGATTGGCCGCGCCCGTGTGAACGTCCAAGTTATCGGCGCATCATCCCGAGTTATTGTCTTTTTTCTGGGGTGGACTTCACACCAGTTATTAACTGCTGACGCGTGCCCCGTGTACATAGTCTAGCATGACCTTCCCGCTAGCACAGTCCAAAATTAGTTGAAACTAGATACGAACGATCCCGCGGGTGGCAAAATCTCCCGCCTCCTTCTAAAATTTCCGCCATCTTAGTCTTTACCATGCGAAATCCCCCTTTTGTCCTTGGTGCACGGAGACCAACAGTTACAATACCGCCCTCATCTACATGATAGGTCGGGGCTGCTTTGGTAACTTCCGGTTCCCCCACTACACGGCACCCCCATTTCCTCTCCCCCTCCCGCAAAAACGACTAACTACATGGCACGCCTTCTGTACTTCATCCCCCTTTCTCCCCTCCCCTCTCGAAACCCTAGACTGCTCATCCACCGGCGTACCATAGCCCATTCACTTCCATCGGCGTCCACCTCGCCAGATCTGCTTCTGCGGACCCATCTACCCCTCCCACCTCCCCTAGAAACAAGTAGATTGCTCATCCACCACTGTACCACAGCCCATTCAGTGCCGACCTTGTCCACGGCGCCGGATCTGCTTCGCCGGTACTCTCATCAACCGCCGCGCATCTGCAGTGGCTCATTCGCACTCCCCACAGGAGACGCTTCGTCCACACCCCCCGGAGCCTCCCCACCGACGCCCCCGTCGACGGCCTCTGATCCTCTTTGCCGACACCTTCCTCAACCCTATCAGAGCCGCTTCGCCGACACCTTCCTCAACCCTACCGGAGTAGCTTCGCCTATACCATTCTCAAACCTACCGGGGCCGCTTTGCCAACTCACAAGCCCACGGCCTCAGATCCGCTTCCTTGCACCCTCATCCAACCTACTGGAGCAGCTTCTGATGCCCCATCCACGACCGCAGATCCGCATCGTCGACACCACCCTTAACCCAACCACCGGAGCAGCTTCTGACGCCCCGTCCACGGCCGCAGATCCGCATCATCGACACCATAACCCAACCACCGGAGCAGCTTCACCTATGCCCTCATCCACGACCATAGATCCGCTTCGCCCACACCGTAGTCCACCCTACCGGAGCCGCTCCACAAACACCCTACTCGACGGTTCTAGATCTCCTTACCGGACCCCGACAGCCAGCGCAGCGTCATCACCCTCGACGTTTCTAACCTGATTCCCATAGTCTGGAGAGATGCCAAGCACCCGCCACGGCCTAGGTACTTGTCACCTTTAAACCCGTCCAGCATCACCTGCCCGATGTACTTCAAATATACTAACCGGTCGATGTTACCTGTTATGCAGTTGGCAAAAACTACAAGGACAATGTTTCTTCTAGATCTAATAGCTTGGCCAGCCAAGATCCTGGACTGAGGCATTGCTATGATATTGTAAGCCGTCTGTCTCTCTTGTATTGTTCTGTGCCTGCCAGCGTGCTTTGCTAGGATTTTCGACCAGTAATCCCTTTGTGCAGACAATGATTTCTACCACTGGCTGCTAAATTAGATATGTAGATGTCATACATGATACTACCTCGTACCTCTGTTCCTAAATATAAGTCTTCCTAGAGATTCCACTATAGGCTACATACGGAGCAAAATGAGTGAATCTACACTCGAAAATGCATCTATATACATCTGTATGTGGTCCATACTGGAATCTCTACAAAGACATATATTTAGGAACAGGGGCAGTACATTACACAAAATCGTAGGTGGCATGTAGGAATTCCAGTGCACTACATTAGGCTCCCTTAGAGTGCCTGCTAGTCCAGCATACAGAGTCATGGCTAGTTTATGGTACACACACAATCGTTAATTGGCGGTTTAAATATATGCAAGGGATATGCAATGTAGTATCATGTAGAGATGTCTGAAATTAGCCGTGTCAACTTGCAGATAGGGTTACACAATGAAAAAGTACAAGATGTATGTGGCAATTTCATGGAACAACGCAAAAAAAGGAGAGGCAGCGGTGAGCCTATACAGTGTGCTATGGTACGTCACTCCTCCATTGCAATCATCATGACATGTTATTTGTATGCCAGTTCTATTAGCCAAGTTTCTTAGGGACAATTATTATGAGTTATCCTAAGAAAATAAGCACCTGTGAATATAAGTTCCATGTAATAAGCCAACCAGTTCTTTTCATTGTGTTTTCAGCTTATCTTTGGTATGATCAGTGGAAAGTCTAGATTGCTTTATATTTTTTTCATTTTGCTGCCCATATGGAATTTAATTTGACTTGCAAACATCACAAATTGAACGCAGTGCAGTAATTAATATGATAGGAAAATAGACCATCACTATTTGCTCAAAATGCAAATACAAAGATACCATCTACTTGGCACAATCTACTTTGGTCAATGTTTTCCATAGAGATCCCATTGCCTAATTTAAACGAAGAATGCATGACCCACATTTAAATGAAGAACAATTATTTATTGAAATTCGATGGTCCAAGTGGCTGGTTATTATCGTATAGCAGCACCACCTGAAAGCATCATATAGCAGCAGCAGCAGCTCATAGCAACTCATCATACAACAGCAGCAGTCTGCAATTCATCATATACCAGTAGCAGCTCATAGCAATTCATCATATAGCAGCAGCAGGAGCAGCTCATAGCAATTCGTCATATAGCAGCAGCAGGAGCAGCTTGTAGCAACTCATCATATAGCAGCAACAGGAGCAGCTTGTAGCAACTCATCATATAGCAGCAGCAGCAGCTCATAGCAATTCATCATATAGCAGCAGCACCAGCTCATAGCAACTCATCATACAGTAGCAACAACTCATAGCAATTCATCATATAGCAGCTGCAGGAGCAGCTCATAGCAATGCATCATATAGTAGCAGCAGAAGCGGCTCATAGCAATTCATCGTATAGTGGATCAGAATGAAAATTTGGCAAAAAATCAGAGGAGATCCTCACCTTGTTGGATGAGCTCATCCTTCAATAGCACCTCAAGGCCATGGCCTAGGAGGAGGGGAGGGGGAATAAGGTGCCTTCTATCACAGTGTGGCATCAGCCGTAGTTGTGCAGCGCCCACTGGAGTAGTGCGTTGGACGAACCACAGTGGAGCAGCTGCTGGAGACCATGAGAATGAGGGGCGGCACCAGAGGAAGGAGAAGCCAGGGAGATTTTCCCCTACCCGCCGGCCATGTAGCCTAGCTGGACATAGCATCGTCGAGGACAAGGCCAGATGGGACCAGTGGCGACGGCTCGCTGGAGGAACCCTAGTGCTGCAGGCAGGGGATCGAGGTAGAGGGAAAGGGGAGAGGAGATGCAAGCGGGCAGGGCAATGAATGCTTGCGTGTTTGTTTTTACTTGAGGGTCAGGTGTGACACGGGCGTCAACAGTTGCATTTTGAGTGTAATATAGGTAGACAACAGAGTCATTTCACTATTCCCCTTCCCTTCAATTTTTAGTGAGGTTCTACCCGAAACACCCCCCTCCAAAGCGAAATTAGCTAAGCCGAAGCCCATAACTCAAAAATGACTTCTTTACATCTTTTATGGCTTATTTTGATAATATGCCCTAAAAAGGCGGAATCGAACTGGCCCTTAACCTGCAATTCAATTGTGCATGAAATGATGAAACACTCCTGCCTGCTATCTGTACATTTAGGCATCATCATACATGGCATAACCTAATACATGTGCATTCCATTGTAGAATCTGGAATATGCAATGTTTATGTTCTTCCATACGTTGCACATGATGTTTAAATGCCCCTTAAATCTGGTCAGTCAAGTGATGGTCTTTAAGCCTCCTTCTTTGCTTCTTTTGTTGATATGTAAGATTTCCTCACACTTCTATTCAATTGCTTGTTTGCATTAGCCAGCCATACTAGGACTGTTTGCTTTGATTACTTGTTGTTCTTGACCTAACACTCTAACAGAGCTTGTCAACGATTTAAACACTAAGGGCTGCTGTAGTGGGGCCTTGTCTAACTCGTATGTGACATAAAGGTCTGGCTGTACACTACATTAGGCTCTCCAAGAGTACTTGGAGATCCAGTTCTAAGGTATGCCTAGTTTTTACATCATAGTAAATGCTCATTTCATTGTGTGCAAGTGCAAGAGATGCGGCATGTTTCATTATGTGGTGTTGTTTTGTTATAATCTCATCCTTTTGTGTTCTTAGACTAGAAAGTATGCATATTTATCTTCCAAGGAGACGAGTAAATAGTTTGTGTCACCTTGCAGAGGGGGTGCAATGAAGATAAGATTGAGGATTTCCAAGTACAAGATGTTAGGAAGGAGCCTTGAAGAGAAGTAGGAGCTGCACTGAGCCTCTTCAACCTGCTAAGGTAAGTCACTGTATGCAACTCAACAGTTCAATTCCTTGTTTGTTTCAGGCATAGTTAATTTTCTATTTTCAATTGCTTTATTCGTCCTCAGTTAATGAGATGCCCAAATAATCATGCCTTATGTTCGGTACTTGTATCACTATTAGTTGACATAATTAAATGCCTTACCATTTAATTACTCTGCCAAAGTGTGCCTGAAGCTTTGAAGTCTATTAACCAACTATTATTGCATGAGGCTCACAATCTAGTTTATACTACGCTAATGATTGCATAGTTTTGCCTGCTGTAGTATGTTTGTATGAAACCCTCTATTGTTCATTATGCTCCCTAAGACTTTAATTGAGGCACAGAATGGCCAGCTGCTTGCTTACTTATACGCAACGTGCTGTCTAAATTTGTAACTTATATGTGTTTTCGATTGGGACCCAACATCATGCTCCTCTGGTGAGCTAAGGTGGATCTCTGTATGCAGGCTGCACAGACTATCTTTTTTATAATTTTTAAAATATCACCTGCTTATGCTTCATGATGTGTAACATTTTTTTAAAGTGACATGTAACATTATTGTTAGTCCTATTATGCCATGTAGTATAAAATAGTGTCTTGTTCGCTTCACTATTGTAACTATATTTTTGCCCTAGTCATGTGTACTTACAGAAACATTTCAGGATGAGTTGATATCAACACAAAGATCTACGAGCAGTGCGGCATGACCGTTACCGAATGATTATGGATTGGAATTGGAATGTGCTGATGTTCTCGAGCATCAACTAGAGGTGGCAAGACAACGTGTACATGATTGTCAATGTATAATAAACAAGTTGAGACTGGACATGCAGGTATTAGATGCACGAGTCAAAAAATGAAACAAGACACTAAGGTAACCATGAAGGAATTGGAGATTTTGCAGACTGAAATTTGTGCTATCTGAATCCGGCCAATCCTATTTTCTGAAGAGATTATAGTTCAAATGGAGTTAAGTTGATGCGCGTCCATGATGTATGAGCTATATTTGCCCAGTGTATGTAATTTGCTGTTTGTGTATCTTTATTATCACCTGTGCCGAACCATAATGCCCAGTGGGTATAATCGGCTGTAATTTCTTTATTGTATAGTGTAGGATTATTCTACCTTTCTATGCCTTGATCTCTTTGTTGTAATAGTGTAGTCTTTTTAGAGGTGATAGTATTGAGTAGGATAATTCTTTGAATATGCTATATCGTTCAAACGGGGGCCAATTCGCCCGACCATGGCCCTTCACGGGCCGTCGGATCCATGGGCCTTCTACGTCTCGTAGGATCCATGGGCCTTCTACGTCTCGTAGGTTCCATGGGCCTTCTACGTCTCATAGGATCCATGGGCCTTGTACGTCTCGTAGGATCCATGGGCCGCCGGCACATTTATGGGTCTTGTACGGGCCTTTAATGGGCCGTAGATGGGCCTTTAATAGAAATTGTACATTTTATGGGCTGACCATAACGGGCCGTTAATAGGCCATATTTGGTGATGCTATGAAAATGGCCCAACAGACTAATGGTCCACAAACGGGCCGACTGTAACGACGGGCTGAATTTGGCCCACAAGCAGAAAATGACAGTAACGGGCTGTAAGTAACCGAATGCTGCAAATGAGCCCAAGAATAAATGGGCCCTCAGAAGGCCGAAAGTTAACTTGGGCTGGAAATTGCCCAACGGAATAACGGGCCGTTAATGGGTATAAAGTGATACACTGTTCATTATGGGCCAGTTTCACCACGGGTCGTTAATGGGTGTAAAGTAATACACTGTTCATTACGGGCTAGTTTCACCGCGGGCCGCTAATGGGCCAAGAGTTACAAAGGGCCTCATATGGGTCGAAAGACGTCATGGGCTATACATGGGCCAGAAGTGAAAACGGGCTGGAATCATAGTGGACGGCCCAGATGACGCTACTGGGCCTAATTCGGATAGGGCGTAACGGGCCTTGGGTTAGCGGGCTGTAAATGGGCTATATGCGAACAGGCCGTTAACAGGCTTTCCATGGGCCGGCCTGCCAGCTTTTGACCAAGTCAAACGGGCCGGCCCGCCAGCTTTTGACCAAGTCAAACGGGCCGGCCACGTGTCGACGTATCATAGGCGCCTATCTGACCCGTTGACGAGCTGACACGTGTTTCGTCCGGCCAATAAGAATTTTACACATGGAAATTTCCCATTGGTCAGGGCTGTTAACGGGTTATCAGATCCAAAACCCGACCCAATAGCTTAACGGTGTTCCGTTACGGTGGATGCCACGTGTCGGTCACCCTTGACGAAAGCACTTCTGTGACGCGCGATTTATCGTCATGGAAGTGGACACTTCCGTGATGATAATTTTGGTAATGTCATGGAACACTTCTACGACAGCACATGTATGACTATCTTGATTCTGTCATAAATTTGTCATGGATGTACATGCATGACAAAAAAAGCGACCTACTGTGACAAACACGTATCATCACGGAAGTGTATTTTTTTGTAGTGAGGTGGTTGGCCCTCCTGTCATGCAGCCAAAGGCAGGTGCAGTTAAGGCACCAGAACTCAGTCCGCGAGGGAGAGGGTGTTGTAGTAATCAAATTTCTTGGTCTTGTACGAGTTGACGCGACACATCAAAGCACTGCACTCGATATAAGTCTTTTTACACATTTCAAATGGGCTACTTCGTATGTAGGAGTAGACATATTCTGTTTCGTATGTAGTCACTTGTTGCAATCTCTAAAAAGACTTATATTTGGAAAGGAGGGAGTACAACGCATGCATGCATGCCATGACTTTCCTTTTGATACCTGCATGTGTTGATTTGATGCACCTTGCCAAATTTTAACTATAAATTTAACTAATAAAATTTTCATGCATTTCAAAAAAATTACGGGGCTATTTGGATTGTGACTATGTTTGTCTTATGTTGCTACATTATTTTTCCCACACTTGCCACACTTGCCTAACCTGAGTTGCTCAAATTATTAGACACACTTTGGCTTGCCTAAGGGAATCTTGCCACAATTTTTTTGTCTATGACATGTGGGGTTCACGGCTAATAAAAAAATTCTTGTCTTAGGTGTGGCTAATAAAAAAGACTTATATTTAGGAACGGAGGGAGTAGAAAATATAAATAATAATGCATATTGGGGCAACCCACATTTCTGCTATTTTTATCCGTGGGCTTGTTCACAATTTTAACATGGGGGTGGTTGTTCATTTAATGGAGGGACTTGTAGTACCAGACTTGAACGATACAAAGTGCGACCTGGCACACCGTAACACCACTTGGAACAAGCGGGTAGCTATCTCAAAAAACAATCAACAACTAAAAAAACCGTGACCTGGCATGTAGTAGTACACAATTTTAAACGATTGTTTTGATGGAGTGAAAAAGGAAAACTACGCCACTACGTATATATAGGCCGGAGCCTCCACGCTTGCTTGCTAGGGTTGCTCTATTCACACACTCTCATCCTCTCCAGATATAAACAAGATAGGGGTAGTAACACTGTCTTTCTCCCTTCAAAAAACACTGGCTTTCTATCCTCACTGCTGGTTACAGATCTGGACGTATCCCCCTCCGCCGGTGAAGGGGAGGAGGGGCAGCGTTTAGGCCGTCGTCGACAGCAAGGGAGGAGACCCACTGCCGACGGCACCGTTATCTCTGGCCGAGCGCCGGCACTGGAGGTCCTCCGATCCCTTCATCGTTGCCTGTGGGCGGATCCGGCCTCCCGCCGCCCACCTATCCACATCCCGTCGACCTTTAGGTATATCTTTGTTCGAAACCGCCTTAGCTCTACTTCCCCAGCTCGCTACGTCGCTGCATGTGCATCATTTTCTACCTCTCAGCCCCTCTCGATCGGATGGTCCAACGTCACTTTTTCTTCTTCTATTCTTATAGGTAAAGCTACTTCATGGAGTCGAATCTTGTACTCCTTCCGTCTGAAAATACTTGTCATTGAAATGGATGTATCTAGATGTATTTTAGTTCTAGACACATCCATTTTGATGACAAGTAATTCTGGACGGAGGGAGTACTTGGTTCAAACAAGAAATAAAGTGGGGGTGGGGGAATTTAGTATGTACATCGTACTTGGTACAAACAGGAAGGAAAGGGGGTGAAAGTAGTACAGACTGGTCATCCAACCGGTCTCTTGGCCGAAAAGGGAAATATAGGGGTAACGCTGTACAAAGTGGTATGACCAGGACTAGATTTGCTATCCACACATAGGAGTAGGTGTCTAGAGTGAACAAAAATGGGACCAACCCAGATATGTTTCTTGGATGTTTGTTTCTCGGGGCAACAAACTATGAATCACCACTTTATGCCTCTGTTTACGTACATGGTGCTGGACTGCTGGTGCACCCACTGTTCTTAATCTAATGTCCCTGGTAAAAATGAAGCCATGCCACTGTTATAAGCCATGACAAGTTTATCCAAATGTTTTCGCCTGTAATTGTTTGAGACTCTGACTGTTTCCTCTGTGCCTTTTTATGCAAACAGGGATGTCCAATTCACTTGGTTGCTGTTGTGACCTTTTGGTGCAGTGCACAAAACTCTTCTTAAAAGAAGTGACTCTTGTGCTATTTAACTGGAATGTCAGAATGGAACAGTTGGTTCATTTTGGTGGAACTGCACAAAGGGAGATCTGTGTTCTAATCCTCATCATCCATATTTGCGCCATAACATTCCTTTAGGTAAGAATGATATTTAATGCATGTGTTCATCTCTATTTTCTGACTGCCATGAGAAAATAATGATGTTTTTTACTAGTACACTTGTACTCCCTCACTGACAAAACCAATTCTGAATTAGAAGGCCAATCATGTACTTGGTTTCACCAACTGGTGAGGAGAAAGAGAAATAGAGCATGAAGAGGAGGAAGAAGAAGAAGAATAAATAGTGCCAAGGCGATCTTGCTGAAGCCAGAGGCCTCAGTCGAGGTCATTCAAGGGCTCCGGTAACGACTACCTTACATGTGAGACGATCCTCCAGGGATCCCTTCTACTTCTGCTGTCTCACTTAATTAATTAGGAGTACTTAAGTACCACTAATTTATTACTGCCTAATTTTCCTGTTGGAGTTAAACAAATCTTTAGTAGGACCCTATGCTGAATCATGTACGTGTGTATGTTTGTCTATGGAGGTGAATCATGTGGTGGAGCAGGGAGGGAATATTATTAGTGTCATGACATAATAGTGTTATTGTTTTGCATGTCAATTTATTGCCATTGGTTCAATGAGGTAATGTTTTGCGTATTGTCCATCATGAATTTGATGCTACTATTTGAGTAATATGCTAATGTCTTCCTATCCTTTCTCACTAAGCTAATGAAGGTTTCACCTTGTTCCTACTTGTGCAAACAGGGATCATGTTGTGCCAATCATACATTTTAGTGGAACTACACAAGACAATACAATGAACTGTATCCCAGCCAGTGCTTTAACTCTGATTGAAGTTCTTGATAATCTTTCGATATAATCTCAGCACTGGTAAACAAGAGTGATTTCAACCATACATTTGAAGTGCACAAAAATATATACTATTGTGTGATTCCAGTGGGTGCTTTATCATCTCTTATGGTACTACATGAATAAGCTTTTTTCTCAGGTTGGTACGGGCCTAAGGCCTTCATCCATATTAGTTTGTTGTCATCTCTATTTGTATCGTGCTACTGCCATGAGAAACTCCTTTATCTTTGCACGTTAAAGTTTTGCAACCTATGATAAATGGCAATGCTTTGAGTGTTGAGTTGAGCTAATTGGCACTGATTAAATAAACTAATACCTCTCCTTAAGCAAGACTACTATGTTGCTAACTTTACCGATTAAGATAATGAGGGTGCTTCTATTTGTTAGTGTGTGTTTCATCAACTAGTCCCACTATTACAGTAATCTCACTCTCTCAATATA
This sequence comes from Triticum dicoccoides, assembly GCF_002162155.2. Taxonomy (NCBI): domain Eukaryota; kingdom Viridiplantae; phylum Streptophyta; class Magnoliopsida; order Poales; family Poaceae; genus Triticum; species Triticum dicoccoides. Next base: position 501,301,784 of record NC_041390.1, on the reverse strand, counting down.
TGTGCCAACAGGGATGCTCGATTTTGGTGGAACTGCACAAAAACTTTGGGTGCTTCATTGCCTCGATAGCTTCTGTCCTTTCTTGTTAGTCGCTAATCTCGACTTGCTTTCTTCCTTTGTTGTCAGTCGCTTGGCTTATCTCGGCTTCTAGTCAAAGGAAATAGTAATTGATATGCTACCTCACACAGGTTGGTACTGGTCTTTATCCTGATTATTGTGCCTGTCATATGTATTAGTAATTTGGTATTGTGCTACTGTTTGCTGATTTCATAAAGGAGTAATTTGGAGCCTGAACTCGCAGGCAAATCATTACATCGGGTGATTTCAGTAGAACTACACAAAATGATCAGATGGACAGGTACTTATGCTACTGCTATGTACTCCAAAGTTCACTCAGACAAGCATCGATGTTGACAAGAAGTGCCTATATTCATTCGAGTATCATCCGGCGTCAACCAATTGTCAAACTCCAAGTATTAGGAGAGTGAACGCCAAAAATATTGCTTGGTGCATAGCCCAGAAAACGCAGTCCAGTCTTTGGTCCCAACTTGTGCCTTTTGGTTATCGGCACATATGGTAGCGAACTATATGGCATGGAGTCTAAAGATTCCAGACAAGTTGGTTGACGCGTAGATTCATCTGGCACTTAACCAGTCTGCACCAAGTTGGTTGACTTGAACTGCACAAAAAATTTGGGTGGTTCATTTTCTCAACCGCCTCCTTTCTCATCTGCAATGTAGAATTTTGGCGAGATACAGGACCAAGATGAGCCAGTAAACTAGTTGGATGAAAGTAGTGGCCAAGTTTCTCAAACCTCCCTCGGCATGAGGCCACTATTTGAGGATAAACCTACAAGCAAAGTTCAGATTGTCTGTGCTGCCTCTTATGTACTCGAAAGTTTACTCGTACAAGAACTAATTTTAGCAAGAAGTACCTCCGATTGAACACCATTTACCAGTCTGTACCCTAGGTAATTAAAGTTCGTCCATGGATCATATTGGCTGTGATCTCAATCATTTGGATGCATAAACATACTGAACATGTGTATATCTGAATCTTTTTGTGAATTATGTATGAATATTGTCGTGTGATCTATCAATCATTTGGATGCATAGATATGCTGAGCTTGTGTATATATGAATCTTTTGAGTTGTTGATAGTGAATGTTGGCTATGAATATGAACGTGTCCTGTGAACCTGAGTTTGATATGAATGTTTACCTTTTTTATTGTATTTGTGTGTGAACTTGTTAGTATGCCTACTGTGGGGTATAAAACGCAGGTCTCTTATAAAAGTAATGATGTGTCCAATTTATGTTTTCCCTTCTAACCACATCTTATATACTAGCAAAAGGGACCGTGCGTTGCAACGGGAAAAAATATGGCACACACTTACGTTCTATTCTTTTTTACCGGGTCTGTCATTACATGTGCTCCGATGTAATAACATCATAAATTACCAAACTGCCTTAGGAGTTTTTGTCTCAGGCACAACAGTGAGAATGATTGACAATATGAGCATCACCAGCCTGAAGAAAGTTGTTGCTGTTATGACCGGCATGGCCAAGAGGATATATGATGCGCACTGACATCCAACAACAACATTTCTCATGGTTTCATTTTTTTCTGAACCAGTGCTATATTTGATTATTTGGCACAAAAAAGTTGTAATTCTTTTACTCCAACTACGGCCAACATGGCTTGTCATTCTTCCAAAAGATGTCCCTTATGATATTTTTTCAGAAAAAGGAGTGCATTATCTCCTTGCTATCGTCTAACTGAAGGAAACTGAATGTGAAAATTTAAGTGTATATAGACTGACCCACTCGGAGTGCATACAAAAATATTTTTATCCAAGTTGTCAGTGCCAACACTGTACCTCCAATGTCCATCTGCATCTACACGTCTAGGTCTAATCTTAAGCAAGAATGAAACTACCAAGCAAACTGAGATAACAGCATGTAGCTGACCCCGGGCAGCAGGTGGTCAGGGATCATCAGCAGAGAAACATGAAGTCGACTGACGACCGCCGAGCATGGCCAGGCCCATCTCGCTCTCGTGGCTGCCGTGGTGGCTCCCGGGCCTCTCCGTGGCTCCTCCACTCCGAGTCCACAGCCCGACCTCGGCATTCCGCCTCCATCCTCCTCCACCCTTTGTCCCGCGTGCTCCTCCACACCTCCCTCTCCAAGCCGACGGGTCCGACCTTCCCCTCGCTGGATCCAGTCCACCACGAGCCTCAAGCCACCCTGCCGCCGTGCTCGTGTCCATGTCGTGCGTGGTGTAGAGGTGGCCAGTGTGTGGAACAGGCTGCGTTGCAGGCATCTGCGTGCTGCGCCTCCGTTTCCTCACCCCGGCGAGCGCCGGACTGAACAGCTTCGCGACGGACTGCCGTTTTGTTGTACAATTTCCCTTCGTTCTCATTCTGTGTTTGTTGATTCAAGAGGCTCGTTGTTGATATGCAATTTTCCTAGGTATATAAACTGGTAGACTTTCATGTAAGCAATCGAAGTGGGATTACTCCGAGTACATGTGTGAAAATCAGGTAAGGTACAGATACAGAAGCGTGCATGCAGGCCGAAACATGCATGCAAGCCCAATAAGAGAATGTGGACGTGGACCAATTGGATGGACAATGTTTTTAGTACCGCCTCGCAGCAATTGGACGGACTGTCGATCAAAACTAGCGGAAAAAAACTAAAAGCGTAAATTCACGGAAAGAAGCGTATTGTGACGGTGAACCCAAAGAGTCAATCTGTGCTTTATTATTAGGGAATGATTTATATTATTACTATTATCGTATATTTTATAGAGACTTATATATACATTATAAAAACATCCCATGTGTTATTAACTTATAAAAGTAAATGTTTAACGGAAGTTGGCAAGGAAAATCCTGGTTGTTTTTGACTCACAAGCAAGGAAAATCCTGGTGATTACGTACAAAAGCTTGCGAAGATTTTAAGGACCAATTTAATAATAACGCGCTCATTTTATATTCTGAGCAATAACTCGCTAATTTCTTAATTATATATATATAATGTGCCTCTCTGGTTTATTCTTTGATATTAATTGCTCCTTCCAACATAACATTATATATATAACGAGCCCACCTAATACGTGTATTTCAAGGAAGTGCAAATGGGATGGGATTTCTTAGAAAATATAAATGGGCCTGATTGACGCGAAATTATTTGTTCACCCAGCCCAGCAAATGGACTGTACATTCTAGAAAACATGGGTTAAATATATGCCACATTTTTGCAGGCTGACATGTGGGCCAATAGGTCGAAGCCTACGCAGGGCGTTGTCAACTTGGTCAACAAATGATTGTGTCATCCATAGCCATTGGATTTATATCCAACGGCCGACGTGCACCTTAAATCTCTCATCTTCTTCCTCCAGCATCATCGGGACCGCCTGGTTCGGCCTCCGGCGGCTAGCGGCTCTGCTTAGCATGCATCGCTGCGAAGCGCTACCCCACCGCCGGCCAGGCTATCCCTCCACCCCTCGACACCTCCTGTTATTCTCCACAGACTACGGCCCCACGCCGCAACAGAACTAGTTATAGCCCTTCTCCTCCTCTCAATCTGCGACTCCACTGCCGTGTTTTCCAATCTTCGAGTCGTTCCTGTCCGAAGCCTCGCCGTCGTCCACCGCCTCGCTGCGCTCGGTGCGGCGTGGTCAACAAACGAGAGTCATCGGAAGAGGACTGTATGTGGAGAGCCTGGCGGCTGGGACCCACGAGGTCCATGGTCGCACGCAAGGAAAGTTCCTCCTTATTAAGCTAAAAAAATGTTTCCTCCACCTGACAGCTAGGACCCACCGGTTGTATCTTCGCACGGAAGGAAGTGCCTCCTTGTTTTGCGAAAAAAATTATTCATCCCGTTGACAGCTGGGACCCGTCAGATTTGGTGACTGACTTGTGGGCCTACTAAGCCGACGTGTAAGCACGGCTTTGTCAACTTAATCAACAAATGATTCTAGCAGCTGGACCCTTGGATGTTAATCCAATAGCCGTGCTCCTTCTTCAACCTTTGTTCTTGCTCCTGTCTCCCATGGGCGGCACCGCGGCTATGCTGCCGCGAACCCGAACCAGTGAAGTTTCCCACTCCTCTCCATCTACGACTCCACTGCCCCGTCTTCCCCATCTTCGGGTCGTTCCAGTCTGGGTGCGCATGGCACGTTGTGGTCAATGTGGTCAACAACCAGAGTCATCGGAAGATGACTGTACGTGAGAGGCTGACAGTGGGGACGCACCATGCCCATGGACGCATGCATGCAACAGAATGCGACGAGGTCAACGTGGTCAAGGAACGACTTCCATCAGAAGTATACTGTACGTGGAGAGTCTCAGCTGGGTCCACGGCCGCAGCAAGTAAGTGCCTCCTTATTATGCGGAAAATAATGATTCCTCCAATTGACAGCAGGGACCCACTGGACGAGCCACCGTATTTTGTGAAAAAAACATTTTCCCCCTGACTGCTGGGACCCACCTGACGGGCCACCGTATTTCGCGAAAAAAACGTCCCCCCCGCTGTCAGCTCGGACCCACCGGAAGTGCCTCCTTATTACGCACAAAAAAATGAATACTCCCCCGGCTAGCTGGGACCCACCTTGGTGGGAGGCTGACTTGTGGGCCTACTAAGTTGACGGGGACGAAGGGCTTTTTCAACTTAGTCAATACGAATGATTCTAGCTCCAGTGACCGTACGATGTCCATCCAACGGCTGTAGTGCTTCTTCAACCTCTGGTCTTCTTGCTCCAGCCGCCCAAAGCAGCGCCGGTCGTGCTGCATGCTCCTGCTTCCCGTGGCCGGCTGTGCTGCCGCGGAGGCCTCACCGCCCCCTACAATTCCCAACGCTGGCCAGGCCCTGCGGCGACGGCAGCCTTACATCGCAACCGAACCAGTGAACCCTCGTACTCCTCTCCGCGCGGGCTTCCACTGCCGCGTCTTCCCCGGCTCCGCGTTGTCCCCTTCCTAGGCCTCGCTGTTGTCCACCGCTGTGGTGCTCTCCGCGCGGCGTGGTCAACGTGGTCAAGGAACGACTTCCATCGGAAGAGTACTGTACGTGCAGAGGCTGACAGCTGGGTCCACGGCCACAGCCCAATTTTTTTGTGATTTGCCAAGTAAGTCGCTTTGTCAGGCCTGTTGGGCTGCAAATCTTTCAAGACGAGGAGAGCTTTCATTTGGCTGGCCGAGAAAATGGCCCATCAGTAATGAGAAATGGTTGTACATTTTTAAAACACATCAAACCAGCAATTAGTTTCAAATATCTTTTTTTTCATTTCGAGATGTTAAATTACATTAATTTTTATGCGTGGAGAATTTTTTGGATTTTATATTGATATACATTTATTTTTAAAATCAGTTTGAATATGAGTCAAAATTTCGGGATTAAAAACAGTTCAGACCGCACCGAAATATGCAAAATTTCGTATAGTTTTTTAACCGTGGCCACAATATGGGCTGTAATGCTAACAAAAAGAATATGGGCTCCAAAAAAACCTTAAAAATTAGCAGATGGGCTGTAAATTATTAGAAATAATGGCAGATGGGTTGTATGCTGTTTTCCACAGATTTGAGGCTTTCCTAAAAAAAGGTTGACGCACAAGCAATGACTGTTGGATGTCCATCAAACGGTCGTCGTGCTTCTTCAATCTCTGCTCTTCCTGCTCCAGCCGCTCAAACAAGCGCCGGTGGGACTGCATGCTCCCTCCTCCCCGCGGCCGACTGTGCTTCCACGCAGGCCTCACCGCCCCACCGTACTCCCATCGCTGGCCTAGTCATCCCTCTACTTACCCACACCTGCTGTTATTCTCCGGCGACGGCAGACGAACCAGTAAACCCTCGTACAGTCGTACTCCCCTCCACGTGGGAAACAACTGCCGAGTCTTCCGTGCTCTCGGCGTGGCGTGGTCAACGACCGACACCCCCTGTTATTCTGCGGCAACGGCAGCCTCACACCGCAGCGAACCAGTGAACCCTCGTACTCCTCTACGCGTGGGCATCCACTGCCACGTCTTCCCCAGCTCCGCGTCGTCCCCTTCCTAGGCCTCGCCATCGTCCATCGCCCTGGTGCTCTCGGCGCGGCGTGGTCAACATGGTCAAGAAATGGCTTCCATTGGACGTGGACTATACGTGGAGAGGCTGACAGCTGGGTCCACGGCCGCAGCAAGGAAGTGCCTCCTTATTACGTGCAAAATAATTATTCCTCCACCTCATAGCGGGGACCCATCGGACGGGCCACTGTATTTCGCGAAAAAAATGTTTGCCCCTGACTGCTGGGACCCAACAGCTACATCTTCGCACGCAAGGAAGTGCGTCCGAGCAAAAAAAAACGATTCGCCCCCCTGACTACTGGGACCCACCAGCTACATCTTCGCAGGCAAGGAAGTGCCTGACAGTCGGGACCCACCTGGTCGAAGCGTATGTGGCGTTGTCATTCTGGTCGCTAACGTATACATACATATATACTGGTGGATGTAGAGGCGCGCACATGTCGTAGTAGAGGCGCATACGTGTCATAGTAGAGGCGCACACGTAGCATGTACACGTACGTATAGCGGCCAGGGTGCAAGAAAGAAAATACGGCCATGTATGTGTACATATGGGCGGGGTCTCGAACGCCTACTCGCGCATATGTACGGCCAGGGCTCGTGTACATGGCTGGGTCGGAACGGAGAAACAGTGTCGTCGTCATGTTCATGGGGAGGCAACGGAATGCGTCGTGTTCATCGGGAGGCAACGGAACGCATGGGAGCCAACCAGCTGGGTCGGAACGGAATGCATGGTCGTGTTCATCGGGAAGGCTTGGACGGAACGGGCGATGGAAACGAGGCCTGGCATACCGCACAACGGAGGAAACGGACCTCCTACGTTCGGAACGGGGTCCTGTTGATCGTGAGGGGTCTGGCGTACCGCAAAACAGAGCAAACGGACCTCCTACGGTCAAAACGGGGGTCCTGTTGATCGGGAGGGGTGTGGCGTACCGCAAAACGGACGAAACGGACCTCCTATGGTCGAAACGGGGGTCCTGTTGATCGGGAGGGGTGTGGCGTACTGCAAAACGAACGAAACTGATTTGTGTTGGAGCGCTACGGTCGAAATGGGGGTCCTGTTCATCGGGTGGGGTGTGGTGTACCGCAAAACAGGACTCCACGGGATACTGTTCATCTCCACCGTCGACCTCCTCCAGCCTCCACGGGCTACCGTCGACCTCCTCCAGCCTCCACGGGCTCCTGTTCATCCAGCCTCCACCGTGCGCTACTCCACCGGCTACTGTTCAACCACCCCTCCACGGGCACCCCTCCACCATCTACTATTCATCCAGCCCTCCACACCACGGGGTCCTGTTCAACCACCCCTCCACGGGCACCCCTCCATCGTCTACTGTTCATCCAGCCCTCCACCACACCACGGAGTCCTGTTCATCCAAAGGCAATGCCACCGCTCACTGTTCATCCCAGAGGCAGCATCGATCGGCTTCAGTTAGCAGCAGTAGCGAAGGAATCGCTCGATCGGGTTCAGTTAACAGCCATCGATCGATCGCTCGGGTTCAGTAACGTGTAGCCTGCAGTGCAATCGCTCGGGTTCAGTTAGAACCCAACGCCTCGCTTGGGTTCAGTTAGAGTCAATGCCTCGCACACATGCGTGTACGTGTACGAGAGAAACGCGCATCACTCGGCCCCCGACCTCCCACCGTAACCGGGAACTCCCCGAAATTTTCCTCCAGCTTGCTTCTACCATGGTTTTTTCCGTCATGGACGTCCCAAAGAATGTCATGCAGCTGCGGCTCCAGCTCTCCCAAGGCGAAAAGCCCATTTGCTGTCATGATTTTTTGTCATAGAAGTAGGAGCCCACCACATCTATGATGATACCGGGTTTTGTCACAATTATCGTCATAGAAGTGTCATATGTATGTGAAAGCACAAGTGCTCCCTAGGTGGTTTTGATAATTGATGAGAACATATCTCTTGTTGGACTAACATTTCTCTCTAGCATGTTTCAGGTAAGTTCAACAATGGAGTGGCATGGACTAAAGGTTGTGGGAACTCCTTCAAGATTCTAAGGACAAAGGATTGGCTAAAGCTTCAAGCTCAAGACTCTTCATTTTATATTTTAGTGATCCAAGATCACATTGAGTCCATAGGAAAAGCCAATACTATTAAGGAGGGATGAGGTGTTGCTTAATGAGCCTCTTGCTTCATGTGCTTAGTGATATGCTCCAAAACCCTCAACTACTTTCCCATATCCACATATGACCTAAAATCTAAGCCAAACTCGGTCCTACCGATTCTTCCTATCCGGCGCCACCGAGTTTCACTTGTCATTAGCCACTGCCAAACCCTAGCAATTCGGTTCTACCGATAAGGATCTCGGTCTCACCGAGATGGGATTGCAAACTCTCTGTTACCTATTGCAATATTCTCGGTCCCACCGAGATATGCAATCGGTCCCACCGAGATTGCAATGTAAACTCAGTGTTTCCCCTTTGTAAATTTTCGGTCTCACCGAGTTCCATTCGGTCTCACCGAAAGAGCAAATCGGTCCCACCGAGTTTGCCTGACCAACTCTCTGGTTAGCTAATTACCAAATTCGGTCTCACCGAGTTTGTGTAATCGGTCTCACCGAGATTACGTTATGCCCAAACCCTAACCGAATCGGTCCTACCGAGTTGCATGTCAGTCCCACCGAAATTCCTAACGGTCACTAGGTTTACTATTTCGGTCAGACCGAGTTTTCTGATTCGGTCCCATCGAGATTGGTAAATTGTGTGTAACGGTTGGATTTTGTGTGGAGGCTATATATACCCCTCCACCTCTTTCTCATTCAGTGAGAGAGAGCCATCAGAACACACACACCATTCCAACTCATATGTTCTGAGAGAGAACCACCTACTCATGTGTTGAGATCAAGACATTCCATTCCTACCATATGAATCTTGATCTCTAGCCTTCCCAAGTTGCTTTCCACTCAAATCTTCTTTCCACCAAATCCAAATCCTATGAGAGAGAGTTGAGTGTTGGGGAGACTATCATTTGAAGCACAAGAGCAAGGAGTTCATTACCTACACACCATTTGTTACTTCTTGGAGAGTGGTGTCTCCTAGATTGGCTAGGTGTCACTTGGGAGCCTCCGACAAGATTGTGGAGTTGAACCAAGGAGTTTGTAAGGGCAAGGAGATCGCCTACTTTGTGAAGATCTACCGCTAGTGAGGCAAGTCCTTCGTGGGCGATGGCCATGGTGGGATAGACAAGGTTGCTTCTTCGTGGACCCTTTGTGGGTGGTTGCTTCTTCGTGGACCCTTTGTGGGTGGAGCCCTCCATGGACTCGCGCAACCATTGCCCTTGGGTGGAGCCCTGTGTGGACTCGCGCAACCGTTACCCTTCGTGGGTTGAAGTCTCCATCAACGTGGATGTAGGATAGCACCACCTATCCGAACCACGGGAAAAACATCTGTGTCTCCAATTGCGTTTGATCTCTCCAAACCCTTCCCTTTACATTCTTGCAAGTTGCATGATTTACATTCCGCTGCTCATACACTCTTTGCATGCTTGCTTGATATGTATTGCGTGTGCTGAAATTGCGAATAAACCCCACTTAAACCGAAAAAGCTTAAAGATTGCAACTTTAGCACTAAGTGTCTAATCACCCCCCCTTTAGACACATCTACTTCTAGATCCTACAAGTGGTACCAGAGCTTTGGTCTCCATTGCCTTGGTTTAATCACCATTGGAGGAAGATGGATGTGTCTACTCTAGGGAGTCTTATACATAGAGTGCCTATTCTTGATGGAAAGTATTTTCATGAGTGGAAAAATGAGATGCTTGTAATCTTCAATCAATATCATTTGAACAAGTATATTGCTAGCCCTTGTGCACCCCATATTGATCCCTTGCATCCTACCCTAGATGAAGATATTGACATGATTCGCAATCTTAGAACTATTGAGCTCATCATTAGAGGATTGCCCAAAGATTTGATTGCTAGTTTGCCTACTCAAAATTGCGCCTATACTATATGGAAATTTCTTGGGGAACGGTTTCCCAATCACTTCTTGAAAACTTTGGATGAAATTCTCCATAAATCTATTGCCTTGAGTAAGATGAACTCTAGTGATCCTAGTTTTGGCAAATGTCTTCTTGAACTTGCAAATCTTAAATATGCTAAAGGAGATGTTGGAATCATTAATGATATCATACTCAAAGCTATAGGAATTCATAAAAGTAACCACTTTGATCATTTATCTAATGAATTACCCTCTCTAGGAAATGATGAGTCACAAGATCATGATGAACATGAATATTATGATGATGATGATAGTGACTCCGATCTTGATAATGCAATGAGACATTTTGGTCTTATGGAAAATCTTCGGGGATATGAATCAGGAGGAAAGGAATGGGTCCTTGATAGTGGATGCACTGATCATATGACCGCAGATGAAGAGATGTTCCGTGAACTTGCTAAAAACAATGGCCCACGAAAATATGTCACCTTTGGTGATAATTCAAAGGGTAAAGTGATTGGCCTTGGTAAGGTGGCCATCTCACATGATAGTTCCATTCAAAATGTCATGCTCGTTGAATCTCTTGGCTACAACTTACTTTCAGTATCTAGACTTGCTGATTTCGGTTTGAATGTCGTATTTACTGAGGTAGATTGCCAAGTATTTCGTCGAGACAATCATAAAATGGTCTTTACGGGTATGCGTAGAGGTGATCTTTACATTGTCGATTTCTCTAAAAAGGCACAACCTAAAACTTGCTTTGTTGCTAAATCCTCAAAAGGTTGGTTGTGGCATAGACGACTAGGTCACGTTGGCATGAGAAACCTTGACAAGCTTATTAAAGGAAATCATATCCTTGGGGTTAACGATGTCATATTTGATAAGGATATACTTTGCAGTGCTTGTCAAGCAGGTAAACAGGTTGGAGGAAGACATCCCGTGAAGAACATCATGACCACAAGGAGGCCACTCGAGCTGCTTCACATGGATCTTTTTGGTCCCAACGCCTACAAGAGTCTCGGTGGAAATTCCTTTGGTCTAGTTATAGTTGATGATTTTTCAAGATTTACGTGGGTGTTCTTTCTTAATGACAAGTCGCAGGTCCAGAAGATCTTCAGAAACTTCGCTAGGAAGGCCCAAAATCAGTTTGATGTGAAGATCAAGAAGGTTCGGAGTGACAACGGAACGGAGTTCAAGAACACAAATGTGGACACCTTTCTTGACGAAGAAGGGATTTCACACGAGTTCTCGGCTACATACACACCTCAACAAAATGGAGTTGTTGAGAGGAAGAACCGGACGCTCATCGAAATGGCAAGAACGATGCTTGATGAATACAAGACGCCAAAGCACTTTTGGGCAGAAGCGGTTGAGACAGCTTGTCACGCAACAAACCGCTTATATCTTCACAAGCTACTCGGCAAGACGGCATACGAGCTCCTCACCGGTAACAAGCCTCAAGTTGGATACTTTCGAGTATTCGGCTCAAAGTGCTACATTCTTGATAAGCATCGTCGTTCAAAATTTGCTCCTAAATCTCATGAAGGTTTTCTACTTGGTTATGGCTCAAACTCTCACACTTACCGTGTCTACAACAATTTCACCCGAAAGGTTGAAGAGACGGTAGATGTGAAGTTTGATGAATCTAATGGCTCGCAAGTAGAGCAATTGCCAATTGATGTAGGAGACAAAGACCCTTCGGAAGCAATTTAAGACTTGTCCATTGGGAAAATTCGTCCAACGAAGGTGAAGGAGAGTACCTCATCCGTCCAAGTGGAAGCTTCTACTTCACAACAAGGTGAACCAAGAATCGACACGGAAGCATCCACAAGTGGGACACACCAAGATGAAGAAAACGAGGAAGTACGTCAAGATGAACATCAACAACCTCCTTCTCCACCACGACAAGAGAACGACGACGTCAACAATGAAGAAGGCCAAGAAGAAGAACAAGATGAAGAAGATGTTCAACGAAGACCCAAGCAAAAGCTCTCACGAGTTCGAGCAAGAATTGCCAAAGATCATCCAGTCGAGCAAATCCTCAATGATATACAAACCGGGAGAATCACTCGCTCAAGAACTCGTTTAGCTAACTTTTGTGAAAACTATTCATTCATCTCTAGCATTGAACCAATGAAGGTTGAAGAAGCATTGGAAGATCCGGATTGGATAAACGCTATGCATGAAGAGCTACATAATTTTGAGAGAAACCAAGTTTGGACATTGGTTGAGAAGCCCGACAACAACCACAACATCATTGGTACCAAATGGGTGTTTCGCAACAAGCAAGATGAAGATGGACAAGTGGTCCGCAACAAAGCACGTCTCGTCGCCCAAGGATACACACAAGTCGAAGGTATGGACTATGGTGAGACGTATGCTCCCGTTGCTAGACTTGAATCCATTCGCATCTTACTTGCCTATGCTAATCACCATAATATCACCTTGTACCAAATGGACATTAAAAGTGCTTTTCTAAATGGAGAAATAGAGGAGGAAGTTTATGTCAAACAACCTCCTGGCTTTGTCAATCCTAAGAAACCAAATCATGTTTACAAACTTCACAAAGCTCTTTATGGTCTTAAACAAGCTCCTAGAGCATGGTATAAATGCTTGACCAAGTTCCTTACTACAAGTGGTTTTGAAATTGGTAAAATTGATTCTACTCTTTTTACTAAAAAGGTTAATGGAGAACTATTTGTATGCCAAATTTATGTTGATGACATCATATTTGGTTCAACTAACCCTCTCTTTAGTGAAAAGTTTGGAAAGCTAATGTCAGAGAAGTTTGAGATGTCTATGATGAGCGAACTCAAATTCTTTCTCGGGTTACAAATCAAGCAAACTAAGGAAGGTACATTTGTCTCTCAAACAAAGTACACCAAGGACTTATTCAAGAAGTTCAATATGCAAGAATGCAAAGGTATGTCTACACCCATGCCTACTAGTGGACATAATGATTTGACCAAAGATGGTGAACCTGTTGATCAAAAAGTTTATCGCTCTATGATTGGTTCATTGTTATACCTATGTGCTTCACGTCCCAATATAATGCTAAGTGTGTGCATGTGTGCACGATATCAAGCTGCTCCTAAAGATTGTCATCTTAAGGCTGTGAAAAGGATAGTGAGATATTTAATCCTAAAAGGTCTTCTTTTGATCTTGTTGGCTATTCCGACTCAGATTATGCCGGAGACAAGGTTGATAGAAAGTCCACTTCGGGTACTTGTCAATTTCTTGGTATATCTCTTGTGTCTTGGTCTTCCAAGAAACAAAACTCGGTATCCTTATCCACCGCCGAAGCGGAATACATTGCCGCTGGTTCATGTTGTGCTCAATTACTTTGGATGACCCAAACTCTTAAAGATTATGGGATTTATGTGAAACATGTTCCACTGCTTTGTGACAATGAAAGTGCTATCAAAATTGGTCATAATCCTGTACAACATTCTCGAACTAAGCATATTGAAGTTCGTCATCATTTCATTCGAGATCATGTTGCTAAGGGTGACATCAATCTTAAGCATGTTCGCACCGATAAGCAATTAGCGGATATATTCACTAAACCGCTTGATGAGAAAGTGTTTTGCAGGCTGAGAGGAGAATTGAACATCATTGATGCTTCGAACTTGGAGTAGAAACTCCATGGGATCCATGCAAGACATGAGCTTATGACTAATCCATGATGTATCTCTTATGATAACTATCTTATGTCTTGGATATATTTGCACCTTGCATGTTGTCTAACCCATGTAGGTGCTTGGTTGAATCTAATTCCATGAGATTGCGACTCACTCACATCTTGAGCAATCTCTACATCACCAAGACTCTACACAATGGTGGTTAAAGACAAGGAAGCACGAAACCATTCAAACATATCCTTTGACAAATTCTATGTTAAGCCTCATGATTGTCATTTTTGGATACACAAGTGCTCTTCCTTGCAAGAACTAACCCATGTAGGTAGATGAACTCAAACTCCAAGTGGTGCTCCCAACTCTTTATGAACTACATCAATCTTGAGCACCCACACAAGTTCAACTACATGAGCAAGAACCACATCACCACCCAAGGTATGTTATTCCATCTTAGAGAAGCTTTACTCCAAGACATGAGTCAAAGCAACTCAACAAGATGTGAATACATCAAGATGCTTAAACGAAAAATGGTAACCCCATTTTGAGCTTAAACGATGAGTATGACCTATGATCAAGTGTTCTCACTTGACTCCTAAGTCAATGTACTCTAACATAGGTGACTATGTCACCGCCCAATTCTAGATGAAGTTCTCTTGTGTTCTTTTCTGAGTTACTGCATTTGTCCCTTGCATATTTGTTTCCTTCTTTTTCAAACAAAACAAAAACAAAAACTTCATCTAGAAACTTTCACTCTTTTCCCTTTCGTTCTTTTTCTGCATATTTCCGCATCAAATTCCTTGCAAATCCTTCAGCAAATTCATTGCAAATCTTTGTGAGATCTTACTTGACTAATGAGCTGAGGTGACAAGTGTTTTTCTCTGTGATGAACTCGGTTTCACCGAATTGCCATTTTCGGTCCAACCGAATCCCTTAGGTACTACCGGAACATGCCACTCGGTGCCACCGATTTCGCAACAGGAAAAACAGTTTGCCACATATTCTATATTTCTTCTGATCCAGCTCCACTCAATGAATCTTGTCCTCTACAAGCATCACAGTTTTATTCCCTGCTTTGTACTGAATCTCAAGGACCAAACCTATACGACGGATTCCAGAAAGCCCTTCTTGGAAATTGATGTCAAAGGGGGAGAGAGAGATCACATCAAAGCTTATCATCAGGGAGAGAGAGATCACATCAAAAGAAAGTACTAAGGGGGAGAGAATACTCAAGGATCCCATATATTAAGGGGGAGAAAGAAATCTCCAAGGGGGAGAGAATACTCAAGGATCCCAGATGCTTGATGTTCAAGAGGAGAGATGCCACATGTCTTTTTGGGGGAAAGACATGTTCATATGAACTCATTTGAGTTAAGTTCTATTCATATCTTTCAGCTCTGATTTTCTGTTTCCTATCTTCTCCCAATATCCCATGTACGATTCAGGGGGAGCAAGACACCTAAGGAAAAGAAATCAGTCAAATTCATTGCATATCTTTATTCTTGGGGACATGTTGAATTCAATATGGTACCTTGTACTCACTCTCTACATGTCATCCCAGTCTTGGTATTCTTGTGGTTTCTTTTGTTTGCTCTGGCTAGTGGATGTACCTGTGTTATCTAACCTTGTTTGTGCAGGTTCATTCCATCCTAAGCCAACTCAAGACCACAAGGTAAGTATATGCATCAAAATCATGAGTATGAGGAATTCTTGCTTATGTACATACTGTTTGCAAGAAGGACTCATGAGCATGAAGGTATTTTCCTTGATAATCTTTTGCTCTGATGCATATGGCCAAGATGCATGTAACACATTGCCTACTCTGTCATTGTTATGTTCTCACATGTCTCTATATTTCATATTTACATGAGTGCATGCATGTAGGGGGAGCCTATGCTCGTTACATGTCCTTCCAAAGCTTTACTTGCTGTTCTTTATATCTTTATCTAAAGCTTTGATGTATGTTGCCATCAATTACCAAAAAGGGGGAGATTGAAAGCACAAGTGCTCCCTAGGTGGTTTTGATAATTGATGACAACATATCTCTTATTGGACTAACATTTCTCTCTAGCATGTTTCAGGTAAGTTCAACAATGAAGTGGCATGGACTAAAGGTTGTGGGAACTCCTTCAAGATGCTAAGGATAAAGGATTGGCTAAAGCTTCAAGCTCAAGACTCTTCATTTTATATTTTAGTGATCCAAGATCACATTGAGTCCATAGGAAAAGCCAATACTATTAAGGAGGGATGAGGTGTTGCTTAATGAGCCTCTTGCTTCATGTGCCTAGTGATATGCTCCAAAACCCTCAACTACTTTCCCATATCCACATATGACCTAAAATCTAAGCCAAACTCGGTCCTACCGATTCTTCCTATCCGGCGCCACCGAGTTTCACTTGTCATTAGCCACTGCCAAACCCTAGTAATTCGGTTCTACCGATAAGGATCTCGGTCTCACTGAGATGGGATTGCAAACTCTCTGTTACCTATTGCAATATTCTCGGTCCCACCGAGATATGCAATCGGTCCCACCGAGATTGCAATGTAAACTCAGTGTTTCCCCTTTGTAACTTTTCGGTCTCACCGAGTTCCACTCGGTCTCACCGAAAGAGCAAATCGGTCCCATCGAGTTTGCCTGACCAACTCTCTGGTTAGCTAATTACCAAATTCGATCTCACCGAGTTTGTGTAATCGGTCTCACCGAGATTACGTTATGCCCAAACCCTAACCGAATCGGTCCTACCGAGTTGCATGTTAGTCCCACCGAAATTCCTAACGGTCACTAGGTTTACTATTTCGGTCAGACCGAGTTTTCTGATTCGGTCCCACCGAGATTGGTAAATTGTGTGTAACAGTTGGATTTTGTGTGGAGCCTATATATACCCCTCCACCTCTTTCTCATTCAGTGAGAGAGAGCCATCAGAACACACACACCATTCCAACTCATATGTTCTGAGAGAGAACCACCTACTCATGTGTTGAGATCAAGACATTCCTTTCCTACCATATGAATCTTGATCTCTAGCCTTCCCAAGTTGCTTTCCACTCAAATCTTCTTTCCACCAAATCCAAATCCTATGAGAGAGAGTTGAGTGTTGGGGAGACTATCATTTGAAGCACAAGAGCAAGGAGTTCATTACCTACACACCATTTGTTACTTCTTGGAGAGTGGTGTCTCCTAGATTGGCTAGGTGTCACTTGGGAGCCTCCGACAAGATTGTGGAGTTGAACCAAGGAGTTTGTAAGGGCAAGGAGATCGCCTACTTTGTGAAGATCTACCGCTAGTGAGGCAAGTCCTTCGTGGGCGATGGCCATGGTGGGATAGACAAGGTTGCTTCTCCGTGGACCCTTTGTGGGTGGTTGCTTCTTCGTGGACCCTTCGTGGGTGGAGCCCTCCGTGGACTCGCGCAACCGTTGCCCTTGGGTGGATCCCTGTGTGGACTCGCGCAACCGTTACCCTTCGTGGGTTGAAGTCTCCATCAACGTGGATGTAGGATAGCACCACCTATCCGAACCACGGGAAAAACATCCATGTCTCCAATTGCGTTTGATCTCTCCAAACCCTTCCCTTTACATTCTTGCAAGTTGCATGATTTACATTCCGCTGCTCATACACTCTTTGCATGCTTGCTTGATATGTATTGCGTGTGCTGAAATTGTGAATAAGCCCCACTTAAACCAAAAAAGCTTAAAGATTGCAACTTTAGCACTAAGTGTCTAATCACCCCCCCCTTTAGACACATCTACTTCTAGATCCTACAGTATGACAGAAAAATAATTCGTTCGGCCCAAAATGTCATGGATGTGTCTTCTTTTGCAGTGCTTGCTGAAAAGCTCTTATATTGACTCTTTCCTATGTTATGATAAATTGCAATTGCATCAATGACTAAGATTATAGTTTGTTAGTTTTCAATGAAGTTTATGATTCATACTTGAAATTGTGATTGAATTGTTACTCTAGTATAAGAGATCATATGACAATAATTATATAAGTTGCTGTTCTAAGAATGATCATGATGCCCTCATGTACGTATTTTATTTTTATCGACACCTCTATATCTAAACATGTGGACATATTTTTCGATTTCGGCTTTCGCTTGAGGACAAGCGAGGTCTAAGCTTGGGGGAGTTGATACGTCCATTTTGCATCATGCTTTTATATCGATATTTATTGCATTATGGGCTGTTATTACACATTATGTCACAATACTTATGCCTATTCTCTCTTATTTTACAAGGTTTACATAAAGAGGGAGAATGTCGGCAGTTGGGATTCTGGGCTGGAAAAGGAGCAAATATTGGAGACCTATTCCGCACAGCTCCAAAAGTCCTGAAACTTCACGGAAGCTATTTTCAGAATATATAAAAAATATTGAGCGCAAGAAGTTCGTAAGGGGGCCCACACCCTGGCCACGAGGGTGGGGGGCGTGCCCTACCCCCCTGGGTGCGCCCCTGCCTCGTGGGCCCCTGGTGGCCCTCCGATGCCCATCTTCTGCTATATGGAGTCTTTCGTTGAGGAAAAAATCATAAGCAAGCTTTCGGGACGAGACTCCGCCGCCACGAGGCGGAACCTTGGCGGAACCAATCCAGGGCTCTGGTGGAGCTGTTCTGCCGGGGAAACTTCCCTCCGGAAGGGGGAAATCATCACCATCGTCATCACCAATGCTCCTCTCATCGGGAGGGGGGCAATCTCCATCAACATCTTCACCAGCACCATCTCCTCTCAAACCCTAGTTCATCTCTTGTATCCAATTCTTGTCTCTAAGTCTGGAATTGGTACCTGTAGGTTGCTAGTAGTGTTGATTACTCCTTGTAGTTGATGCTAGTCGGTTTATTTGGTGGAAGATCATATGTTCAGATCCTGTATGCATATTAATACCACTCTGATTATGAACATGAATATTCTTTGTGAATAGTTACGTTTGTTCCTGAGGACATGGGAGAAGTCTTGCTATTGGTAGTCATGTGAATTTGGTATTCGTTCGATATTTTGATGAGATGTATGTTGTCTCTCCTCTAGTGGTGTTATGTGAACGTCGACTACATGACACTTTACCATTATTTGGGCCTAGAGGAAGGCATTGGGAAGTAATAAGTAGATGATGGGTTGCTGACAGAAGCTTAAACCCTAGTTTATGCGTTGCTTAGTAAGGGGCTGATTTAGATCCATATGTTTCATGCTATGGTTCGGTTTACCTTAATACTTCTGTTGTAGTTGCGGATGCTTGCAATGGGGGTTAATCATAAGTGGGATGCTTGTCCAAGTAAGGACAGCACCCAAGTACCGGTCCACCCACATATCAGATTATCAAAGTACCGAACGCGAATCATATGATCGTGATGAAAACTAGCTTGACGATAATTCCCATGTGTCCTTGGGAGCACTTTCCTTCATATAAGAGTTTGTCCAGGCTTGTCCTTTACTACAAAAAGGATTGGGCCACCTTGCTGCACTTTATTTACTTTTGTTACTTGTTGCTTGTTACAAAATATCTTATCACAAAACTATCTATTACCTATAATTCCAGTGCTTGTAGAGAATACCTTGCTGAAAACCACTTATCATTTCCTTCTGCTCCTCGCTGGGTTCGACACTTTTACTTATCGAAAGGACTACGATAGATCCGCTATACTTGTGGGTCATCAGCGCCTTGTAGGGCGTCGGAACCAGCATCTTCGTCAAGCACGGGATGGCTGGGTCCTCGGGCAGCAGAGCCGGACACTGAATCCGCTCCGCCTTCTTCGTCCAAGCCTAAAAGAACAAATGGGAAAGTTCAGACACCCTCCTTGAATAAGCAAGTAAGGAATACACCTTGAAACAACGGAAAACTTACCGAACTGGCGGGATGAGCCAGGTCATGCCCACGATCCTCGATGGTCTTTGGCCACGTCTCGTTGGCCTTGAAGAGCACCTTCCAGATATCTTCGTGTGTAGTTCCGAAGAACCGTTGCAGGGTCTTGTGCTCGGCCGAATCGAACTCCCATAAGTGGCAAGCCCGGCTCTAGCATGGAGGATCCGGCGAATTAGCATCACCTGAATCACATCAACAAGCTGGACGTTCTTGTCTATCATGCTCTGGATGCGCGTCTGAAGCGCTGTTAACTCGTCCGACGAGGACCAGTCCAGGCCCTTCTCTTACTAGGAGGTAAGCCGCATTGGGGCCCCGGATTTGAATTCGGGAGCCGCCGCCCAGGAGGAGCCGCGAGGCTCTGCGATGTAGAACCACAGCTTCTGCCACCCCTTGACGGTCTCCACGAAGGTGCCTTTGGGACACGGGACGTTGGGCATCTTGCTCACCATGGCGCCTCCGCACTCTGCGTGTTGGTCGTCCACCACCTTCAGCTTCACGTTGAAGATCTTAACCCATAGTTCGAAGTGGGGTGGAATGCGGAGGAAGGACTCACACATGACAATGAATCTCGAGATATTGAGGAAGGAGTTTGGGGCTAGATCATGGAAATCTAGCCCGTAATAGAACATGAGTCCGCGGACGAAAGGGTGGAGAGGAAACCCTAACCCACGGATGAAATGGGGGATGAATACCACCCTCTCATTGGGCTTCAGCGTGGGGATGATTTGCCCCTTGGCCGGAAGCTGGTGGGCAATTTCTTTCGCCAGTTACCCAGCCTCCCGAAGATCGGTGATGTTCTTATCCTTGACGGAGGAGGCCATCCACTTGCCTTGCGCTCCAGATCCAGACATGGTCGAGTGCTTTCTTGAGGCGGAAAGGATGAGGACTTGGGCGTTGGAGCTCGAGAATGGGAGGGCAGAGAGAGAAAGAAGGTGTGGGGTGAAAGAAGGGAATCCTTATCTCCTTATAAAGGCAGTGAATATCAAGCGCCTCCCCACTCAACTTAAAACTCGCCTGTTCCCAAGGGCTATGCAAATGGCACGGTTGGATTACCCATGCTCGTATTGATGAGAATCTCGTAATAAGGGGACATGATCTCTACTTTGACATGACGTGCCAATGAGACCGCATCTCGAAGCGGCAGGCTGAAAAATGGTTTGAAATAATTACCGGGTAGTGATGTCGTGTCACATTATCAAAAATTGTTAGCATATTGGACTCATGAAATATTATACTCTCTACGGTGGTGTGTGATACTTGTTTTGCAGATCCGGACATGTTAGTCGTATTCGAAGACTGTGTTGGAGTATTCAGAGGAGGAACCCGTCTTGCAATGCCGAAGACAATCTGCGTGTCGGACACCTCGTCTTTGAAGCCTGGTTTGCGGGCTACTGAGGGAGTCCTGGACTAAGGGGTCCTCTGGTGTTCGTCCTGTTGGACATGGGCCGGACTAATGGGCTACAAAGATACAAGACCGAAGACTCTCACCCCTGTCCGGATGGGACTCTCCTTGGCGTGGATGGAAAGCCTGGCGTTAGGATATGAAGATTCCTTTCTCTATAAACGACTTTGTATAACCCTAGTCCCCTCCGGTGCCTATAAAAACCGGAGGGCTTAGTCCGTAGGGACAATCATAATCAGATAGGCTAGACTTCTAGGGTTTTAGCCATTACGATCTCGTGGTAGATCAACTCTTGTAACCCCCATACTCATCAATATTAATCTAGTACGACGTAGGGTTTTACCTCCATCGAGAGGGCCCGAACCTGGGAAAACATTGTGTTCCCTGTCTCCTGTTACCATCAACCTCAGACGCATAGTTCGGGACCCCCTACCAGAGATCCGCTGGTTTTGACACCGACACCACCTACCACCTCCGGCCTCCCCTGCCACGCCTCGCCAGCACCGGCGCTGCCCGCTATCGCCGGAGCCGGCCGGAGCCTCTCCGCCTCCCCCTGCTACCCGTCGTCGTTGCCTTCCACTTGGCTGTGCTCCGCACCTCCCCAGGTCGCGCTCGGCCGCGGCAGGCCCCCGCTTGTGCTCGCCCAGGCGTCCGCCCGCTGTAGCCCCTGCTGGCTGGTGGCGCCGCGCCCAGCTCCCGGCAATGGCCTCTGTTGCCCGTGCCTGGCCGATCAACTCTTCAGCTTAGCGGGGTTAACCCACATTTTAATTTAAGCGTTACCCCACTGTGACACTGACACGTGGGGCCCCACCCCCTGTTAAAGTTAAAAAAAGAAACAGAAAAATTAGTTAAATAAATAAATTAATTAATTAACTTAATTAATTTGTCTAATTACCTAATTGATTAATTAGTTAACACTAATAGAAACTGACATGTGGGTCCCCTGCCTAGTTGACCAGTCAACTGGTCAATAGTTGACCTGGTCAACGGGGCCCACTATCAGCCTCTGGTGGGCCTGCTGTGTGCACTCTGCTGGGTGCACATAGCAATTTCACCTTTTAATTTGAATTAGAAATAATTTTAGAAATTGTTAAATTTAGGAAATTCATAGAAAACAACCCGTAACTCGGATGAAAATACTTTGTACATGAAAGTTGCTCAGACCGACGAGACGAATCCGAACATGCAGTCCGTTTGTCCGCCACACGTCCCTAGCATAGCGAACATGCAAAAATCCCCCTTCATTTCATCTGTCTGGAAATGTTAAACACCGGGAATACTTTCCCGGATGTTTTCCTCACTTCACCGATATCACCTACTACTGCTTAGGTCACCTCTGGCATCGCGTATTGCCATGTTACGCTTTGTGATGCTTTGATTGCTCTGTTATTTATTGTGTTCCCCCTCCGTTACTTCTTTCCAATAGACCCCGAGACTGCCGGCGACCCCCAGTTCGACTATGGTGTTGACGATCCCTCCTTCTTGCCAGAGCAACCAGGCAAGCCCCCCCTTGATCAATCCGATATCGCCTATTCCTTCTTTCTACTGCTTGCATTAGAGTAGTGTAGCATGTTACTGCTTTCCTTAATCCTATTATGATGCATAGCCTGTCTTTGCTACTACTATTGTTACCTTTACCTGCAATCCTAAATGCTTAGTATAGGATGCTAGTAATCCATCAGTGGCCCTCATTCTTGTTCGTCTGCTATGCTATATTATCGGGTCGTGGTCACTTCAGGAGGTCATCACGGATATATACATATTACACTATTATACATGATACAAGGTGGTGACTAAAGTCGGGTCGGCTTGTAGAGTACCCGCAAGTGATTCCGATGTGGGGGCTGAAGGGGCAGGTGGTTCCATCCAGGTAGTGGTGGGCCTGGGTTCCCGACGGCCCCCGACTATTACTTTGTGGTGGAGCGACAGGGCAGGGAATTTTATCAATTCGAATAGCCATGTCCCTCTATAAAAGGACGACCCGGAGTTGTACCTTGACCTTATGACCACTAGAACTGGATACTTAATAAAATACACCCTTCCAAGTGCCAGATACAACGCAGTGATCGCTCTCTCATAGGGCGACGAGGGGAGGATTGCCGGGTAGGATTATGCTATGCGATGATACTTGGTTAACTTACCATCTACTCTCTTCTACTGCTTCAAGATGAAGGCTGCTAGAAGCGTAGTCTTCGATAGGACTAGCTATCTCCCCCTTGTTCTGGCATTCTGTAGTTCGGTCCACATATACTACCCCTTTCATTGATAACAATGCATATGTAGTGTAGCTCCTTGCTTGTGAGTACTTTGGATGAGTACTCATGGTTGCTTTGCTTGCCCCTTTTCCCCCTTTCTATACCTGGTTGTTGCGACCAGATGTTGGAGCCCAGGAGCCAGACGCCACCGACGACGACTCCTTCTACACTGGAGGTGCCTACTACTACGTGCAGGCCGTCACCGACGACCAGGAGTAGTTTAGGAGGATCCTAGGCAGGAGGCCTGCGCCTCTTTCGATCTGTATCCCAGTTTGTGCTAGCCATCTTATGGCAACTTGTTTAACTTATGTCTGTACTCAGACATTGTTGCTTCCGCTGACTCGTCTATCATCGAGCTCTTGTATTCGAGCCCTTGAGGCCCCTGGCTTGTAATATGATGCTTGTATGACTTATTTTATTTGTAGAGTTGTGTTGTGATATCTTCCCGTGAGTCCCTGATCTTGATAGTACACGTTTGCGTGTATGATTAGTGTACGATTGAATCGGGGGCGTCACAGTAACAGATAGTTTCGTGATAAGACAAATCGTAATGGGTAACAAGTAAATAAAGTAACTAAGGTGCAGCAAGGTGGCCCAATCCTTTTTGTAGCAACAGACAAGCCTGGACAAACTCTTATATAAGGCAAAGCGCTCCCAAGGACACATGGGAATTGTTGTCAAGCTAGTTTTCATCATGCTCACATGATTCGCGTTCGTTACTTTGATAATTTGATATGCGGGTGGACCGGTGCTTGGGCACTGCCCTTCCTTGGACAAGCCTCCCACTTATGATTAACCCTCTCGCAAGCATCCGCAACTACAGAAGAAGTATTAAAGTAAACCTAACCATAACATGAAACATATGGATCCAAATAAACCCCTTACGAAGCAATGCATAAACTAGGGTTTAAGCTTCTGTCACTCTAGCAACCCAGCATCTACTTATTACTTCCCAATTCCTTCCCCTAGGCCCAAATAATGGTGAAGTGTCATGTAGTCGACGTTCACATAACACCACTAGAGGAGAGACAACATACATCTCATCAAAATATCGAACAAATACCAAATTCACATGATTACTAATAACAAGACTTCTCCCATGTCCTCAGGAACAAACATAACTACTCACAAAGCATATTCATAATCATAATCAGAGGAATATTAATTATCATTAAGGATCTGAAAATATAATCTTCCATAGGATAAACCAACTAGCATCAACTACAAGGAGTAATCAACACTACTAGCAACCCACAGATACCAATCTAAGGTTTTGGGACCAAGATCGAATACAAGAGATGAACTAGGGTGAGAGGAGATGGTGTTGGTGAAGATGTTGATGGATATTGACCCCCTCTCGATGAGAGGATTGTTGGTGATGACGATGACGATGATTTCCCCCTCCCAGAGGGATATTTCCCCGACAGAACAGCTCCACCGAAGCCCTAGATTGGTTCTGCCCAGGTTCCACCTTGAGACGGCAGTGCTTCGTCCCAAAAGCTCATTCTTGATTTTTTTTTCCAGGTCAAAACACACCATATAGCCAAAGATGGGCACCAGAGGCCTGCTGGGGGGCCCACAAGGTAGGGGGCGTGCCCTCCACCCTTGTGGCTGGTTGGTGGCCCCCTCTGGTACTTTCTTCGCCCAATATTTTTTATATATTCAAAAAACATGCTCCGTGAAATTTTAAGACTTTTGGAGTTGCACAAAATAGGTCTCTAATATTTGCTCCTTTACAGTCCAGAATTCCAGCTGTCGGCATTCTCCCTCTTCATGTAAACCTTCTAAAATAAGAGAGAATATACATAAGTATTGTGATATAATGTGTAATAACAACCCATAATGCATTAAATATCAATATAAAAGCATGGTGCAAAATGGACGTATCAATATGCCTGTAGATAGGGGATCTATTCTTCAAAATACAAATTGCTAGGGTAGATGTTATTTACATGTTTGTCATTAAATTAGAAATAGAATTTATACATATCCATCCGGCCTTACAAAAGATGTTTTGTGAACTCCACAATATACATGATCCTAAGGCTAAGAAAATTGCTACCATTATCCTTATGCGTGAATCTAATTATGTAGTCTGAGTGGCTAGAGAAATATCTACTTACTATAATATAAAGTTTTAGCATCCCCCAATAGAAGAAATTATTTATGATAAGTAAACCTTAATTGGATTGGAATCTAAAGATTATGTTGCTTTTAGTAACAATCTAAGAAAAAGAGTCCCTTATGCGGAAGTTATCCAAGCTTTATATGTTGGTGCATATGATAGATATGATCGGGTCACTAAGGGAATTGATAAAGGGTTTAATAAAGAATGGATTGAAGAGATGTCTAGAGAACCTATTAAAAGTGAGATACATGTTTCATATGAATATGTTTATGGTGATGATCATGAGTATGAAATTATGAATGTCAAAATTACTAATCAAAGTCTTTTCCATGCATTAAGCTCCCCCGCTAAAAGGAAGAACATGAGAAAAGAAATTTGCTAAGAAACGTGTTGGAAGATTTGATTATAAAAGAATTGAATACCAAAGTGACAACACCTAGATCTATGCAATAGGCCTACCTAGGAGCGTAAAACAATAGCGCTTGTTGGGAGGCAACCCAATTTTATTTTTCTATTTTTACTTTTTGCTTCTGTTTTCAAGAAATATGCAATTATACTTCTGTTATGATTGTGTTTTAGTGTTTTAATTATTGTTTGTCTCAAGTAAGACCTTTGGGATGACTTGGAAGATTGTTGATTTGATTCTGTGAAAAATAGAAACTTTTGCGCCCAATAGAAGAATTGTTAAAATTCATTGGAGTGTGATAAAATTCTGATTTTCGCACTTTATTGATATACAAATTTCCCACGTTGTCTTAATATTTCATAATTTTTGGATTTAAATAAGTTTGGCTAAAGTCCACATTACCCGAGACTATTCTATTTTTGACCGATTCTTTTTTCATTGTGTTGTTCACTTATTTTGATGAATCTATGGGTTGTATCCGGGGGTATGAACCATGGTGAAGTTAGAATACAGTAGATATAATTCAAGTATAAAATTGGAATGGGTTTACAACAATACCTAAAAGTGGTGATTTGCTTTATTATACTAACGGATCTGACGAGTTTTCTGTTGAGTTTTGTGTTATGAAGTTTTCAAGTTTTGGGTGAAGTTTCGATGGACTACGAAATAAGGAGTGGCAAGAGCCTAAGCTTGGGGATGCCCATGGCACCCCAAGGTAATATTCATGGACAACCAAGCATCTAAGCTTGGGGATGCCCCAGAAGGCATCCCCTCTTTTGTCTACAATCCATCGGTAAATTACTTGGGCTATATTTTTATCCACTAAATGATATGTGTTTTGCTTGGAGCGTCTTGTATTATATGAGTCTTTGATTTATTTGTTTTTTAGTTTGCCACAATCATCCTTGCTGGACACACATTAATCGTGAATTTGTTAGAATACTTTATGTGCTTCACTTATATTTTTTGAGCTAGGTAGTTGCTCTAGTGCTTCACTTATATCTTTTAGAGCACGGTGATGGCTATATTTTAAAGAAATTGATGAGCTCTAATGCTTCACTTATATTACTTTGAGAGTCTTGTAAATAGTATTGCAATTTGCTTAGGTTATGAATTTATTCCTAATATGATGGGTATTCAAGAAGGATATAATAAAAACTTTCATGAAGATCATTGAATATATGAGAAGTTTGATTCCTTGCATTTGTTTTGAGATATAAAGATGGTGATATTAGAGTCATGCTAGTGACTAATTGTGGTTTAGTAAGGATATTTGTGTTAAGGTTTGTGATTCCCGAAGCATGCGCGTATGGTCTCTCGTTATGCGATGAAATTGGAGCATGCTTCATTATTGATTGTCATCCTTTGTGTTGAGGTCGGGAGCGCGCGATGGTTAACTCCTACCAACCTCTCCCCTAGGAGCATGCGTAGTAGTACTTTTCTTAGAGGGCTAATAAACTTTCGAAATAAGTATGTGAGTTCTTTATGACTAATTAGAGTCCATGGATTATACACACTCTCACCTTTCCGCATTTTGCTAGCCTCTTCAGTACCGTGCATTGCCCTTTCTCACCTTGAGTTGTCATGCAAACTTCACCCGGTGCATCCAAACCCCGTTTTATGATACGCTCTTTCACACATAAGCCACCTTATATCTTCCTCAAAACAGCCGCCATACCTACCTACTATGGCATTTCCATAGTCATCCAATATATATTGCCATGCAACTTCCACCGTTCCATTTCATTATGACACATATCATCATTGTCATATTGTTTTGCAAGATCATATAGTTGGCATAATATTTGTGGCTTGGCCACCATTCATATTTTTATACATGTCACACTAGATCATTGCACATCCCAGTACACCGCCGGAGGCATTCATATAGAGTCATATTATTGTTCTAGTATCGAGTTGTAATTCTTGAGTTGTAAGTAAATAAAAGTGTGATGATCATCATTATTAGAGCATTGCCCCATGTGAGGAAAGGATGATGGAGACAATGATTCCCTCATAGGTTGGGATGAGACTCCGGAGGAAATAAAAAAGAAGAGGCCAAAGAGCCCAAAAAGAAAAGAAAAGGAGAAAAAAAAGAAAAAATTAGAGAAAGAGAGAGAATGGACAATGTTACTATCCCTTTGCACACTTGTGCTTCAAAGTAGCACCATGTTCTTCATGATAGAGAGTCTCCTATTTTGTCACTTCAATATATTACTAGTGGGAATTTTCCATTATAGAACTTGGCTTGTATATTCCAATGATGGGCTTCCTCAAATGCCCTAGGTCTTCATGAGCAAGCCGGTTGGATGCACACCCACTTAGTTTTCTTTTGAGCTTTCATACACTTATAGCTCTAGTGCATCCGTCGAATGGCAATCCCTACTCCTTGCATTGATATCAATTGATGGGCCTCCATAGCCCGTTGATTAGCCTCGTCAATGTGAGACTTTCTCCTTTTTTTCTCCACACGACCTCCAACATCACGAAATACATGAGCGTGAGCCATGTATATATTAAAATTTTGTTTTAAATCTTGTGGATATGAATATTCATGCCACATAAAGAAAGATTACATGATAAACATGTTAGGTAGTGATGTCTACGACACAACCTTCTTCTTGTAGACTCGTGTTGGGCCTCCAAGCATAGAGTTTTGTAGGACAATATCAATTTTCCCTCAAGTGGATGACCTAAGGTTTATCAATCCGTGGGAGGCGTAGGATGAAGATGGTCTCTCTCAAACAACCCTGCAAGCAAATAACAAAGAGTCTCTTGTGTCCCCAGCACACCCAATACAATGGTAAATTGCATAGATGCACTAGTTCGGCGAAGAGATGGTGATACAAGTGCAATATGGATAGTAGATATAGGTTTTTGTAATCTGAAAATATAAAAACAGCAAGGTAACTAGTAACAAAAGTGAGCAAAAACGGTATTGCAATGCTTCAAAACAAGGCCTAGGGTTCATACTTTCACTAGTGCAAGTTCTCTCAACAATGATAACATAATTAGATCATATAGCAATCCCTCAACGTGCAACAAAGAGTCACTCCAAAGTCACTAATAGTGGAGAACAAACGAAGAGATTATTGTAGGCTACGAAACCACGTCAAAGTTATTCTTTCTGATCGATCTATTGGGCTATTCCTATAAGTGGCACAAACAACCCTAGAGTCCATACTAAAATAACACCTTAAGACACACATCAAACAAAACCCTAATGTCACCTAGATACTCCAATGTCACCACAAGTATCCGCGGGTTTGATTATATGATATGCATCACACAATCTCAGATTCATCTATTCAAACCAACACTAAGAATTTCAAAGAGTGCCCCAAAGTTTCTACGGGAGAGTCAAGACGAAAACATGTGCCAACCCCTATGCATAAGTTCACAAGGTCATAGAAACCCGCAAGTTGATCACCAAAACATACATCAAGTAGATCACGTGAATATCCCATTGTAACCATAGATAAGCACATGCAAGACATACATGAAGTTTCCTCAAATCCTTAAAGACTCAATCCGATAAGATAACTTCAAAGGGAAAACTCAATCCATTACAAGAAGGTAGAGGGGGAGAAACATCATAAGATCCAACTATAATAGCAAAGCTTGCGGTACATCAAGATCGTGCCCAATCAAGAACACGAGAGAGAGAGAGAGAGAGAGAGAGAGAGAGATCAAACACATAGCTACTGGTACATACCCTCAGCCCCAAGGGTGAACTACTCCCTCCTCGTCATGGAGAGCACCGGGATGATGAAGATGGCCACCGGTGATGATTTCCCCCTCTGGCGGGGTGCCGGAACAGGGTCTCGATTGGTTTTTGGTGGCTACAGAGGCTTGCGGTGGCGGAACTCCTAGTTTGGGTCCTTTTCTGGAGGTTTGGGGTATATAGAGGTGTTGGCGTCGAGAACAAGTCAGGGGAGTCCACAAGGGGCCCACAAGGTTGGGGGGCACGCCCCCACCCTTGTGGTGGCCCCGGGACTCCTCTGGTGCATCTCCGGTACTCCGTGTGCTTCTTTTGGTCCATAAATGTGATGCCCCCAATTCGACCGTGCACTAATCATACACGCAAATGTGTACGATCAAGATCAGGGACTCACGGGAATATATCACAACACAACTCTAGACACAAGAAGAAATAATACAAGCTTTATATTACAAGCCAGGGGCCTCGAGGGCTCGAATACATAACTTGATACACAAGAGTCAGTGGAAGCAACAATATATGAGTACATACATTACCTAAACAAGACTACCTTAAGAAGGCAAACACAAAAGCAATAACGATCGAAGAGGCAAGGCCTCCTGCCTGGGACCTCCTAACTACTCCTGGTTGTCGGCGGTCTCCATGTAGTAGTATCCGTCGGCAGTGACTTCTGATTCCAGGGATCAAACATCTGGTTGCAACAATCGGAAAGAAGATAGAAGGAGGAAAAGGGGTAGCAAAGAAACCGTGAGTACTCATCCAAAGTACTCGCAAGCATGAGATCTATACTAAGTATGCATTGGTATCAAATGGGAGGGTTGTATCCGTGGACTGAACTGCAAAATGCCATAATACAGGGGAAGGCCTAGCCTATCGAAGACTAGCATCTTCAAGCAGCTCCAAGCATCTTGCAGCATGTAGAAGAGTAAAGAATAGTAGTTTATATTTAACAAACATGTTGTAGCATTAATGCCTAGAGATCCTTTCTCGACTCCCTGCGAGAAAGCAATCCTGGAGCCACATATCCATCACATGTCTCAAGTGTCCATTGCTAGTTATATAAGATCAGGATACAAGTCTGAACGTCCATTACCGTGGACACAATATTCAAATATATATATTCCATGCAGGGGTGCACCACATTACCCAACATGCTCGATCACTTTGGCCGGACACACCTTTCTGGGTCAATGCCCGGCCTTGGAAGATCAACACGTCGCAACCCTACCTAGGCTCAGCAGAGAGGTCCCCGCAGTCTACATCCTAAGCACTCTGGGATCTGGGCCCATCGCCCGTTGCACTCTGGATCATTGTGTGCAGGGTGGATACTAGCACCACCCATGTAGTGGATGGCACGATCCGACTATGCCACAATGCTGAACTGGACATCTAACAAAGCTTCAGCTGATACGGCGATGTCGAGGCCCATATCTATTCTCGCATGGTGGTTAGCGCATAAAGGCCAAAGGCCAACTCAGAACAAATACACAAACCTGTTAGTGCATTGGGGGCTCGCGGAGACGAGCAGAGACTCACGATAATGTGACCCCGTCGCCCCGTCTCGTGGACTTACGGCAAGGACCCAGAATGCCCGGCTGTGCCTCGTGGAAAACTCGCGGGCGCTCAACAGGCCCGCCCGATTTTCACATCAACACACGGGTACCCCTCAGGGCCGACCCGACTTCCATAATGGTCTCAAGTAATGTCAAGGTAACCGTGTGTCCAAACATCAAGGGGTAGACCCGAGGAATCACCCTCGGTGGATTCCACTTGATGTAATCATCAAGGTGAACGTAAGAGGAACCACCCTTGAGGTTCACACTTGAGGGGTTGCACGACAGTCGTATCGGGAGTGGTGAAGGAGGAACCACCCTCGTTGACCACAATCGAATAGTGCTACCTCTTGAGCACTGCGTTGGATTTCCCCGAAGAGGAGAGGATGATGCAGCAAAGTAGCGTAAGTATTTCCCTCAGTTTTTGAGAACCAAGGTATCAATCCAGTAGGAGGCTACGCACGAGTCCCTCGTACCTACACAAAAACAATAGCTCAATGCAACCAACGCGCTTAGGGGTTGTCAATCCCTTCACGGTCACTTACGAAAGTGAGATCTGATAGAGATGATAAATAATATTTTTGGTATTTTTGGTATAGAGATGCAAAGTAAAAAGTAAAAGCAAAGTAAAAGCAAAGCAATAATAAAGTGATGGAGATTGATATGATGAGAAAGAGACCCGGGGGCCATAGGTTTCACTAGTGGCTTCTCTCAAGAGCATAAGTATTCTATGGTGGGTGAACAAATTACTATTGAGCAATTGACAGAATTGAGCATAGTTATGAGAATATCTAGGTATGATCATGTATATAGGCATCACGTCCGAGACAAGTAGACCGAAATGATTCTGCATCTACTACTATTACTCCACTCATCGACCGCTATCCAGCATGCATCTAGAGTATTAAGTTAAAAACAGAGTAACGCCTTAAGCAAGATGACATGATGTAGAGGGATAGTTTCATGCAATATGATAAAAACCCCATCTTGTTATCCTTGATGGCAACGATACAATACGTGCCTTGCTACCCCTTCTGTCACTGGGAAAGGACACCGCAAGATCAAACCCAAAGCTAAGCACTTCTCCCATGGCAAGAACAACCAATCTAGTAGGCCAAACCAAACTGATAGTTCAAAGAGACTTGCAAAGATAACCAATCATACATAAAAGAATTCAGAGAAGATTCAAATATTATTCATAGATAGACTTGATCATAAACCCATAATTCATCGGTCTCAACAAACACACCGCAAAAAGAAGATTACATCGAATAGATCTCCACGAGAGAGGGGGAGAACATTGTATTGAGATCCAAAAACAGAGAAGAAGCCATCTAGATACTAACTATGGACCCGTAGGTCTGAAGTAAACTACTCACACTTCATCGGAGGGGCTTGGATGATGATGTAGAAGCCCTCCGTGATCGATGCCCCCTCCGGCGGAGCTCCGGAACAGGCCCCAAGATGGGATCTCATGGATACAGAAAGTTGCGGCGGCAGAATTAGGTTTTTGGCTTCGTCTCTGATCGTTTGGGGGTACGTGGATATATATATATATAGGAGGAAGAAGTACGTCGGTGGAGCTTTGAGGGGCCCACGAGGCAGGGCGCGCCCTAGGGGGTGGTGCCCTCCACCCTCGTGACCGCCTCGTGGCTTTCTTGACGGAGGGTCCAAGTCTCCTGGATCTTATCTGATGAGAAAATCACGTTTCCGAAGGTTTCATTCGTTGGACTCCGTTTGATATTCCTTTTCTTCGAAACCCTAAAACAGGCAAAAAAACAACAATTCTAGGCTGGGCCTCCGGTTAATAGGTTAGTCCCAAAAAATAATATAAAAGTGGATAATAAAGCCCAATAATGTCCAAAACTGTAGATAATATAGCATGGAGCAATCAAAAATTATAGATACGTTGGAGACGTATCAAGCATCCCCAAGCTTATTTCCTGCTCGTCCTCGAGTAGATAAATGATAAAAACAGAATTTTTGATGCGGAGTGCTACTTGGCATAATTTCAATGTAAATATTCTTAATTGTGGTATGAATATTCAGATTCAAAAGATTCAAGACAAAAGTTTATGTTGACATAAAAATAATAATACTTCAAGCATACTAACAAAGCAATTATGTCTTCTCAAAATAACATGGCCAAAGAAAGCTATCCCTACAAAATCATATAGTCTGGCTATTCTCTATCTTCACCACACAAAGTATTTAAATCATGCACAACCCCGATGACAAGCCAAGCAATTGTTTCATACTTTTGACATTTTCAAAACTTTTTCGATCTTCACGCAATACATGAGCGTGAGCCATGGATATAGCACTATATGTGGAATAGAATGGTGGTTGTGGAGAAGACAAAAAGGGAGAAGATAGTCTCACATCAACTAGGCGTATCAACGGGCTATGGAGATGCCCATCAATAGATATCAATGTGAGTGAGTAGGGATTGCCATGCAACGGATGCACTAGAGCTATAAGTATATGAAAGCTCAACAAAATAAACTAAGTGAGTGTGCATCCAACTCACTTGCTCACGAAGACCTAGGGCATTTTGAGGAAGCCCGTCATTGGAATATACAAGCCAAGTTCTATAATGAAAAATTCCCACTAGTATATGAAAGTGACATAATGAGAGACTCTCTATCATGAGGATCATGGTGCTACTTTGAAGCACAAGTGTGGTAAAAGGATAGTAACATTGTCCCTTCTCTCTTTTTCTCTCATTTTTTTGTTTGGGCCTTCTCTTTTTTTTGGCCTTTTTTCATTTTTCGTCCGGATTCTCATCCTGACTTGTGGAGGAATCATAGTCTCCATCATCCTTTCCTCACTTGGGACAATGCTCTAAAAATGATGATCATCACACTTTTTATTTTTCTTACAACTCAACAATTACAACTCAATACTTAGAACAAAATATGACTCTATATGAATGCCTCCGGCGGTGTACCGGGATATGCAATGAATCAAGAGTGACATGTATGAAAGAATTATGAACGGTGGCTTTGCCACAAATATGATGTCAACTACATGATCATGCTAGCAATATGACAATGATGGAGCGTGTCATAATGAACGGAACGGTGGAAAGTTGCATGGCAATATATCTCGGAATGGCTATGGAAATGCCATGATAGGTAGGTATGGTGGCTGTTTGAGGAAGGTATTTGGTGGGTGTATGATACCGGCGAAAAGTGTGCGGTATTAGAGAGGCTAGCAATGGTTGAAGGGAGTAAAGTGCGTATAATCCATGGACTCAACATTACATAAATAACTCATATACTTATTGCAAAAATCTAGAAGTTATCAAAGCAAAGTATGACACGCATGCTACTAGGGGGATAGATTGGTAGGAAAAGACCATCGCTCGTCCCCGACCGCCACTCATAAGGAAGACAATCAATAAATAAATCATGCTTCGACTTCATCACATAACGGTTCACCATACGTGCATGCTACAGGAATCACAAA
The DNA here is from genome assembly GCF_002162155.2 of Triticum dicoccoides. NCBI lineage: Eukaryota > Viridiplantae > Streptophyta > Magnoliopsida > Poales > Poaceae > Triticum > Triticum dicoccoides. The sequence goes on along the minus strand of NC_041390.1, from coordinate 501,267,352 downwards.
CTTTAACACATGCATTTCTCAAATTCACAACTACTCAACTAGCATGACTCTAATATCACCATCCTCATATCTCAAAACAATTATCAAGCATCAATTTTTTTCTTAGTATTCAACGCACTCAAAAGAAAGTTTTAGAAATCTTGAATACCAAGCATATTATTATTAAGCAAATTACCATGCTATTAAGACTCTCAAAATAATCTAAGTGAAGCATGAGAGATCAATAGTTTCTATAAAACAAATCCACCACCGTGCTCTGAAATATATAAGTGAGGCACTAGAGCAAAATTATATAACTCAAAAGATATAAGTGAAGCACATAGAGTATTCTATCAAATTCCAAATTATGTATGGCTCTCTCAAAAGGTGTGTACAGCAAGGATGATTGTGGTAGACTAACAAGCAAAGACTCAAATCATAAAAGACGCTCCAAGCAAAACACATACCATGTGGTGAATAAAAATATAGCTCCAAGTAAAGTTACCGATAGAAGTAGACGAAAGAGGGGATGCCTTCCGGGGCATCCCCAAGCTTTGGCTTTTAGGTGTCCTTATATTATCTTGGGGGTGCCATGGGCATCCCCAAGCTTAGGATCTTGCCACTCCTTGTTCCATAATCCATCAAATCTTTACCCAAAACTTGAAAACTTCACAACACAAAACTTAAAGTAGAAAATCTCGTGAGCTCCGTTAGCGAAAGAAAACAAAAGACCACTTCAAGGTACTGTAATGAACTCATTATTTATTTATATGGGTGTTATACCTACTGTATTCCAACTTCTCTATGGATTATAAACTATTTTACTAGCCATAGATTCATCAAAATAAGAAAACAACACACGAAAATCAGAATCTGTCAAAAACAGAACAGTCTGTAGTAATCTGTAGCTAGCGCAAGATCTGGAACCCCAAAAATTCTAAAATAAATTTCTGGACGTGAGGAATTTATCTATTAATCATATGCAAAAATAATTAACTAAATATCACTTTCCAAATAAAAATGACAGCAGTTCTCGTGAGCGCTAAAGTTTCTGTTTTTTACAGCAAGTTCAACAAGACTTTCCCCAAGTCTTGCCAACGGTTCTACTTGGCAAAAACACTAATTAAACACAAAAAACACAAACAAAACAGAGGCTAAATAAATTATTTATTACTAAACAGGAGCAAAATGCAAGGAATAAAAATAAAATTGGGTTGCCTCCCAACAAGCGCTATCGTTTAACGCCCCTAGCTAGGCATAATAAGCAAGAATAGATCTAGGTATTGCCATCTTTGGTAGGCAATCCATAAGTGGCTCTCATGATAGATTCATATGGTAATTTTATTTTCTTTCTAGGGAAGTGTTCCATGCCCTTTTTTAATGGAAATTGGAATCTAATATTCCCTTCCTTCATATCAATAATTGCACCAACCGTTCTAAGGAAAGGTGTACCGAGAATAATAGGGCAAGAAGGATTGCAATCTATATCAAGAACGATAAAATCTACGGGCACATAATTCCTATTTGGCAAAATAAGAACATCATTAATTATTCCCATAGGTTTCTTAATAGTGGAATCTGCAAGATGCAAGTTTAGAGAGCAATCATCAAAATCACGGAAATCTAGCAAATCACACAAAGTTTTGGGAATAGTAGAGACACTAGCACCCAAATCACACAAAGCATAAAACTCATGACCTTTAATTTTAATTTTAATAGTTGGTTCCCACACATCATAAAGTTTTCTAGGGATAGAAATTTCCAATTCAAGTTTTTCTTCATAAGATTGCATCAAGGCATCAACGATATGTTTAGTAAACGCTTTATTTTGACTATAAGCATGAGGAGAATTTAGCACGGATTGCAACAAGGAAATACAATCAATAAAAGAGCAATTTTCATAGTTAAATTCCTTGAAATCCATAATAGTGGGTTTAGCAACATCTAGGATTTTAATTTCTTCAATCCCACTTTTATCAAATTTAGCATCAAGATCAACAAATTCCGAATTCTTAGAACGCCTTCCAGGTAAAGGTGGATCATATTCAGTCCCATCATTATCAAGACTCATATTGCAAAACAAAGATTTAATAGGGGACACATCAATAACTTTTAGATCTTCATCATTATTTTCATAGGAACTAGAAGAACACGCTTTTATAAAGGCATCTTTCTTAGCACGCATCCTAGCGGTTCTTTCTTTGCACTCCTCAATGGAAATTCTCATGGCTTTGAGAGACTCATTGATATCATGCTTAGGTGGAATAGATCTAAGTTTCAAAGAATCAACATCAAGAGCAATTCTATCAACGTTCCTAGCCAAATCATCAATCTTAAGCAATTTTTCTTCAATCATAGCATTAAAATTCTTTTGCGAGAAATAAATTCTTTAATATTAGATTCAAAATCAGAGGGCATCTTATTATAATTTCCATAAGAATTGTTGTAGGAATTACCATAATTATTAGAAGGATTACTAGGATAAGGCCTAGGATTGAAATTTCCTCTATACGCATTTTTACCAAAATTTTTCCTACCAACAAAATTCACATCCATAGATTCATTATTATTCTGAATCAAAGTAGACAAGGGCACATCATTAGGATCAGAAGAAACACTTTTATTAGCAAATAATTTCATAAGTTGATCCATCTTTCCACTCAAAACATTGATTTCTTCTATCGCATGCACCTTTTTAGTAGATCTTTTAGTATGCCATTGAGAATAAATAACTATAATATTATCTAGGAGTTTAGTAGCTTCTCCTAAAGTGATTTCCATAAAAGTGCCTCCCGCGGCCGAATCTAAAAGATTTCTAGAAGCAAAATTCAATCTGGCATAAAAAATTTGTATAATCATCCACAAATTCAAACCATGAGTAGGGCAATTACGTATCATTAATTTCATTCTCTCCCAAGCTTGTGCAACATGTTCATGATCAAGTTGCTTAAAGTTCATAATATCGTTTCTAAGAGAGATGATCTTAGCGGGAGGAAAATACTTAGAGATAAAAGCATCTTTGCACTTGTTCCATGAATCAATACTATTTTTAGGCAAAGACGAAAACCAAGCTTTAGCACGATCTCTAAGCAAAAAAGGAAATAGCTTCAATTTAACAATATCATTATCGACGTCTTTCTTCTTTTGCATGCCACACAAATCAATGAAGCTATTAAGATGGGTAGCGGCATCTTCACTAGGAAGGACGGAGAACGGATCTTTCATGACAAGATTCAGCAAAGCAGTATTAATTTCACAAGATTCAACATCGGTAAGAGGAGCAATCGGAGTGCTAAGGAAATCATTGTTGTTGGTATTGGTGAAGTCACACAATTTAGTATTATCTTGAGCCATCGCGACAAACAAGCAAACTAACACACAAGCAAAAGAGGCAAATAGAGAAAGAGAGGGAGGATAGAGAGAGAGGGCGAATAAAACGGCAAGGGTGAATTGGGGGGAGAGGAAAACGAGAGGTAAATGACAAATAATGTAATGCGGGAGATAGGGATTGTGATGGGTACTTGGTATGTTGACTTTTGCACAGACTCCCCGGCAACGGCGCCAGAAATTCTTCTTGCTACCTCTTGAGCACTGCGTTGGATTTCCCCGAAGAGGAGAGCATGATGCAGCAAAGTAGCGTAAGTATTTCCCTTAGTTTTTGAGAACCAAGGTATCAATCCAGTAGGAGGCTACGCAAGAGTCCCTCGTACCTATACAAAAACAATAGCTCAACGTAACCAACGCGCTTAGGGGTTGTCAATCCCTTCACGGTCACTTACGAAAGTGAGATCTGATAGAGATGATAAATAATATTTTTGGTATTTTTGGTATAGAGATGCAAAGTAAAAAGTAAAAGCAAAGCAATAATAAAGTGATGGAGATTGATATGATGAGAAAGAGATCCAGGGGCCATAGGTTTCACTAGTGGCTTCTCTCAAGAGCATAAGTATTCTATGGTGGGTGAACAAATTACTATTGAGCAATTGACAGAATTGAGCATAGTTATGAGAATATCTAGGTATGATCATGTATATAGGCATCACGTCCGAGACAAGTAGACCGAAACGATTCTGCATCTACTACTATTACTCCACTCATCGACCGCTATCCAGCATGCATCTAGAGTATTAAGTTAAAAACAGAGTAACGCCTTAAGCAAGATGACATGATGTAGAGGGATAGTTTCATGCAATATGATAAAAACCCCATCTTGTTATCCTCGATGGCAATGATACAATACGTGCCTTGATGCCCCTTCTGTCACTGGGAAAGGACACCGCAAGATCGAACCCAAAGCTAAGCACTTCTCCCATGGCAAGAACAACCAATCTAGTAGGCCAAACCAAACTGATAATTCGAAGAGACTTGCAAAGATAACCAATCATACATAAAAGAATTCAGAGAAGATTCAAATATTATTCATAGATAGACTTGATCATAAACCCACAATTCATCGGTCTCAACAAACACACCGCAAAAAGAAGATTACATCGAATAGATCTCCACGAGAGAGGGGAGAACATTGTATTGAGATCCAAAAAGAGAGAAGAACCCATCTAGCTACTAACTATGGACCCGTAGGTCTGAAGTAAACTACTCACACTTCATCGGAGGGGCTTGGATGATGATGTAGAAGCCCTCCATGATCGATGCCCCCTCCGGCGGAGCTCCGGAACAGGCCCGAAGATGGGATCTCGTGGATACAAAAAGTTGTCGCGGTGGAATTAGGTTTTTGGCTCCGTCTCTGATCGTTTGGGGGTACATGGATATATATAGGAGGAAGAAGTACGTCGGTGAAGCTTTGAGGGGCCCACGAGGCAGGGGGCGCGCCCTAGAGGGGGGGGCCTCCACCCTCGTGACCGCCTCATGGATTTCTTGACGGAGGGTCCAAGTCTCCTGGGTCTTATCTGATGAGAAAATCACGTTTCCGAAGGTTTCATTCCGTTTGGACTCTGTTTGATATTCCTTTTCTTCGAAACCCTAAAATAGGCAAAAAAAACAGCAATTCTGGCTGGGCCTCTGGTTAATAGGTTAGTCCCAAAAAATAATATAAAAGTGGATAATAAAGCCCAATATTGTCCAAAACAGTAGATAATACAGCATGGAGCAATCAAAAATTATAGATACATTGGAGACGTATCAAATAGCTACACTACAAAGTTGTCATCAGGCATGTATTATGAGGTATCACCCTCGACACTCGATAGTAGCTCTGCAGAGTCGAGCAACAAAAGGGGTGTGATGTGATGTGAGGTGTCAGGTCTGGTCGTTGATCACGTTGATCGAGTCGTCGACGATGAAGCATGGACAACAAGGACAAGGTGGGGGTCACTGATGGATCACTAACCAACCTATACTAAGCAGATTAGGATAAGCAGGTAGGTAACAATAAGCAGGTTACAAAAGCAAGCTATGCATCAGAATAGGAGCAATCAATAACAGTAGCAAAATCTAATGCAAGCATGAGAGAATGTAATGGGCGATATCAGGATGATCAAAGGGGGGCTTGCCTGGTTGCTCAGGCGAGAAGGAGGGGTCGTCGGTGACGTAGTCGATCACAGGGGCATCAACAACGGTCTCGGGGTCTATCAGAGAGAAGAGGGGGAAGAAACAATAAATGCAGAGCAAACAGATGCATAACAGGACAGCAGGCAGAGCTAGACGTGTTCTAACACGGTGCTACACGATACTAATGAAGGGGGATAACATCCGGGAAAGTTTTCCCGAAGTTTGCGTTTTCGGACAAGCGAATCGGAGGGGGAAGGTTGCATGTTCGTTATGATAGCGGTATGTGACAGATGAACGGAGAGTGTATTCCAATTTGTCTTGTCATTCTGAGAAACTTTCGTATATAAAACTTTTTCATCCGAGTTACGGATTATTTTCTATGATTTTTCAAAGATTTAACAATACCCGGAAAAATCCCTAAAATTTTGCCAAGTCTGAGAATTTGTCAGTTTTAAACACCTTTACCTGTTTTCAAAAGGCTACAACTATGGATCTGTACCTCCAATGATTTTGTGCCTTATATCAATTTTGAGCATTTTTCTGTGATCTACATGTTAGTACGGATTACATGCATATTAGAGTTCATTTGCTTGATCATCAATAGCACTAAAGTAGCTATGAAAATAAAGTTGTTTTTCGGTTTTTCTGTTAACTGAACATAGAACTTTGTGATTTTCGTAGGAATTAATCCACACATCGAAAGGATTTGGTCCATTGGGGTAAAATGGAGTTTGCCAAGTATACCATCTACTCATATTTTTCTTAGCCTTGTTAACAGTTGTTTAACCACAATTTAGAGGTTGTTTAGAGGGCTAGCCAGTGTAGAAATACAAAAGCAAGCTAGCGTAGCTACCGTAACATTCAGCAGTAGCAGTACATTCAGCAGAGCAGCAACGGCATGCACACGCGCTAGGTGCGGCGCTGCATGGTGTGCGTGTGTTGCAAGGCTGTGGTGAGGCGCGCGGGGGAACGATGCACCAGCGTGGGGTGGGCACGGGCGAGGGCGGCAGTCAGCGGGTGACAGGGCAGTGGTTGATTACCCACAAGTATAGGGGATCACAAAAGTTTTCGAGGGCAGAGTATTCAACCCAAATTTATTGATTCGACACAAGGGGATCCAAAGAATATTCTCAAGTATTAACAGTTGAGTTGTCAATTCAACCGCACCTGAAAGACTTAATATCTGCAGCAAAATATTTAGTAGGAAAGTAACATGGAAGTAACGGTAACGGTGGCAAAAGTAACAGTATTGGTTTTGGAGTGATTGTAACAGTGGCAACGGAAAAATAACTAAGCAAAGATCAATATGTGAAAAGCTCGTAGGCAATGGATCAGTGATGGATAATTATGTCAGATGCGATTCCTCGTGCAACAGTTATAACATAGGGTGACACAGAACTAGCCCCAGTTCATCAATGTAATGTAGGCATGTATTCCGAATATAGGCATACATGCTTATGGAAAAGAACTTTCATGACATCTTTTGTCCTACCCTCCCGTGGCAGCGGGGTCCTATTGGAAACTAAGAGATATTAAGGCCTCCTTTTAATAGAGTACCGGAACAAAGCATTGACACTTAGTGTCGGATGTGGGGTTCTGGCAAACCCTTAAGGTTTGAACACTGGGGTGCGCACGAAGTCTCTTCCTCCCATCGATCTATGCCCTAGCTCGTTAAGATCTCGCGGACGAACTCTACGAACTCGCAACATAGAAAGACACATGATTTATACTAGTTCGGGCCACCGTTGTGGTGTAACACCCTACTCAAGTGTGGTGGTGGTGGATTGACTCTTGGGCTGATGATGAACAATACAAGGGGAAGAACAACCTCCTGAGGTTGAGGTGTTCTTGTGCGTGGCTAACTTGTGTGGGTGAGAGAGCGATCTAAGATGCCGTCTCCTTGCCCCTCTTTTTCTATGGTGGTGGCTAGCCCTACTTATAGAGGCCCTGGTCCTCTTCCCAAATATTGAGCGGGAAGGGAGCCAACAACGGCGGGCTAATTTGAAGGGGGACAACTAGTACAAGCTATCCTGACAAAAGGTGGTCTGCGCCTGCGAAAGGCTCTGGTGGTGACGCCGTCTTGGGCTCCACGATGACCTCCGTCTTGTCGTCCTTCTGGTCTTGGTCTTGTTGCACCAAAATGGCAACCTTTGCCTGATCCCTCGGTACTCCTTGCCTGTGCTAGTTTCCTTAGCACCAAAGAGGAAACAAGGACGCTGCGTGTGCTGGCGCCCGCCTGGCGTCGATCGTCATGGCTCACGTCATGAGAGCCTCGTGAGGTTCGCCTCGCCTTGAATCTCAGCTCCTTGTGAGCCTGCCTAACTAGGCCGCTCCATACGAGGTTTCGTGTCGTCCTCCTCGCGAGGCTTGGCCCCTCACGAGGGTCTTGGATGCCTTGTTGATGAAGATGGGCCGTAAGGCCTGCTGGCTTAGCCACACAGCGGGCCGCAGGCAGGCAAGTCTGGGGACCCCTGTTCCCAGGACGCCGACAGTAGCCCCCGGGCCCAAGGTGCACTCGGGCTTGGCTTCGAGGCAAAGCCAAGGGCCAAGTACGGAGCTCCGCGGGCCCCAAAAGCCTGCGGCCTTGATTGACACGTGGCGGTTGATTGGTCGTGGGCGTCTCCGCTTCCCCATGCTGCCTTGGCGACTGCACGACTTGACGAGTCCCTAGTATATCCGGGATGCCCTCTTCCTCACGAGGTGCTCATTTCCTCGTGCCCATCTTGCCTTGGTGGCCTGCGTCTGCTGGGGAACTGTGAAAGCTCGTTAGGAACTACGTTAAAAGATTTGCTGTTCGCCCTGGCCCTGGCCTGGCGCCTTGTATCACGGTACCCATGGGGCACGGACTAGGAGAGGCGTGCCAGCTTTTGGGCTCGAACGAGGGTGGCTCGCGAGAAGGCAGAGAAGAGAGAAAATGCTCGCGAGGGCACCTGCCCAGCCCCCTCATGAGGCATGCGAGAGAGAGAGAGAGAGAGAACACGAGCTAACCCGAGCCGGAAAAACGCAGCGAGAAGCGAGAGGGTCAACTCAGCAAGAAATGCCAAAAGCAAATTTTAGATTAAGGAAAAGGGAGCCAAATATGGAAAGCAAATGAAAAGCCGCGTCCGGCACCTAATCTAGTCTTCAAGTCTTCTCACCAGCGCGGAGCTAAGTGTTGTCCACTAGGCGTGGGCCGGAGCCCTAGGGCCTGAGGCCGGCACCCCTGAGACTCCGGGGCGTGTACAACCCCAACTCATTATTACGTGAGAGTGTCACGGGCGGCGATTCTTCACAGGCACCGGGCCTTCTTCACAGGCTCTGGGCCTTTCTTCTTAGGCTCTGGGCCTTGCTTCACAGGCTCTGGGCCTTACTTCGTAGGCTCCGGGCCTTGCTTCTCAGCTTCTGGGCCTTGCTTCTCAGACTCTGGGCCTTGCTTTATGGGTAAAACCTTCGGAGGTGCTGGATGTTCCAGGCGTTTTGGACTGGTACTCCGTCTTGTGTCTCCAGGCGCACGGCGCCAGGCCTGGAGATGTGGACGACCTTGAACGGGCCCTCCCACATTGGTGAAATCTTATGCAGCCCTTCCCTGGAGAGGACCCGCCTCAGGACTAGGTCTCCCGTCTCAAGTGTCCTGGAGCGGATGTTGCGGCAGTGGTATCGCCGCAGTGCTTGCTGGTACCTCGCCGCCCGCGGCGTCGCTCCGCGGCAATGTTCCTCCACTAACACGAGGTCCATCCCCCGCATGGTGTCCTACTGCATTTCTCGAACGCCAGGACCCGTGCGGAGCGATGTTTGACCTCGTGATGGAGGACCGCTTCGGCTCCGTAGACGAGGAAGAATGGAGTCTCACCCGTTGGCTTGGTGGCAGTGGTCCGGATGGACCACAGTACGGACTGGAGCTCGTCGTGCCAGCCCCTGCCGCAGGCCTCCAGCTTCTTCTTGAAGGTCCTGGTCTTGAGGCCCCTCAGGACCTCCGCGTTAGTGTAACAGCCTGGATTTTTGGCCTTTTCTTTTTCCTTTGATTTTCTGGGATTTTCTGTTTTGATTTTGTTTTCCATGGCTATGAGGGTCTGAAACTTGGGAAGATCATGTCTTCCTAGGTTTTCTAGTGGCTTATCACCCTCATCATCATCTCAAGATCTTCTCATTTCCATCCTTGACCTAACCCAAAATTCTTTTGCTGGTAATATTCCTTTTTTGATAAAGGAATAACCCTTAAAACCCTAGGTTGTGAAGCAACCTATATTTCTGTCACTCCTAAAAATTCCCAAATAATTCTCATAAATTGTTTGGGGTCATATCTTCCTCAAGTATGGCAAAATATTTCATTGCCATGTTCAAAAATAATCCTCCCATAATTCTTTTCCTATTCTGCCCTAAATGGCACTTTGCATAGGAAGTGCTATTTATATTTGCTTGATTGACCCCAAACTTCCTGGACATCTTTTCCTGTCCATATCATTGGCTCATGCCAAAATTCAGCTCAATTTGCCTAGTAAATATTTTTCAGGAATTTTCCAAAGTTTCTGTCCAGGAAGGAACTTTGTGAAGGAGCTATATTCTAGGCATATCCAAATGAGTTGCAATTTTGCAGGGTCTTTCCTAGGGTCCAATAATGACTCTCCACCAAATATTAGCTCATGTAACTCATCTATGTGAGCCTAACTCCAAATCTTAGTTTCTGGTCAGATTTTCAGTTTGTGAAGCTGCCATATTTTATATTGCTTCAATTGAGCTGAAACTTTACCAGGACAAGATTCTACCTATATCAACTACTCCCATCAAGTTTTACCTCAATTAGTTGATGCAATTACCCTGTGTAATTTTTCCAAGTTTCTGTCCAGAATGAAGCTTTGTGAAGCAAGTGCCACTTTGGTATTTCCAAATGGCATGAAAGTTTTACAGAAGCTTCTTATAATCATAAAACCCCTCTCTGCCAAATTTCAGCTCACAGAGATCCAGTATGAGAGTGCATCATCCAAATCCCCAATTCTGGCCACTTTTGCAGTTTCTACTGCAACCACCATCTAAACTCCTCCTCTTAGTCTGCGTTTTGGTGATCAGCATCAACTTAGTGTGTGATCATCGCCAGACAAACTCTTTACCTTGTTACCCTGCTGTTTTAACCACAGAAAGTTACAAACACCTTGTTACTGAATTACTTTTGGAGCTAAGTGCAAATCTCTTCTTTCCCCTGGACCGATTTATTTCTTCAGTTGGACTAAGGGCACCAGGGTCCATCACTGGACATGGTTGGCCACGCCAAAGAGCGCCTCTTGTGCCAGTGAGCGTGGTGATCACGCTTGCGTCTTGGCTGCAGGCATGCTCTGGCTTGTTCCGGCCACTATGCTCGTCTCCTCCCTCCTCGTCTCGACCTCAATTCGTGTCCTGGAGCTTCCCCGTGATCGACTGCATCGCCCTGGATCGATGCCTCGTCGTGGTTCGCCTTGAATGCGTCGGAAACGTCATGCCCGTGCCATGCCCCTGCCCGCCATTAAAGCTTGGTCGGGAGCTCGCCCGTGAGCTCGAGAAGCCTCTACCGCGCCTATATAAGGACCCCCGAACCCCTCCGCACCTCACCATCCTCTCCCCGTTCCTCCTTCCCCACCGGAGTGCCTCTCCTCGCCGTTTTCTTCTTCGGCCACCACCGGAGTTCGTCTCCATTCCGGCCACCGCATCCCCCCTCTCCTCCTCCCAAGCCCTCCACTACCTTCCTATACTTCCCTCGGTTCGCCCCAACCCCTTGCCCCTTGCCGGAGAGCCCCGGGGCTGCGCCTCCCGGAGCTTGGCCGTCGCCGTTGCTCTCGGTCACCACACCGACCGAGTCCATCCGAGCCTCCTCTCTCCCTCCCGACTCCACCACCGTCCTCCCCATGCTCCTCTGAGTCGTCCCACCCACTTGTCCCTCGCCGGAGTTGCCCACATCGCCAAAGACCACCGCCAGCCGCCGGCCTCTGTCTCTCCTCGGTCCTCCTCCGCCCCGCGTCCTCCTCTCCTTCCCGGGGCCGTCCGACCCTCTGGACGGACGCGCCACGCGGGGCCGCACCCTGGCTGGAGCTGGCCTGGACTGGCCGCCCCAGCGCCGGTAGCGCCCCTGTCATCCTCCTCTGCTTCCTGTCGTGGCCAGGCACGGGAGGAAGAAGAAGACAGGGGGAGGAGAGAGAAGGATAAGGTGGGCCCCGCGTGTCATCCTCTGCCCGTTGACCCCGCCACTGCCATGTCACGTAAGTGGAAACACATTTGCCCGAGTACGTCTTCTTCCAAAGAAATTGTATTTCGTTTCTACTTCGGCCTGAAGTACGTTTTCTAAGTCAGAAAGCGTATTTTCCGAAATATGTTTTTGTCTTATCCACTCAGGGACCCGTTGGTGATAAAATTTTCACAGATTGGTCCCTGTTCTTCCAACCTTCACAACTTTTCAACCGTAACTCCGATTGAGGTGAAACCAGCGCTCACTTCTTCGTATCATCGAGCTCTATCTTTTGGTAACATTTTCACTAGGTGATTTCACAGTGAAAATGACCATTTTGCCCTTGCCTTTAATCAGCCCCTTCCGAGAACGTACCGTCCGACGTTTCGTTCCACGGCTTCACCGCACTTCTTCCTGGAGTATCCGTCACCCCAGGCAAGCCACAATACCCACTTGCATGATAGTCATGCAGTAGCCATTGTTTTCAACTTGAATATTTCTTAAATGATTGCTTGTTTAAAATATGGTTATCATTGTTTCGGAAATGCTTTTGGGATTGTGCTTACTTGTTTGTTATGTTGTTATGCACCTGTTTATCCTGCCCTGCTAGTTGCTAGTATTGCTTTCATATTGCCATGCTAGATAGTAGTACATGTTGGGTTGGTCATGCTCTTCGGTGCATGACTAACATCGGTTACCGAGTACTGTTAATAGGCATTGTTCCGTTGTTGTTAGTTGGTTAAGTATTACTCAGTGATATTATTGATGAGTTCTTGCATGCTATTTATGGTTGATGATAATGGTCATGTTATGCTATGAGTAGTGTTGCACTTGTAATATTTATGCTCGTCATTATGTCACGTTCAGTTGGAGATTATTTCATAGTTGATGTGGTGGATAGTTATGTTGCATCCCGTGATTATGTTGATATCATGCTCATGCATTGTAATTGCATCATGTTGTTTTATCATGGCTCAGCATTTTGCATTCAAGTTTAACCGGATTTAATTGAACTTGAACAACTGTTGGTTGAGTCATGGTGCCGCCAGATCGAAACTGGCTAGTGCAACCACACTTACCGGATGGGTAAGGTCCTAACTGGGTCTATTGTCGTGCATCTCGCCGGTGCCTCCAAGTAGGGAAGGTTATGGGCGTGCGGTACCCTGGCCCGGTAAGCAGACATAACCTTGTGTGCCCGTTGTTTTTAGTTTTATGGATCCGGTCCCCGTGAGGGAGTTTTGACCACGACGGTGGTCGGGGTGTCTTTGGTAGACACGGGGCCACCCAGGACTAGCCCAGTTGGGAGTGGGTCGGAGTGGCCGGGAGAGTGTCACGTCAGTAGATCAGTTTTGTCGCAATGCCGTTGGTCCACCCGAATGGGAGTGTGAGGCCATGGGTTCCGTGGTGTGGGTACAGTGTGCTACCTCTGCAAAGTGTATATTAAATCTATCGGTAGCCGCGCCCGCGGATAAGGACCCAGTTCGTGTTGGTCCCACCGTGAGTCAACAGTATTAATAATAACTTGATTAATGACAACCCCGGTTCGGTGATGAAATAAGTTGGTGGTGATCACCGTAAGGATCACGAGTTACTTTGGTGGTGATCGCCGTAAGGATCACGAGTTACTTTGGTGATGATCACCATAAGGATCATGAGTTACTTTGGTTGTGATCGACGTAATGATCACCGTGGTATCGAGGATACCGAGTTGTTGGATATTCGTGATGTTGTGTGAGAAATCATGGGTAAAGATCAAGCTCCTTGTGGTCATTTAATGATTACTACGGTATTTTTTATACCAAGCTTGATTTGATCCTGAGATGATCATGTAATGTCTGAGGTGGGTAAGTGATGCACGTGATGGTTACGAGATAACCCGAGCAGAATAATTGGTGCATATAGTGTCATCATGTTGCATGCTAGTATCGTCAGATTTATATGTTCATGCTATGCTCATATTGTTCTAGCTGTATCAGGTTCATATTGCCTTTGGATTCTTAGTGGATATTTTCATGATGGTATCTGGTATTATTTGGAGTATTACTTTGGATATCATGTGCTCATGTCATGTTGTTATAATGATCTCATGTTAATTCATGTTTAACCTGTAACTGCCATGCTGTTGTTTGTCTTGAATGATTCTGGTTATTGTGAGCTTGCAAGTACATTCAATGTACTGACCTGGCGTGTCATGCCAGCTTGCAGGTCGTGCCTGGATTGCTTGCTTGTTTGGTGTTGTTCCTGTGTTCGCGAGCTAGGATAAATGTTCCAGCCACAGTCCCTGATGATTGGAGTCCATCATCGTCGTTCGTTGTTCCGCTGCCAGTAGTTGCTCCGCTGCTTCAAGTATTATGCTGCTTGTATAGAGCAACCGTGGTTGGCGTAGTGTCGCCATGCCGGTGTTATTCATTGTAATATCGGAACCCTTGTAATCATATTCGTGTTGTAATAGAGAGCTGGTTTGTTCTATGCTAAGCAGTGACGTATTCCAGAAGACTTCACCTCGATCTCTAGGATGGAATACGGGGCATTCTGGTTTTCTCTGAGCCGGGGTGCCACAGCTAGCACGTTCGGCCTGGCCATTGCTCCTGGGGTGGGCCACTGAAGCGTAGCAGATCTGCGTTCCAAGGTTAGCACAGTAGGTTTTGAAGAGGTTGCTAGTAAACTGCGAACCGTTATCTGTGATGATGCAGTTGGGGACCCCGAAGCGGCTCACGAGGCCCTTGATGAACTTGACAGCAGCGCCGGCTGGAATGGTACGGATGGGTTCCACTTCCGCCCACTTGGTGAACTTGTCGATGGCGACGTAGAGGTAATGGTAGCCCCCTGGCGCCCAAGGGAACGGGCCTATGATATCCAGCCCCCAGACTGTGAACGGCCATGTGAGCGGGATAGTTTGAAGGCCCTGAGCTGGTTGATGGATTTGCTTGGCGTGGAATTGGCAGGCTTCGCAAGACTTCACCAGCTCGGCTGCGTCGTTGAGTGTTGTAGGCCATTAGAATCCACTGCGGAACACCTTGCCGACGAGGGTCCGTGATGACGAGTGGTGTCCGCAGTCCCCGCCGTGTATGTCAATCAGCAACTCCCTTCCTTGGTCACTGGATATGCAGCACAGTGTGACATCGTTCGGTCATTTCCTATATAACTCGCCGTCTTGGATACAGTATGTCGTGGCTTGCCGGGCCACGTGCTCCGCCTCCTCTTCCTTTTCCGGCAACGTCCCGTGCGTTAAGTACTCCTTGAATTCCTTGGTCCAGCATTCCTCCTGAGGTTCGAGCGCCAAGAGCAGTCGAGCTCCGAAGGTCGGTCCACAGGTCGGGGCTCCCATGGCCGGGGGCTGGGGGAGCTCCTCCCGAGGCTGGGTCATGCTTGAAAGAGGTGGCGCAACTGATGGCTTGAAGAGCCGCTCCTCAAAGATGCCCGGCTCCTGCGGTTGCCGCTTGGATGCTCTCCGGGCGATGTCGTCGGCTTCCTTGTTGGTGCCCCGGGGTACGTGCTGCAGCTCTAGGCCCGAGAACTGTTTCCCCATATTGCGCACCTCCACGAGGTAGGCCTCCATATGCTCGTACTTCGGCTCGTACACCTTGTTGGAGAAGTTGACGAGGAGTTGTGAGTCGCCTCTGATAGTGAGGCGCTTCACCCCTAGGGCCGCTGCGGCCTTCAGACCAGCTATGAGGCCTTTGTACTCCACGATGTCATTGGAGACCTTCTCGTCGTGCTGAAAGCAGAGCTGCATGGCGTAGTAGAGCTTGTCCTGGGTGGGCGATATTAGCACTGCTCCAGCCCCCGTGCCCTGGTGTGCGAAGGCGCCATCGAAATGCATGACCCAACCATCCGGAGCCTCACTTCCTGGGGAGGTGGACTGGTCTTCTCCTTCCTCAAGTGTCGGGGCATCCGTCCATTCTGACACAAACTCAGCGAGTGCGCCCCCTTGATGACCCTGGTAGTGCTGAACTCCAACTGGAATGCTTGCAACTCGATGTTCCACTCTGCAACCCTTCCGGCTGAGTTAGGGCTCCTAAGTATCCTTTCTAGTGGGTAGGCTGAGACGACCTTGATGGGGTGGCCCTGGAAGTAGTGTCGCAGCTTGCGTGAGGCCACCAGGAGTGCGAGCAGGAGCTTCTGGGGCATGGGGTAGCGTGCTCTCGCGTCTCGTAGTACGGTGCTGACAAAGTACACCGGGTGTTTGACGAGGGCTGGCATGCTGTCGAGGCTCGGGTCCTGCGGAGATCGGGACATATCCTGAGGTGGAAGGGTCCCTGAGACCCTGGTGTCCTCAGGAGCTTCTGCGACGCCGCCCTGCTAAGCTTGGCCTTCCACCACTAATGCCTCTGTTGCGCCTTCCTGACCCTGCGCTACATCAGCCTTGAGGGTCTGCGGCGGGCTCATGTCCTCGATAGCCTTGACCTTCTCCGGGTTTGCCTCGATCCCCCTGTGGGATACAAGGAATCCCAGCAGCTTGCCAGAGGGGACACCGAACACGCACTTCTCCGGGTTGAGCCTTAAGTTCACTTGGCGCAGGCTCTGGAAGGTCTCCTCCAAGTCTTCAATCAATGTCCTTGCCTCGCGAGACTTGACCACTATGTCATCGATGTAAGACTTGGCGTTCCTCCCGAGCTGCCGCCCCAGAGCGATGTGCATCAACCGCCGAAAAGTCGCACCCGCGTTGCGCAGCCCGAAGGGCATGCAGGTGTAGCAGTACACCCCACATGGTGTCAGGAAGGCCGTCTTCTCCACATCTTCCACCGCCATCTTGATTTGATGTACCCTGAGAACGCGTCCAGGAAGCATAGCAGGTCACACTCGGCGGTGTTGTCAACAATCTGGTCGATGCGCGGGAGTGGGAACGGGTCTTGAGGGCAGGCTTTGTTAAGATTGGTGAAGTTGACGCACATCCGTTCCTTCGCGCCTTTTTTCGGCACCACGACAGGGTTCGCCAGCCATTCGGGGTACCGAACCTCTCGGATGGCACCTGCCGCTTCCAGCTTGCGTGTCTCTTGGACGATGAAGGCCTGCTTATCAGTGGATTGCCGTCTCGCTCGCTGCTTCACGGGGCGGACGTTGGGGCATACCCTTAGATGATGCTGGATCACCTCCCTCGGGACCCCTACCAGCTGATTTGGCTCCCACGCGAATATCTCCTTGTTCGCGTGCAAGAACCTCACCAGAGCTTCTTCTTGTTCCGGTAGAGACTGGCTCCTATGGTAAAGGTGGCTCCTGAAGGCCCGTCCTCACTGACTAGTACCTGCTTGGTTTCCGCCTTGTCTTGGGTGAACAACTGCTTCTTCTTGGTGGGCACGACTGATAACCCACAAGTATAGGGGATCGCAACAGTTTTCGAGGGTAAAGTATTCAACCCAAATTTATTGATTCGACACAAGGGGAGCCAAAGAATATTCTCAAGTATTAGCAGCTGAGTTGTCAATTCAACCACACCTGGAAACTTAATATCTGCAGCAAAGTGTTTAGTAGAAAAGTAATATGATAGTAGTGGTAACGGTAGCAAAAGGTAACAGTAGTAAAAGTAATGTTTTTGGTATTTTGTAGTGATGATAGCAATAGCAACGGAAAAGTAAATAAGCAAAGAACAATATATGGAAAGCTCGTAGGCAATGGATCTGTGATGGAGAATTATGCTGGATGCGGTTCATCATGTAACAAACATAACCTAGGGTGACACAGAACTAGCTGCAGTTCATCAATGTAATGTAGGCGTGTATTTCGAATATAATCATACATGCTTATGGAAAAGAACTTGCATGCCATCTTTTGTCCTACCCTCCCGTGGCAGCGGGGTCCTAACAGAAACTAAGGGATATTAAGGCCTCCTTTTAATAGAGTACCAGAACAAAGCATTAACACATAGTGAATACATGAACTCCTCAAACTACGGTCATCACCGGTAAGTATCCCGATTATTGTCACTTCAGGGTTAACGGATCATAACACATAATAGGTGACTATAGACTTGCAAGATAGGATCAAGAACTCTCATATATTGATGAAAACATAATAGGTTCAGATCTGAAATCATGGCACTCGGGCCCTAGTGACAAGCATTAAGCATAGAAAATTCATAGCAACATCAATCTCAGAACATAGTGGATACTAGGGATCAAACCCTAACAAAACTAACTCGATTACATGATAGATCCCATCCAACCCATCACCGTCCAGCAAGCCTACGATGGAATTACTCACGCACAGCGGTGAGCATCATGAAATTGGTGATGGAGGATGGTTGATGATGATGATGGTGACGGATTCCCCTCTCTGGAGCCCCGAACGGACTCCAGATCAGCCCTCCCGACAGGTTTTAGGGCTTGGCGGCGGCTCCGTATCGTAAAACGCGATGAATCCTTCTCTCTGATTTTTTTCTCCCTGAAACCAAATATATAAAGTTGGAGTTGAGGTCAGAGGAGCTCCAGGGGGCCCACGAGGTAGGGGAGCGCGCCCTAGGGGGTAGGCGCGCCCCCCACCCTCATGGACAGGTGGTGGCCCCCTGGCCTTCATCTTTTGCAAGGATTTTTTATTATTTCCGAAAAGTTGTTCCGTGAAGTTTCAGGTCATTCCGAGAACTTTTGTTTCTGCACATAAATAACACCATGGTAATTCTACTGAAAACAGCGTCACTCCGGGTTAGTTCCATTCAAATCATGCATGTTAGAGTCCAAATCAAGGGCAAAAGTGTTTGGAAAAGTAGATACGACGGAGACGTATCAACTCCCCCAAGCTTAAACCTTTTCTTATCCTCAAGCAATTCAGTTGATAAACTAAAAGTGATAAAGAAAAACTTTTACAAACTCTCTTAGTTCTTGTTGTAAATATGTAAAGCCAGCATTCAAGTTTTCAGCAAAGATTATAACTAACCACATTCACAATAATGCTTAGGTATCAAGTTTACTCATATCAATGGCATAATCAACCAGCGAGAATTAATAATAAATCTTGTCTGACAACACTTTCTCAAAACAATCATAATATGATATAACAAGATGGTATCTTGCTAGCCCTTTCTGAGACCGCAAAACATAAATGCATAGCACCTTTAAAGATCAAGGACTGACTAGACATTGTAATTCATGGTAAAAGAGATCCAGTCAAGTCATACTCAATGTAAACTAACAGTAATGAATGCAAATGACAGCGGCACTCTCCAACTGGTGCTTTTTAATAAGAGGAGGATGACTCAAAATGAAAGTAAATAGATAGGCCTTTCATAGAGGGAAGCAGGGATTTGTAGAGGTGCCAGAGCTCGGTTTTGAAATAGAGGTGAATAATATTTTGAGCGGTATACTTTCATTGTCAACATAACAACCAAGAGATGGCGATATCTTCCATGCTACACACATTATAGGCGGTTCCCAAACAGAATGGTAAAGTTTATACTCCCCCTTCCACCAACAAGCATCAATCCATGGCTTGCTCGAAACAACGAGTGCCTCCAACTAACAAGAGTCCCAGGGGGAGTTTTGTTTGCAATTATTTTGATTTGATTTGCATAAAGCATGGGACTGGGCATCCCGGTAACCAGACGCTTTCTCGTGAGTGAGGAGCGGAGTCCACTCCTCGTGAGAATAACCCGCCTAACATGGAAGATACAGACAGCCCTAGTTGATACATGAGCTATTCGAGCATACAAAACAGGATATTAATTTGAAGGTTATGAGTTTGGCACATACAAATTTACTTGGAACGGCAGGTAGATACCATATATAGGTAGGTATGGTGGACTCATATGGAATAACTTTGGGGTTTATGGAGTTGGATGCACAAGTAGTATTCCCGCTTAGTACAGGTGAAGGCTAGCAAAAGACTGGGAAGCGACCAGCTAGAGAGCGACAATAGTCATGAACATGCATTAAAATTAATCAACACCGAATGCAAGCATGAGTAGGATATAATCCACCATGAACATAAATATCGTGAAGGCTATGTTGATTTTGTTTCAACTACATGTGTGAACATGCGCCAAGTCAAGTCACTTAAATCATTCGGAGGAGGATACCACCCTATCATACCACATCCCAACCATTTTAATAGCATGTTGGCACGCAAGGTAAACCATTATAAGCTCCTAGCTAATCAAGCATGGCACAAGAAACTATGATCTCTAGTTGTCATTGCAAACATGTTTATTCATAATAGGCTGAATCAGGGACGATGAAGTAATCATATTTACAAAAACAAGAGAGGTCGAGTTCATACCAGCTTTTCTCATCTCAGTCAGTCCATCATATATCGTCATAATTGCCTTTCACTTGCACGACCGAATAGTGTGAATAATAATAATAGTGCACGTGCATTGGACTAAGCTGGAATCTGCAAGCATTCAGTAAACAGGAGAAGACAATGCAATATGGGCTCTTTTGTCAGATCAACAATAATGCATATAAGAGCCACTTCAACAATTTAATTATGGTCTTCTCCTATCGACCCCCGAAGAAAAGAAAAGAAATAAAACTATTTACACGGGAGAGCTCCCAACAAGTAAAAGAAGAACAGGAAATCTTTTTGGGTTTTCTTTTTAATTAGTACAACAAGCATGGAAAGTAAACTAATTAAAAGCTACAACCAATTTTTTGGTTTTTCTTAAGGTTTATTAAACACACAAGAAGTAAGCATAAAAGGGAAAATAAACTAGCATGGATGATACAATGAAAAAGTATGAGCACCGACATCTAACAATGAGTGTGTGAACATAAATGTAATGTTGATGAGAAATATGTACTCCCCCAAGCTTAGGCTTTTGGCCTAAGTTGGTCTATGACCACGGCTGGCCTGGCGGAGATCCATAATAGTAGTCGGGGTCGTACTGCGATGAAGAAGACTCTGATTGCCACTGGTTGGCAATCATCTCTGGATCCCCCTGGTAATTAGACTGTCGTGGAGGATCAACTTGTGGTTCCGGCTCTGGCTCTGCAGCTGATGTAGGGTTCCGATAGGCATGAATAGCCTCTAACGGAACAAGGTACTGGCCTACAGATAAATCAAAAAAGGAAGGAGCAGGCAGGGTAATAGTCTCAGGATGATGTTTATCAAAGAACAATTTGTATTTAAGCTCTCCTTCCCTATTCTTAACAATAAAATCATGTGCCACCATACTCTCATAATCTAAATAAACACGAGGCAGCACTTTTTCTTCCTTCTCATAATGCCTAATAGGTATATTAAAATGTGCAGCTAGGCGTGAAGCATAGATGCCTCCAAAGATGGGGCCCTTTGTATGGTTCAGACTTAACCGTTTAGCAATAATGCCGCCCATACTAACAGAGTTATCACTGAATAAACCGTGGACCAAAATAATAATATCAGGAACACTAAGGTTTCCACAGCTTCCGCGACCGATTAAACAACGACTAGCAAATAATGCAAAATAGCGTAAAACAGGAAAATGTATGCTAGTGACTCGTGCATCGGAAACCTTCCTCGTTTCCCCTACAGTGATGATATCAATAAACCCATCCACATTGCTGCGATGTGGTTCCTCTGTCATGCCCTTGAAAGGGACCAAACAAACCCGACAAAAATCATAAAGTGACATCTCCTTATGCTCATCATATAAGTAAAACTCCACCGTAGGTGGTGAGCTCCTAGAATGGAAATGAAAGTTTTGCACAAAGATATTTGTGAGTAAGAGATACTGATCGCGTTGGTCGTGGAGGAAAACGGTGAGGCCTGCATTCTTAGCCAATTCATAAAAATCTTCATAAATCCCGGCCGCTCTCAAGAAATCATCGGAAGGCCATTCACACGATCGAACCTCCGCGATGCGAGGCAGATTATACTTGGGCTTCTGTGCCTTTTCCTTCGAGCTTCGACTCGATGAGCCCCTCAAAAGTCTCTTCATTATTTTCAAGGAACAATCTCCCCAAGCAGTTTTGTGAGAGGTGCTTTGAGCAAGGAGATCGAAAATGGCAGCAAAATGAGCTTGGACTCGAGTTTAAGTTGGATATTCGTGTTTGGGGGAGGAAGAAGGAGTGTGTGGGTGAAAGGATAAGTGGAGCAGGGCCACCGTGGGCCCACGAGGCAGGGGGCACGCCCAGGGGGTAGGGTGCGCCCACCACCCCCGTGGCCAGGTGGATGACCCCCCTGCTGTGTTCTCAGTGCCAAATATTCTCAAATATTCCAGAAAAAATCATATTTAAATTTCGGGGCATTTGGAGAACTTTTATTTTCGGGGTATTTTTATATTGCACGGATAATCAGATAACAGACAGAAAAATACTATTTTTATTTTATTTAATATAAATAACAGAAAGTAAAAGTGGGGTACAGAAGGTTGTGCCTTCTAGTTTCATCCATCTCATGATCATCAAAAGGAATCCACTAACAAGGTTGATCAAGTCTTGTTAACGAACTCATTTCGAATAACATGGAACTAGAGAAATTTCGAATAACACTATGTTACCTCAATGGGGATATGCACATCCCCAATAATAGGAATATCATATTTCTTCTTGACAGTAGGAAGAGGAAATTCAAAACCTCCAAATATAATCGATGGGATTTTTCCAATAGAGTTGATACTATGAACTTGAGGTTGTTTCCTCGGAAAGTGTACCGTATGCTCATTACCATTAACATGAAAAGTGACATTGCCTTTAGTGCAATCAATAACAGCCCCTGCAGTATTCAAAAAGGGTCTTCCAAGAATAATAGACATACTATTGTCCTCGGGAATATCAAGAATAACAAAGTCCGTTAAAATAGTAACGTTTGCAACTACAATAGGCACATCCTCACAAATACCGACAGGTATAGCAGTTGATTTATCAGCCATTTGCAAAGATATTTCAGTAGGTGTCAACTTATTCAAATCAAGTCTACGATATAAAGAGAGAGGCATAACACTAACACCGGCTCCAAGATCACATAAAGCAGTTTTAACATAGTTTCTTTTAATGGAGCATGGTATAGTTGGTACTCCTGGATCTCCAAGTTTCTTTGGTATTCCACCCTTAAAAGTATAATTAGCAAGCATGGTGGAAATTTCAGCTTCCGGTATCTTTCTTTTATTAGTGACAATTTCTTTCATATACTTAGCATAAGGATTCATTTTGAGCATATCAGTTAATCGCATGCGCAAAAAGATAGGTCTAATCATTTCAGCAAAGCGCTCAAAGTCCTCATCATCCTTTTTCTTGGATGGTTTGGGAGGAAAAGGCATAGGTTTCTGAACCCATGGTTCTCTTTCTTTACCATGTTTCCTAACAACAAAGTCTTTCTTATCATAACGTTGATTCTTTGATTGTGGGTTATCAAGATCAACAGCAGGTTCAATTTCTATATCATTATCATTACTAGATTGAGCATCATCATGAACATTATTATTAATATTATCACTAGACTCAGGTTCATTACCGGATTGTGTTTCAGCATCATAAATAGAAATATCATTTGGATTCTCAGGTGTTTCAATAACAGGTTCGCTAGAAGCATGCAAAGTCCTATCACTTTTCTTTTTCTTCCTTTTAGAAGGACTAGGTGTGTCTATATTATTTCTCTGAGAATCTTGCTCAATTCTCTTAGGATGGCCTTCAGGATACAAAGGTTCCTGAGTCATTCTACCACCTCTAGTCATAACTCTAACAACATTATCATTATCCTTACTATTCAATTCATTGAGCTTTAAGTACTTGTTCTACTTGAGTGGTAACCATAGAAGCATGTTTACTAATAAGTTTAAGTTCACCTTTAACATTAGCCATATAATCACCCAAGTGTTCAAGCATATTTGCATTGTATTTCAATTTTCTACCAAAATAAGCATTAAAATCTTCTTGCTTAGCCATAAATTTATCAAACTCATCTAAGCATGGGCTAGCAAACTTAGTAAATGGGATTTCAGCTTTATCATATCTATAGAGAGAATTTACCTTTACTACCTATGTCGGGTTATCAAGACCATGAGTTTCTTCAATAGGTAAAGGATTAAGATCATATGTTTCTTCAACAGGCGGTAAATTAAGACCATGTATTTCTTCAATAGGAGGTAAATTCTTAACATCTTCAGCTTTAATACATTTTTCTTTCATAGATTTCTTTGCCTCTTGCATATCTTCAGGACTGAGAAATAGAACACCCCTCTTCTTTGGAGTTGGTTTAGGAATAGGCTCAGGAGGTGTCCAATTATTTTCATTTGTTAACATATTATTCAATAGAATTTCAGCTTCATCCAGTGTTCTTTCCCTGAAAACAGAACTAGCACAACTATCCAGGTAATCTCTGGAGGCATCGGCTAGTCCATTATAAAAGATATCAAGTATTTCATTTTTCTTAAGAGGATGATCAGGCAAAGCATTAAGTAACTTGAGAAGCCTCCCCCAAGCTTGTGGGAGACTCTCTTCTTCAATTTGCACAAAATTATATATATCCCTTAAAGCAGCTTGTTTCTTATGAGCAGGGAAATATTTAGCAGAGAAGTAATAAATCATATCCTGGGGACTATGCACACAACCAGGATCAAGAGAATTAAACCATATCTTAGCATCACCCTTTAATGAGAACGGAAATATTTTAAGGATATAAAAGTAACGAGTTCTCTCATCAGTAGTGAATAGGGTGGCTATATCATTTAATTTAGTAAGATGTGGCACAACAGTTTCAGATTCATAGCCATGAAAAGGATCAGATTCAACTAAAGTAATTATATCAGGATCAACAAAGAATTCATAATCCTTATCAGTAACACAGATAGGTGAAGTAGCAAAAGCAGGGTCAGTTTCATTCTAGCATTAAGAGATTGCTGATTCCATTTAGCTAATAAGCTCTTGAGTTCGTATCTATCTTTGCAAGCTAAAATAGCTAAAGAAGCTTCTTTATCAAAAACATAACCCTCTAGAATAACAGGTGATTCTTCATCATCACTTTCATCAATATTATCAGATTCAATATTTTCATTCTCTCTAGCCCTAGCAAGTTGTTCATCAAGAAATTCACCAAGTGGCACAGTAGTATCAAGCATAGAAGTAGTTTCATCATAAGTATCATGTATAGCAGAAGTGACATCATCAATAACATGTGACATGTCAGAACGGATAGTAGAAGCAGGTTTAGGTGTCGCAAGCTTATTCAAAACATAAGGTGAATCAAGTGCAGAGCTAGATGGCAGCTCCTTACCTCCCCTCGTAGTTGAGGGATAAATCTTGGTTCTTGGATCTTTCAAGTTCTTCATAATGATAAGCAGATACAAATCCCAAGTGACTCAAAGAATAGAGCTATGCTCCCCGGAAACGGCGCCAGAAAATAGTCTTGATAACCCACAAGTATAGGGGATCACAACAGTTTTTGAGGGTAAAGTATTCAACCCAAATTTATTGATTCGACACAAGGGGAGCCAAAGAATATTCTCAAGTATTAGCAGCTGAGTTGTCAATTCAACCACACCTGGAAACTTAATATCTGCAGCAAAGTGTTTAGTAGCAAAGTAATATGATAGTAGTGGTAACGGTAACAAAAGGTAACAGTAGTAAAAGTAATGTTTTTGGTATTTTGTAATGATGATAGCAATAGCAACGGAAAAGTAAATAAGCGAAGAACAATATATGGAAAGCTCGTAGGTAATGGATCGGTGATGGAGAATTATGCCGGATGCGGTTCATCATGTAATAATCATAACCTAGGGTGACACAGAACTAGCTCTAGTTCATCAATGTAATGTAGGCATGTATTCTGAATATAGTCATACGTGCTTATGGAAAAGAACTTGCATGACATCTTTTGTTCTACCCTCCCTTGGCAACGGGGTCCTAACGGAAACTAAGGGATATTAAGGCCTCCTTTTAATAGAGTACCAGAACAAAGCATTAACACACAGTGAATACATGAACTCCTCAAACTACGGTCATCGCCGGTAAGTATCCCGATTATTGTCACTTCATGGTTAACGGATCATAACACATAATAGGTGACTATAGACTTGCAAGATAGGATCAAGAACTCTCATATATTGATGAAAACATAATAGGTTCAGATCTGAAATCATGGCACTCAGGCCCTAGTGACAAGCATTAAGCATAGCAAAGTCATAGCAACATCAATCTCAGAACATAGTGGATACTAGGGATCAAACTCTAACAAAACTAACTCGATTACATGATAGATCCCATCCAACCCATCACTGTCCAGCAATCCTACGATGGAATTACTCACGCACGGTGGTGAGCATCATGAAATTGGTGATGGAGGATGGTTGATGATGACGATGGCGACGGATTCCCTTCTCCGGAGCCCCGAACAGACTCCAGATCAACCCTCCCGAGAGGTTTTAGGGCTTGGCGGCGGCTTCGCATCATAAAACGCGATGAATCCTTCTCTCTGATTTTTTGTCCCCGAAACCAAATATATGGAGTTGGAGTTGAGGTCGGAGGAGCTCCAGGGGGCCCACGAGGTAGGGGGCGCGCCCTAGGGGGGCAGGCGCGCCCCCACCCTCGTGGATAGGTGGTGGGCCCCCTGGCCTTCATCTTTTTCAAGGATTTTTTATTATTTCCTAAAAGTTGTTCCGTGAAGTTTCAGGTAATTCCGAGAACTTTTGTTTCTGCACATAAATAACACCATGGTAATTCTGCTGAAAACAGCGTCAGTCCGGGTTAGTTCCATTCAAATCATGCAAGTTAGAGTCCAAAACAAGGGCAAAAGTGTTTGGAAAAGTAGATACAACGGAGACGTATCAGCGGCCTCCCTGGCTGCGGGGGCACCTGCGTCGGCGGGTTGTGCTGCTACCGCGGTCTTGAAGGCAATCCTGAGCACTGTCGCGGCCTCCTTCGTGTCCCCCTTGATGGTGAGGATGCCCTTGCTCCCTGGCATCTTCATGAGGTTGTAAGTCGGGCGAGTCACTGCCATGAACTGAGCGAGAGCTGGGTACCCTAGGATGGTGTTGTACGGGAGGCCGATGCGAGCGACCTCAAAGTCCACCAGCTCGGTGCGGCAGTTGTTGCGTGTGCCGAAGGTGACAGGGAGGCGGATCTGTCCCAGGGAGTGGGCAGCTCCACCACCCACTCCTGAGAAGGGCTTACTGAGGCCGAGCCGCTCGAGTGGCACATGGAGAAGGCTGAAGGCTTCCACGGAGAGCA
This sequence comes from Triticum dicoccoides, assembly GCF_002162155.2. Classification (NCBI taxonomy): domain Eukaryota; kingdom Viridiplantae; phylum Streptophyta; class Magnoliopsida; order Poales; family Poaceae; genus Triticum; species Triticum dicoccoides. The sequence continues at coordinate 501,240,622 of NC_041390.1, read as the reverse complement.
AGTTGATGCCGGTACCATCGTCGATTAGGGTCTTGGTGACGATCACGTTGCAGATGGTGGGCGTGCAGAGCATCGGAAGCACTCCGGAGCCGGCGGTGGAGTCGGGGTGGTCTTCTGAGCCGAAGGTAAGGTCGGCCTCTGGTGCAGCCCAACCCGGGGGAGCCCCGGGCGCCTGGAGGTGGCCCCGATCTGACGGAGGAACGGCTTGGCGTGGCGATCTGACGGCGGTGCCTGAGAGCCGCCCAGCAGGGCCGCAACGGCGTGGTGCACCGGCACCGCGTAGCGAGCAGTGAAGAGGTCGCGGAGCTCCTACCAAGATGCCACCGTGGATCTGGGAAGGTTGAGCAGCCAGGTGCGTGGCTCGCTGGCGAGGGCCATGGGAAGCCAGTTGGCCATGACCTTGTCATCACCCCCGGCTTCGAGGACGGCCTCCTCATACGCCAGCAGGAAAGCTGACGGGTCCTCCAAGCCGTTGTAGCATGACGGCATCTCTGGCCTGAACTGGGGCAGCCACTGCACCCGCTGCAGGGCGGGGGCCAGAGCTTGGAGCCCCCTGGCACCGTCATCGATGCTGACCGTCGGAGTCGGCGGTAGGGCGCCTACCATGTGGGTGAAGCGCGGTGGCGATAGAGCGTAGATCGACAGAAGGGAAGCCGCGGCGCACCCCTACTTGGCGCGCCAAATGTCGGATGTGGGGTTTCGGCAAACCCTTAAGGTTCAAACACTGGGGTGCGCGTGAAGTCTCTTCCTCCCACCGATCTACGCCCTAGCTCGTTAAGATCTCGCGGACGAACTCTATGAACTCGCAACACAGAAAGACACATGATTTATACTGGTTCGGGCCACCATTGTGGTGTAACACCCTACTCCAGTGTGGTGGTGGTGGGTTGCCTCTTGGGTTGATGATGAACAATGCAAGGGGAAGAACAGCCTCCTGAGGTTGAGGTGTTCTTATGCGTGGCTAACTTGTGTGGGTGAGAGAGCGATCTAAGATGCCGTCTCCTTGCCCCTCTTTTTCTATGGTGGTGGCTAGCCCTACTTATAGAGGCCCTTGTCCTCTTCCTAGATATTGAGCGGGAAGGGAGCCAACAACGGAGGGCTAATTTGAAGGCGGACAGCTAGTACAAGCTATCCTGACAAAAGGTGGTCTGCGCCTGCGAAAGGCTCTGGTGGTGACGTCGTATTGGGCTCCACGATGACCTCCATCTTGCCGTCCTTCTGGTCTTGGTCTTGTTGCACCAAAATGGCAACCTTTGCCTGATGCCTCGGTACTCCTCGCATGCGCTAGTTTCCTTAGCACCAAAGAGGAAACAAGGACGCTGCGCATGCTGGCGCCCACCTAGTGTCGATCGTCATGGCTCACGTCACGAGAGCCTCGTGAGGTTCACCTCGCCTTGATATCTCCGCTCCTCATGAGCCTGCCTGACTAGGCCACTCCAGACGAGGTCTCGTGTCGTCCTCCTCGCAAGGCTTGGCTCCTCGTGAGGGTCTTGGATGCCTTGTTGATGAAGATGGGCCGTACGGCCTGCTGGCTTAGCCACCCAGCGGGCCGCACACAGGCAAGTCTGGGGACCCCCGTTCCCAGGACGCCGACACTTAGTGAATTCATGAACTCCTCAAACTATAGTCATCACCGGTAATTGTCCCGTTATTGTCACTTCGGGGTTAACGGATCATAACACATAGTAGGTGACTATTGACTTGCAAAATAGGATCAAGAACTCACATATACTCATGGAAACATAATAGGTTCAGATCTGAAATCATGGCACTCGGGCCCTAGTGACAAGCATTAAGCATAGCAAAGTCATAGCAACATCAATCTCCGAACATAATGGATACTAGGGATCAAACCCTAACAAAACTAACTCGATTACATGATAAATCTCATCCAACCCATCACTGCCCAGCAAGCCTATGATGGAATTACACATGCACGAGAGTGAGCATCATGAAATTGGTGATGAAGGTTGATGATGACGATGGTGACGGTGACGGATTCCCCTTGTCGAAGCCCTGAACGGACTCCAGATCAGCCCTCCCGAGAGAGATTAGGGCTTGGCGGCGGCTCCATATCGTAAAACGCGATGAATCCTTCTCCCTGATTTTTTTCTCCCGAACAGGAATATATAGAGTTGGAGTTGAGGACGGTGGAGCCTCATGGGGCCCACGAGATAGGGGGGCATGCCCCAGGGGGGTGGGCGCACCCCACCCTCGTGGACAGGGTGTGGGCCCCCTGACGTTGATTCTTTCGCTGGTATTTTTTATATATTCCAAAAAAATCTCCGTGAAGTTTCAGGTCATTCTGAGAACTTCTATTTCTGTACAAAAATAACACCATGGCAATTCTGCTGAAAACAACGTCAGTCTGGGTTAGTTCCATTCAAATCATGCAAGTTAGAGTCCAAAACAAGGTCAAAAGTGTTTGGAAAAGTAGATATGATGGAGACGTATCAACTCCCCAAGCTTAAACCTTTGCTTGTCCACAAGCAATTCAGTTGACAAACTGAAAGTGATAAAGAAAAAACTTTTACAAACTAAGTTTGATCTTGTTGTTGTAAATATGTAGAGCCAGCATTCAAGTTTTCAACAAAGATGTCGGTGGGAACGACACCTATGGGATCACAAGAATCCCTACTACGGTTGCAGGGCGCGGGGTTGTGATAAGAGCAGATCAAACAGATAGCACACGATTTGTTTATCCAGGTTCGGGCCGCGGGGATGCGTAAAACCCTACTCCTGCTTTGGTGGATTGTACATCTGTGTTCTTGAGCTAGCTATGGGGCGTGAGGAGCTCCAAAAAGCTGAATCCTCCTCCTGGTCGCCTCGGGCCTCCTTTTATAGGAAAGGGGGTGCCACAGTAGCACCAGGAGGTGGAAAGGGAACAGTGATGTGAGGTTATCCCTCGCATTACATGACAAGGCGCATTTAATGCGTCTTGCCCAAGTGTCCTTGCTTTATCGGGGATGGGGGAGAGCCTTGTCTCGTCCGTCGCTGCTCCCTCTCGCGTCGACACGCGCCTTGGCCAGCGGCGCCCGCGGTGCCATGTAGGCAGGCATGCAGCTGAGGTGGCGCAGTGGTGGGTCTCCACGAAGATCTGCATGCCGCCACTCAGGTGCCTGCCCAGCTGGTTGGGTCGACAACTGCATGCGAACGGCGGTGGAGGTTTGATTGGCGTGGGCCTGATGGTGGCCCAACGGGTGTTCTTGGCAAGGGCCTTGCCGGGGCCCCGGCAAGGGTCTTGCCGTGGCGCCTGCTGTCATCCCCGGCAAGGCTCTTGCCGGGGGCCTTGTGGTCCTCCTTGGCTGGGATCCCGCCAAGGATCATCATCTTCTGAAGGGTGTATCTGATCTCGAATGTCTTCACAAAGATCTGCATGCCACCACGGGGATGTCTCCTGAATCCTTGCCCCATGGGGGCAGTGGACTCAAGGGTGACTCACTCCGTAGGTGTGGGGCGAGCTGCCACGGCAAGGGTCTTGCCGGGTTTGCTAAAACCGCCTCCCGACAAGGATCTTGCCGGGGGGGTCCGCTTCGTCCCCTTTGCTCTTTGTGGTCTTGGTCTTGGCGTCGTTCTGCTTCTCCTGAGCTTCGGCCTTACCTTGGCTCACCTCCCTTGCCTTGTTCAGTGTGGTGGTGCCCGTGGCTCAGACTGCCCGTTCACAGTTATAGGGGTACAAAAAGCGTACCCCTCTTTTTGTACACCGACAGGAGCCGCCGGGCCTGGGCCACACATAAGCGCAATCGCGTCGTTGGGCTAGGCCCAAAAATGGTGCGCGGGCAGGCGGGGCGGTTTTTACCGCGGTAAGTCTCTTTGTGCGTTGCGCTTCCCATGCTTCCCGCACGTGGCGCGGCGTGGGGAGGCGTGTGTGATGTGGGCAGCATGCGTGGGGCTCAGCTCTGCATGCATGCGTCACGTTGTAGTAAAGGGGGTGGTTTGCGCCTTCCCCATAAACGGAGGGAGGCGTGGAGGCGCGACCCATTTACTGAACGGGGCCGAGGCGTGGTCTTCAAGGCGTCCACTCCCCATGATCACGGGGTGGGGAGAGGTCGCCTCACCCGTCGGCTCGGTCCTGCACGCCTGCCACGTGGCTCTCATGCGCTTGGGGTGGTGAACGGTGGAGGCGGGAAACCGGGCCACGGCGGGCTGGGGCAGCGGGTCGGTCCCAGTTCCCCGCGCCTTTCGCGTCTTGATTGGCTGAGAGGGGCGGCCGCGCCCCCACCCCGTTCCTTTATAAAGAGCGGGAGGGGGGATGGCGTCCCGCATTCCTTCATCTCCTCCTTCCTTCAGCTTCTGCTCCCCCCTTCCATCCGTCATGGAGAGAGGGAATCCTGGTCCTTCAACGGTGGCGGCGAGGGTCGCCGCTCGACAATGCGTCCCTCCTTCTCCTCACCCACGATGGCAGAGCCAGCTGTGAGGGGAAGGGGGAGGGGGCGAGGCCGTGGGCGAGGCCGAGGCGCTCGGGGAAGAGGAGGACGGGGCGGCGCGCCGGCCTCGCCTCCGCCAGCAGTTCTTCCCCCCGTGGAGGGCCACGTTGGGGATGACCCTTGCGAGCTCTTCGCCAGGCTACGCTGGCCGCCTCGCCGTCGCCTTCGTCTCCCGACTCCATTCGTGCGGGAGATGGAGCTGGATCCGCCGGAGTTGTTGTGGCTGCACATGAGGGGCTGTGCGATCAGTGGCACGCGGGCGCACGTCGATTTCCCCGCCCCTCACGTGATGTATCTCCGTCGGGGATGGAAGACGTTTGCCCATATCCACCGCTTGACGGAGGGGCTCACTCTCCATTTTAAGCTGATGGAGGGTGGCCTTCTCTCCGTCAAGATCTTCGGGTGCTTTAGGACCCGTGCAAGGTGCTGCGTGGAGAGCTCTTCTGATAGTGAAGACTCCTCCTCGGGCGGGAGTGACGAGGAGGACAGCGGCAGCGATGACGAGGGTAGTAGGCGGCAGGATGACGGGTCCGATTAGGTGTCAGGCGCCACTCCGTGCGGCACCGGCGACCCCATCATCCGTGTCGCCGGCTCCCTGAACTTCTCGGGGTCGTCTCCTTGGGCGGCTGGCGTTGGGAGGCTGCGGAAGAGGAAGAGGGCGGGCGGCAAGGCCGTCAAGTAGGAGTACGTGGGCACCGACGCCTTCGACGCGTGCTGACATCCTGCCGCCTCGTCTTCGAGATCTGCTTCCGGCACCGCCATCACCATCCAGCCTTCGGACGGCCACCGAGATGTCCTCTTGGTGTCTTCTGCCACCCATAGCTCACCTAGGCGCCCCTTTTGCCCTTTTCGCCTCCTTTACCTGCCTCCTGAGGATAGGGACAAGAAAGGGATTACGGACACCTTATCTCTTTTTAGTTTGTAAGCCTTCGGGCCTTAGCTGAATTTAAAACTTGTAATCCCATCATTCATGTTTTTCATTCCCTATGGACTGTACCTGAGTGGAATGTTTTTAATGAAAAAGGGATGCTTGCCGGGTCATTTGTTTGTGGGTAGAACCCACGACAAGGAGTAAATCCTTGATATCCTTAAGATAAACATTTCCTTGCCCGACAACAGGCCTTGCCGTCTCCCCACTTCGCTCGACCTTTCTCACACCTTTGGTGGAGGCAGAGATGAGGTGGGTTCAGGCTCCTTGTTTCATCCTCTCGCTGCCGCGACTACTACCAAACCTGGCCCCAGGAACGATCCCTAGGGCCTAGAGTTAGGGGAGCACGATAGTTTTAGGAAAAAACAAGGTTTCACATACCTCAGTCCATAAGGGAATGCATGATAAGGGATGAAGAACTTATCTGAAGTTGTAGCCCCCGGCAACTCTGGTTTGCTGTGGGTGAATCTTTGCTCTTGCAGCCCCCGACAATACTGGCTTGCCAGGGTCTAGATGTTGGTCTGTCCCTCTTCTCTTTTTCGTCCTCAAGTGATCCGGCAAGGATACCTGTGAGTCCTGCAAACCAAAGAAGATGAAAGAACGGTAAAGAGACGCACACTCGACCTCTAAGCTAGGGGTTAGTCGCCGCTAAGCACTATCAACCCTAACCAAGGACGAGACTGGACCTAGCATGCATGCTATAACTTAGGGCGCCAGAGCTTCATTTACTTGTGCTCAGGGTCTGCGCCTGGCTTTGTACAAAGGGTTACATGCATCATCGGCAATGCTTGTACAAAAGGTGGCTTGCCGGGGGGCCCGGCAAGCCGCACCTCACGGGTAAAACTTGCGAAGATGCTCAATGTTCCAGGAGTTACTCACTGGAATGGCATCTTCGGTCTCCAGGCGGACTGTGCCGGGCCTGGTGACTCGTATTACCCGATAAGGGCCTTCCCACTTTGGCGTCAACTTGTTGGAATTCTTGGCCGATTGAACGCGCCAAAGGACAAGGTCGCCTTCCTCAAGGCTTCAGGCATGAACCTTGCGGCTATGGTAGCGGCGCAAGGCTTGCTGGTAGCGTGCTGCTCTCACAGCCGCCCGAAGACGATCTTCCTTAAGGAGCATTGCGTCATCTTGCCGCAGTTGCTCTTGCTCAAGCTCATCATAAGCGAGCACTCGAGGTGACCCGTATATGAGTTCAGTGGGGAGAACTGCTTCTGCCCCGTATACCAGGGCAAAAGGTGTCTGGCCGGTGGCTCGATTTGGCATCGTCCTGATCAACCAAAGAACCGTCGGCAACTCATCAATCCAGCGCCTTCCACTCTTATGCAGCCTGTCAAAGGTCTTGGTCCTTAAGCCTCGCAGTACTTCAGCGTTTTCCCTCTCAGCTTGACCATTGCTTCGTGGGTGAGCAACGGAAGCGAAACAGACTTTGCTACCGAGGTGTTGGATATATTGCATGAACGTGCGGCTTGTGAACTGTGTGCCGTTGTCGGTGATGACCCTATTGGGTACACCAAAACGGCACACTAGTCCCTTGAAGAACTTGACGGCTGACTGAGCTGTGACCTTCCTCACTGCCTCCACCTCCGGCCACTTTGTGAACTTGTCGATTGCAACGTACAAGTACTCAAAGCCCCCGACAGCGTGGGGAAAGGGCCCGGTATGCCGAGCCCCTAGACCGAGAAGGGCCAGGAGAGAGGAATGGTTTGAAGGGCTTGAGCTGGCTGATGAAGCTTCTTTGAATGGAACTGGCACGCTTCACACCTGGTGACTAGTGTCGTCGCATCCTGGAGGGTGGTGGGCCAGAAGAAGCCTTGCCGAAATGCCTTGCCGGCAAGGGCCCTTGACCCGATGTGGGATCCACATATGCCCCGTGTATCTCCGCCAACAGCTCCAGTCCTTCCTCCTGAGGGATACACTTCAATTTCACACCGTTTGGCCTCTTTCTATACAGGACGTCATCGACGAACTGGTACATGGTAGAGCGATGGGCTACTTTTTCCGATTCTTCCCGCTCTTCAGGAAGTTCCCCTGTTTGGAGGAATCGGACGGTACGCTGTGCCCACGCTGGAGCCTGAGGCTCGACGGCGAGGACTAAAGGCATTTCCTCCGCTATAGGAGCGTCTGTCTCGACGGCAAGAGCTTGACGCTCTGCCAGAGCTAGCCGTTCCATGGCGGGCTCAGTGTCCCCAGCAACATCCTTGCCGGCGGCTCAGGGGAGCTCGGCGGGAAAGTACTTGCCGGGTCCAGATTTCCTCCTCTTGTTCTGCTCTGTTGATGGATCAACGGATGGCTGAGTTAGCTGGAGCACAAAGGTACCTGGTTCCACAGGTAGCTTGAGGGCAGCGCGTTTTGACAGGTAATCGGTGATATCGTTCTCCGCTTGGGGAACGTATTCATCCTATATACCGTCGAAACGCTCTTCCAGCTTTCTCACTTCATCGACGTAGGCCTTCATCAACGGGCTCTGGTAGTCCTTGTTGACTTGCTTGACGATGAGCTGTGAGTCGCTCCTGACGATGAGCTTCTTAATTCCGAGGTCTGCCACGATCCTAAGACCGGCAAGCAGCCCTTCGTACTCTGCCGTATTGTTTGTTGACACCTCCCTGGGGAAGTGCATCTGGATCACGTACTTGAGATGCTCTCCGGTGGGCGCGACAAGCAGTACGCCAGCCCCGGCGCCGTGTAAGGAGAAAGCTCCATCAAAGTACATGATCCAACTGCAACTTGCCTCCTTGCCGGGGAGAGCAGTCTCTTGGGCTTCTTCGTCAGGCGTTGCGGTCCATTCTGCAATGAACTCCGCCAGGACTCGGCTCTGAATCGTCGAAGTACTTTCAAACTTGAGGCCAAAGCTGGACAGCTCCAGTGCCCATTCCACAATTCTTCCCGTTGCATCTGGATTGTGCAATATCCGTTGCAGAGGGAGGCGAGTGACGACAGTGATCTCGTGTGCCTGGAAGTAGTGACGCAGCTTCCTCGAGGCCATAAGAAGGCCGAAGAGCAGTTTCTGCACGCCGGAGTACCTTGATCTAGCTCCCTGCAGGAGGGAACTAACAAAGTAGACCGGGTGCTGCATCATTTTCTTCTTTGGCGGCACTTCAACTGGCTGTGTCATCTCTGCATTGGTGGTGTCGGGCTCTGTCGCTGCCATTACCTCGTCGTCAACCTCTCTCTGCACCACTAGTGCGGCGCTGACCACCTGGTTCGTTGCCGCCAGGTATAGCAGCAACGGCTCCTGTGGCCTAGGCGCAACTAGTATTGGCGCGGAGGAGAGATACTTCTTCAAATCTTGCAATGCTGCTTCGGCTTCTGGCGTCCACTCCATCGGGCCCTCCTTTTTCAGGATCTTGAAAAAGGGAAGGGCGCCCTCGGCAGACTTGGAAATGAATCTGCCCATGGCAGCGACGCAACCAGCAAGCCGACGCACATCCTTGATTCGCTTGGGTGCTTCAATATGCTCTATAGCCTTGATCTTGTCCGGATTGGCCTCTATTCCATGCTGTGACACAAAGAACCCGAGAAGCTTGCCGGACGGGACGCCAAAGACGCACTTCTCAGGGTTCAGCTTGAGATTGATCTTGCGCAGGTTTGCAAATGTTTCTTGCAAATCCGGTATGAGGGTTGCCCTGTCCTTGGTTTTGACCACTATGTCATCCATATAAGCTTCCATATTTCTATGGAGCTGGGGTTCAAAACCAATCTGGACCGCCCTTGCAAACGTCGAACCAGCACTCTTCAGCCCGAAAGGCATCCGCATGAAACAATACGTACCACATGGGGTGATGAATGCTGTTTTCTCTTCGTCTTCTCTTGTCATGAAGATCTGGTGGTAGCCAGAGTAGGCATCGAGGGATGACAACAGATCACACCCAGCTGTGGAGTCAACAATCTGGTTGATGCGCGGCAACGGGAAGGGGTCCTTAGGACAAGCCTTATTGATATCTGTGTAATCAATACACAGCCTCCACTTCCCATTAGCCTTGCGCACTATGACCGGATTAGCCAACCACGTTGGATGGAGCACTCCTCTTACCAAACCCGCTGCTTCCAGTTTCTGGATCTCCTCTGTGATGAACTCTTGTCGTTCCAAAGCTTGCTTTCTAACCTTCTGCTTGACAGGCCGCGCATGAGGACAGACAGCAAGGTGGTGCTCAATCACCTCCCTGGGAACGCCGGGGATGTCGGAAGCTTGCCATGCAAACACATCGACATTCGCCCGCAGGAAGGTGACGAGCGTGTCTTCCTATTTGTCGTCAAGGGTGGAGCTTATGGTGAAAGCCCCTCCCGTGCCGTCCTCATTGACAGAAACCTTCTTGGTTCCCGGCGGTATGGCCCTGGGCTTCTTTTTTCCGCCGGTGGAGCTCTCTAGCACGTACTCGACGGGAGCGCTACACTCCGAAGAGGTGCGCTTGCCGGAGTGGGTGTCCGAGGTCTCACCGGTCTTCTTCTTCTTCCCTCCCGGGGTCCCAGCGGCAGGAGCAAGTGCCCTAGTGGCGGCAGCTGCTGCAACTGCTTGCTGGTATAGCTGGTCAGCGCAAATCAGCGCATCTTTCTTATCGGAGGGGATGGTGATGATCGTCATAGGTCCTGGCATCTTCAGGGTGTTGTAGGCGTAGTGTGACGCCGCCATGAATTTGGCCAGCGCTGGGTGGCCAAGGATCCCGTTGTAGGGCAAGGGGATCTTGGCAACATCAAACACGATCCTCTCCGTCATGTAGTTCAGATCTCTTCCAAAAGTCACGGGCAGCGTGACCTTTCCCTTAGGTTGGCTTCTTCCCGGGTTGACCCCCTGAAACATGCCCGTCTCCTTGAGGTCTCCATCAGGAATCTGCAGTTTCTCGATCACGGCAGGCGAGATCAAGTTCAGACCGGCCCCGCCATCGACTAGCATCTTTGTCACCTTGAGGTTGCGTATTGTTGGTGAGACCAACAATGGAAAGCACCCGACCGCAGTAGTGCGATCAGGGTGATCCTTAGTGTCAAAAATGATAGGTGTGTTGGACCACTTCAGCGGCCTTTGGGCATCAAACAACGGCTCTGCCACTGTAATCTCTCGCGCCCACTATTTAAGCTGGCGGTGAGAAGTATGCAGCGAGGCGCCGCCGTCGATGCACATGGCCTCTGTAGCTTTCTGAAACTCTTGGTCACCGGATTCGTCGTCCTTTTCGTGATCGTTGTCTTTTGGCTTTTTGTCACGGCCCCGGGCGGGCCTCTCCTAATGTTTATCTTTGCCGCGACGGCCCGCCTGGCCGTCACGCTTCTTGCCGTACCCCTCAGCACCGTCTTGGCCCTTCTCCTTGTCCCGCCTCTCATATTCAGCCCTCTGCTTCTCAGCGAGGAGCTCAACCTATCGGCAGTCTTGGAGAGCATGGCCTTTGATGCGATGGATCTTGCAGTATCGCTTGTCAGAGTTCCCTGGCTTCTCGGCAACCGCCAAGGCCCGGCAGGCGACACATCTGGCAATTTCCTTGCCGGGGTCATCTGCCTTGGTTTTCTTGGTGGAGCCGATGTCACCAGATCCCTCGACGGCAAGAACGGCTTTCCCTTTGCGCTTCCTGTTGCGGCGCCGGCCCTTCTTCGCCCGGGCGGCAGTATCTTCATCTAAGGAGTCGGTTTCCACACCGGCGTCTTCGCCGGGGTACTTCCTTCCCTCTTCAGCCCGGGCACATCTGTCAGCAAGAACATAGAGTTCTGCTACATCTTTCACCTTGTTCATTGCCATCTCTTCTCGCATCTTGCGGTTACGCACGTTCTGATGGAACGTGCTGATGATGGCGGCAGGGTGAACATCAGGGATATTGTACTGTATCCGGCTGAACCTATGTATATACTTGCGGAGACTCTCGCCTCCCTTCTGGGGAATGACGTGCAGGTCGCTCGCTTGGCCATGGGCTTGGTGGCCTCCAGTAAAGGCGCCTACAAACTCATGGCACAAATCCGACCAGGAGGAAATAGAGTCTACCGGCAAGTGCATCAACCATGACATGGCATTGGGTTTAAGAGCCAACGGAAAGTAATTCGCAAGCACCTTATCGTCGCGGGCTCCGGCAGCTTGCATCGCAATGGTGTAGATGCTGAGGAACTCGGACGGGTGGGTCTTGCTGCTGTACTTTTCACCCACGTCAGGTTTGAAGGTGCGGTGAGTGGGCCACTGGAACTGCCGCAGCTCACGGGTAAAAGCCGAACAACCTACCTCGTAAGGTAGGCCTCCAGGGCTCTCCAGTGCCGGGTGGTTCACAGCAGGCCCTGCTCGCCTGTCTGACTGGTGGCGCACTCTGCGCCGACGCTCGATAGTGGTTCGAGCGTCTTCATGTTCTCGTTCCCGAAGGACTTGGCGCTGGTCACAGTGGGTCCGCGGGTCGAACGATGCTATGGGGATTTCGTCGCCCGCAACGTCGCGATGGGCTGGCGTCCGTGGTACCGGGCGAGGAGGAGGCGAGTGCATCGTGGTCGCGGTGCCGCCAGCTTTCCTGCCACTGGTGCATGGGACTCCGTCGGAGCATCGACCCGGGGGCTCCACTGGACTCGGTTCGTCTTTTTTGGCCACCGCAACAAGGCTTCAGATAGTGGCTCTCCATTCGTCGAGTTTCCCCATAGTGGGAGGAAAATCAAGGAGCAACTGCGCGCGCGCCAGGGCTTCTGCTGGCGTTGGTGGCAGTGAAACCTGCACGGATCGCGATGTGCTTCGACTTCTGACCATGTCAGAAGGAGCTCTATCACGACCCCGCGGTCGCATGCCACCTTCACCAGCGCCTCAGCGAGCGGGCAGGTCTTCCACCTCCCGGGAGTGGCGCTCGGGGCTCTTCCCGCAGCGACACCCGGGATCTTTAGCGTGGTTGCGCCGTTCGTCGCGTGCCGCTTGAGAGGAGCGCGCCGTCGGCACCGGCGTGGGAGTCTTGGAGGCCCTCGCATCGCCTTCGGGCGGGGCAGTAGCAATCTTGGAAGGCCCCGCGCCACCCGCGGAGGGCCTGGCTCTGTCTTTGGATTTGGCTGCGTGCGGCCCGCTACCAGGCGCACGAACATCGCCGCCTCCCAAACTCCGGCTGCTGGGACGGTGTTGGTGTTCGCGAACGGCGCCCCGGGTCCTTTCTGCGACCGGTCCGCTGCTCGCTCGTGTTGGGACGGGATGTCCGGCTTCCGACGGGCCAACCGCCACCGTTGTCTTCTTCTTGGGCGCCATGACGATGAAGAAGCGTCGAACTAACTGCTAAAGCCGATTCTCACAATTGCGCGCCCCCCTACCTGGCTCGCCAAAGATGTCGGTGGGAATGACACCTACGGGATCACAAGGATCCCTACTACGGTTGCGGGGCGCGGGGTCGTGAGAAGAGCGGATCAAACAGATAGCACACGGTTCGTTTATCAAGGTTCTGGCCGCGGGGATGCGTAAAACCCTACTCCTGCTTTGGTGGATTGTATATCTGTGTTCTTGAGCTAGCTACGGGGCGTGAGGAGCTCCAAAAAGCCGAATCCTCCTCCTGGTCGCCTCGGGCCTCCTTTTATAGGAAAGGGGGTGCCACAGTAGCACCAGGAGGTGGAAAGGGAACAGTGATGTGAGTTATCCCTCGCATTACATGACAAGGCGCATTTAATGCGTCTTGCCCAGGTGTCCTTGCTTTATCAGGGACGGGGGAGAGCCCTGTCTCGTCCGTCGCCGCTCCCTCTCGTGTCGACACGCGCCCTGGCCAGCGGCGCCCGCGGTGCCATGTAGGCAGGCATGCAGCTGAGGTGGCGCAGTGGTGGGTCTCCACGAAGATCTGTATGCCGCCACGCAGGTGCCTGCCCAGCTGGTTGGGTCGGCAGCTGCATGCGAACGGCGGTGGAGGTTTAACTGGTGTGGGCCTGATGGTGGCCCAACGGGTGTTCTTGGCAAGGGCCTTGCCGGGGCCCCGGCAAGGGTCTTGCCGTGGCGCCTGCTGTCATCCCCGGCAAGGCTCTTGCCGGGGGCCTTGTGGTCCTCCTTGGCTGGGATCCCGCCAAGGATCATCATCTTCTGAAGAGTGTATCTAATCTCGAATGTCTTCACAAAGATCTGCATGCCACCACGGGGATGTCTCCCGAATCCTTGCCCCATGGGGGCAGTGGACTCAAGGGTGACTCACTCCGTAGGTGTGGGGCGAGCTACCATGGCAAGGGTCTTGCCGGGTTTGCTAAAACCGCCTCCCAGCAAGGATCTTGCCGGGGGGGTCCGCTTCGTCCCCTTTGCTCTTTGTGGTCTTGGTCTTGGCAACATTCTGCTTCTCCTGAGCTTCGGCCTTACCTTGGCTCACCTCCCTTGCCTTGCTTAGTGTGGTGGTGCCCGTGGCTCAGACTGCCCGTGCACAATTATAGGGGTACAAAAAGCGTACCCCTCTTTTTGTACACCGACAAAAGATTATGAACTAACCGTATTCACAATAACATTTAGGTCTCATGTTTACTCATATCAATGCCATAATCAACTAGCGAGCAATAATAATAAATCTCAGATGACAGCACTTTCTCAAAACAATCATAATATGATATAACAGTATGGCATCTCGCTAGCCCTTTCTGAGACCGCAAAACATAAATGCAGAGCACCTCTGAAGATCAAGGACTGACTAAACATTGTAATTCATGGTAAAAGAGATCGAGTCACAGTCATACTCAATGTAGACTAATAGTAATGCATGCAAATGACAGTGGTGCTCTCCAACTGGTGCTTTTTAATAAGAGGATGATGACTCAACATAAAAGTAAATAGATAGGCCCTTCTCAGAGGGAAGCAAGGATTCGTAGAGGTGCCAGAGCTCGATTTTGAAATAGAGATGAAAAATATTTTGAGTGGTATACTTTCATTGTCAACATAACAACCGAGAGATCTCGATATCTTCCATGCTACACACATTATAGGCAGTTCCCAAACAGAATGGTAAAGTTTATACTCCCCCACCACCAACAAACATCAATCCATGGCTTGTATGAAACAACCGGTGCCTCCAACTAACAACAATCATGGGGGGTGTTTGCAATTATTTTAATTTAAGCATGGGACTGGGCATCCCGGTTACCGGCCATTTTCTCGTGAGTGAGGAGCGGAGTCCACTCCTCTTGAGAATAACCTGCCTAGCATGGAAGATATAGACAACCCTAGTTGATAGATGAGCTATTCGAGCATACAAAACAAAATTTCATTTGGAGGTTTAGAGTTTGGCACATACAAATTTCCTTGGAACGGCAGGTAGATACCGCATATAGGAAGGTATGGTGGACTCATTTGGAATAACTTTTGGGGTTTATGGAGGTGGATGCACAAGCAGTATTCCCACTTAGTACAATTGAATGCTAGAAAGAGACTGGGAAGCGACCAGCTAGAGAGCGACAACAGGCATGATCATGCATTAAAATTAATCAACACTGAGTGCAAGCATGAGTAGGATATAATTCACCATGAACATAAATATCGTCGAGGCTATGTTGATTTTGTTTCAACTACATGCGTGAGCATGTGCCAAGTTAAGCCACTCGAATCGTTCAAAGGAGGATACACCCCTATCATACCACATCACAACCATTTTAATAGCATGTTGGCACGTGAGGTAAACCATTATAAACTCCTAGATAATTGATACGTCTCCAACGTATCTACTTTTCCAAAGACTTTTGCCCTTGTTTTGGACTATAACTTGCATGATTTGAATGGAACTAACCCGGACTGACGCTCTTTTCAGCAGAATTGCCATGGTGTTATTTTTGTGCAGAAATAAAAGTTCTCGGAATGACCTAAAAATCAACAAAGATTATTTTTGGAATATATAAAAATACTGGCGAAAGAATCAATGTCAGGGGCCCACACCCTGTCCACGAGGGTGGGGGGCGCGCCCCCTGCCTCGTGGGCCTCCTGACGCTCCACCAACCTAAACTCTAACTCCATATATTCGTGTTTGGGGAGAGAAAAATCGGAGAGAAGGATTCATCACATTTTATGATACGGAGCCACTGCCAAGCCCTAAACTCTCTCAGGAGGGATGATCTGGAGTCCGTTCGGGGCTCCGGAGAGGGGAACCCATTGCCATCATCGTCATCAACCTTCCTCCATCACCAACTTCATGATGCTCACCGCCGTGCGTGAGTAATTCCATCGTAGGCTTGCTGGACAGTGATGGGTTGGATGAGATTTATCATGTAATCGAGTTAGTTTTGTTAGGGTTTGATCCCTAGTATCCACTATGTTCTGAGATTGATGTTGCTATGACTTTGCTATGCTTAATGCTTGTCACTAGGGCCCGAGTGCCATGATTTCAGATCTGAAACTATTATGTTTTCATGAATATATGTGAGTTCTTGATCCTATCTTGCAAGTCTATAGTCACCTATTATGTGTTATGATCCGTTAACCCCGAAGTGTCAATAATCAGGATACTTACCAGCGATGACTGTAGTTTGAGGACTTCATGTATTCACTATGTGTTAATGATTTGGTCCGGTACTCTATTAAAAGGAGGCCTTAATATCCCTTAGTTTCCAATAGGACCCCGCTGCCACGGGAGGGTAGGACCAAAGATGTCATGCAAGTTCTTTTCCATAAGCACGTATGACTATATTCGGAATACATGCCTACATTACATTGATGAACTGGAGCTAGTTTTGTGTCACCCTATGTTATAACTAGTGCATGAGGAATTCCATCCGACATAATTCTCCATCACCAATCCAATGCCTACGAGTTTTTCATATATTGTTCTTTGCTTATTTACTTTTCCGTTGCTACTGTTACAATCACTATAAAACCAAAACTGCTACTGTTACTTTTGCCACAGTTACCACTACTATCATATTACTTTGCTACTAAATACTTTGCTGCAGATATTAAGTTTCCAGGTGTGGTTGAATTGAAAACTCAGCTACTAATACTTGAGAATATTCTTTGGCTCCCCTTGTGTCTAATCAATAAATTTGGGTTGAATAATTTACCCTCGAAAACTGTTGCGATCCCCTATACTAGTGGGTTATCACTAATTAAGCATGACATGAGCAACTATAATGTCTAATTGTCATTGCAAACATGTTTCATTCATAATAGGCTAAATCAGGAATGATGAACTAATCATATTTACAAAAACAAGATAGGTCGAGTTCATACCAGCTTCTCTCATCTCAATCAGTCCATCATATATCGTCATTATTGCCTTTCACTTGCATGACCGAACTGTGTGGATAATAATAATAGTGCACGTGCATTGGACTAAGCTGGAATCTGCAAGCATTTAATACACAAGAGAAGACAAGGTAATATGGGCTCTCTGTTGGATCAACAATAATGCATATGAGAGCCACTCAACATTTTCATCATGGTCTTCTCCTCTCGACTCCCAAAGAAAAGAAAAGAAACAAAACTATTTACACGGGAAAGCTCCCAACAAGCAAAAGAAGAATGAGAAATCTTTTTGGATTTTATTTTTAATTACTACTACTACAAGCATGGAAAGTAAACTAGCTAAGAAGTACATCTAATTTTTTTTGTTTTTCTTAAGGTTTTTCAAACACACAAGAAGAATGCTGGAAAACAAAATAAACTAGCATGGATATTACAATGAAAAAGTATGAGCACTAGCAACTAGAATGAGCGTCTGAACATGAATGTAATGTCAGTGAGAAATACGTACTCCCCCAAGCTTAGGTTTTGGCCTAAGTTGGTCTATGGCCATGGTTGGCCTGGTGGATATCCAAAGTTGTAGCTAGGGTCGTACTGAGATGCAGCAGCTACTGCCTGACGAGCTGCAGCTTGGAGGTGAGCTGCCTCCGTCCTCCTCTCGTACTCGTTCGCCTCCTCCCTGGTTATAACATATCTCCTTTTTGCCTAAAAGTCAAAGAAAGTACGAGCAGGGAGAGCAACATGGACGGTGCACCGTCTGTCAAAGATTAGTCGGTACTAGAGGAACTGATCGTTCCTCTCAACAAACTGATGGCGAACCATGGCATTATAATCTAGGTAAGCAGGAGGCAACTCAATATCATTTCTACGTATGGGTATATCAAGATAGTTAGCTAAACGAGTTGCATAAATTCCACCAAACAAATCTCACTTATACTGTTGTGATGCAACCTACGTGCAACAATAGCCCCCAAGTTATATTGTTTATCACCTAATACCGCACTCTTAAGGACACTAAGATCTGGAACGCACATGTGACAAGCCTCATCTTTACCATTAATGCATCTACTAATGAAGAGAGCAAAACAATGTATGGAAGGGAAATGAATGCTCCCTATGGTAGCTTGTGTAATCTCCCTAGACCCCCATGGTAATACTAGTAAGAAAGTCTTTATATTCAGATTTGCGAGGTTCACTAACATTGCCCCAGTGCGGGAGTTTACAAGTAGTATTAAAATCTTCTAGGTCCATGGTATACGATTTATCATAAAGATCCAATAAAACAGTGTGAGAATTGCGCGAGGATGTAAATTTAAACCTTCTCACAAATGAATCAGTTAGATAGAGGTACTGTCGGCACTTATCAGACACGAGGCTCTCAAGATCAGCGTTACGCACATACGCGTCAAATTCATCCCTGATGCATGCGTGGACCATGAACTCCTCTGACGGCCATTCACAAGGCCGCACTTGAGCTTCCCTTGGTAGTACATTGTCCGGCTCACGTAGCGCGAGCCTCGGGCCTTTCTTCCTTGAGGAACCACCTTGGTACATTTTCCTAAACATACTTCTTCCTCTGAAAAATTTCTGAAATTTTTGGTGACTCAAAATAAAAGTGAACCAAACTCAACAAGATTGATAGCAACTACTCCTACAAGTGCCTAGAGGCCATATCATGCGTTAAAACTACTTTTGACCACATAAATTTGACATGCAAGCTCAAGAACAGGGTCACCTAAGCAGCAAAAATTTGCAACAAATAAAGCACTAGAACAAAAACTAATTGAACCATTGGAGGAGTCACATACCAAAGAACAATCCCCCAAAGCAGTTTTGTAAATGGAGCTTTGAGCAAGGAGATCAAAAGTGGCAGTAAGATGAGCTAGAACTCGGGTTTGAGCTGGTGGAGGATTTTTTTTCTCGAGGAAGACAAAGTGTGTGGGTGCAAGAATAAGTGGAGGGGGGGCACATGGGGTCCACGAGGCAGGGGGCGCGCCCTGGACCCTTGTGGCCAGGTGGTGAGGCCCCCTGGTGTGTTCTCAATGCCAATAATTCTTAAATATTCTAGAAAAAATCATATAAAATTTTCAGGACATTTGGAGAACTTCTATTTTTGGGGTATTTTTTTATTGCAAGGATAATTCAAAAACAGACAAAAAAACTATTTTTGCTTTATTTAAACTAAATTACAGAAAGTAAAAGGAGGGTACAGAGAGTTGTGCTTTCTAACTTCGTCCATCTCATGCTCATCAAAAGAAATCCACTAACAAGGTTGATCAAGTCTTGTTAACAAACTCTTTCCGAATAACATGAAACCGGAGAATTTTCGAATAACACTAAGTTACCTCAACGGGGACATGCATGTCCCCAACAATAAGAATATCATATTTCTTCTTGACAGTAGGAAGAGGAAATTCAAAACCTCCAATAGTAATCGTTGAAGTTTTTCCAATAGAATTAATACTGTGGACTTGAGGTTGTTTCCTCAGAAAGTGTACCGTATGCTCATTACCATTAACATGAAAAGTGACATTGCCTTTGTTGCAATCAATAACAGCCCCTGCAGTATTCAAAAAGGGTCTACCAAGAATAATAGACATACTATAGTTCTCGGGAATATCAAGAATAACAAGGTCTGTTAAAATAGTAACGTTTGTAACCACAATAGGCACATCCTCACAAATACCGACAGGTATAGCAGTTGATTTATCAGCCATTTGTAAAGATATTTCAGTAGGTGTCAACTTATTCAAATCAAGTCTATGATATAAAGAGAGAGGCATAACACTAATACCGGCTCCAAGATCACATAAAGTAGTTTTAACATAGTTTCTTTTAATGGAGCATGGTATAGTTGGTACTCCTGGATCTCCTAGGTTCTTAGGTATTCCACCCTTAAAAGTATAATTAGCAAGAGTGGTGAAAATTTCAGCTTCTGGTATCTTTCTTTTATTTGTAACAATATCTTTCATGTACTTAGCATAAGGATTCATTTTAAGCATCTCAGTCAAACGCATACGGAAAAAGATAGGTCTAATCATTTCAGCAAAGCGCTCAAAATCCTCATCATCCTTATTCTTGGATGGTTTAGGAGGAAAAGGCATGGTTTCTGAACCCATGGTTCTCTTTCTTTACCATGCTTCCTAGCAACGAAGTCTCTCTTACCATAACGTTGATTCTTTGATTGTGGGTTATCAAGATCAACAGCAGGTTCAATCTCTACATCATTGTCATTGCTAGGTCGAGCATCAACATGAACATCATCATTAATATTATCACTAGGTTCATGTTCATTACCAGATTGTGTTTCAGCATAAGAAATAGAAATATCATTGGGATTCTCAGGTGTGTCAACAACAGGTTCACTAGAAGAATGCAAAGTCCTATCTTTTTTCTTTTTCTTCTTCTTAGAAGAACTAGGTGCATCAACATTAGTTCTCTGAGAATCTTGCTCAATTCTCTTAGGGTGGCCCTCAGGATACAAATTTTCCTGAGTCATTTTACCCCCTCTTGTAGCGACCAGACCTCAAACGGTCGAGTCTATGTGCATGAGTGTCATCCCTGGATCGGTAATGCTGACACGCACAGTACTTGAGGATTTATAACAGAGTAGCAATCACACACTTATTACATCGAATGTCTCAAAAGAGAACTTATTACAGTAAATATGGCTTAAGGCCATCTAATATGATAACAACGGAAGGCTTGGAAGATAAAGTGAGTCCATCAACTCCAACGACATAACTGAGTGAAAGACCACGACCTAAGGCTCCTTACTCGTCGTCTGAAAAGTCTGCAACATGATACGTTGCAGCCCAAAACTGGGTCAGCACATGGAATATGCTGGCAATGTAACACAAGACAGTAATGAACAGAATAATGCTATCACTACATGCATATATGGCTGGCGGAGGCTGTATGGTTAATAGGTTTTGCGAAAAGCCAATTTTTCCCTACTGCAAAGGAATATATTTTATTTAACTACAAAGTTGGTTGAAAACATTGAGAATGGTAAACCCCATCTCAATCCCAATTAAAAGTAATTAATAACCCAATCAGATTATATAATTAAGAGTGATGAGATCCACATGATAATCGAAGAACCAGATACTCAAGACGTCCATAACCGGGGACACGACTAACCATGATTAGTTTGTACACTCTGCAGAGGTTTGTGCACTTTTCCCCACAAGACTCGATCTCCTCCATTGGATTTCTCGCACTACATGGTGTTTGAGAAACGGATGACCGAGACACAGTCTTTCAAAAGCGTTAGCACCTTATGATGGGTAGACAGTACCACCTACATCCCCTACATATGCTAGTCTACCACTGTAAGAGTTCACACTACTTAATCAACCATGCCAGAGCCCATAATAGCATGTGGCTGCACATGGAAGTTTCTAGTATGAAAATTCTCATGATCCCTTTGAGCCTGGGTGGCGGTCCATAGGAGAATCACACGGTACCCCAGGATTTCCAAAAATACAGGCAATCATCGGATACCCAGGTGCCTCAATCCACCCAGATGTGTATTTAAGTTTCCACCTTAAGTTGAACCATTAATTAACAATCTCACATCTGTCATGGATTCACTCACCCAAATCGACGTCTACGAGCATAGCATAGCAACATAAGCATAACGTAGAAGTAACTCCCAGGGTTTGATAATAAATAGGTGAATAGGTACTACCTCATCTACTTCCCATCCCACAATTCAATTCAGATCCTAACCATGCAATGTTTGAGGGTTGATCTAATGCAATAAAACTGGGTAGTGAAGAGGTATGATCAAAGTGTTACTTGCCTTGCTGATGATCCGCAAAACCTAGAGACTCGTAGTAGCACGCTTCACACTCCGGGTACTCTATCGCAAACAAGCAAGCATACAATAAGCAATCAAGCAAGGGCACGGGTAAAACTCAAATAAGAGATCTAACCAGAAAGTTCAACTTAAGAACTCCGGTATGCAAAAAGAATCAAATCAAACGAAGCAACAAAACTCAAACAACGAAAGAAACAAGCTTCGTTTACTAATCTGGACTAAAGTCAAATTTTACAGTAGCAAAATCTTGTTCAAGTTGATTAAATAGAAAGAGGGCTTCGAGACGATTCTCTAGGCGCTTGAGTCGCCTGATTCCGATAAACGAGCGAAAAGTTATACTAAAACGAAAATCGGATCAGAAATCGCGATCGAAAATAATCACAGAAAATCTGAGAAAAAGAAAAACTGACGAACATGCCAACGAACGAACGTTCGCTCTCTGCGGCTAAACGGTGAAAACCGTTCGTTAAAACGAACGTACAGACATAACTAAACCGGGAAAAAAATAAACCGAACCGGATCTAAAAAATAAACCGGGTACGGCCCGAAGTCGGTTCCCTTTTTTTAAATAATTCCGACGTGCAGAAAAAGAAAGAAAAGAAATACTAAACGGACTGCAAAAATCCCAAAATAAATTTTCCCCGTCCTCTAAAAATAGGCCGGACAAGGTGAGCATTTATTTGGTCATAAAATACAATTTTGAAAAACGCAATTTTTTCCTAATTCAAATAAAATAGCAATAAAACTCCGAATAAAAATCTTATTTGATTTTAATATTAAATCTCCAATATTTCCTTATTTTGACGAAGTCATTTTATCCTCTCTCTTTTATTTTTATAGAAGAAATATTTGAAGATAAAATAATTAAAATCAAATGATACTCTTTTCAAAATTTAAGAAAAACTCAAATATGAAAATAACGAAATTCCCGACTCTCTCCGAGGGTCCTTGAGTTGCGTAGAATTTCTAGGATCTAGCCAAAATGAAATAAATTATGATATGCAATGATGATCTAATGTATAACATTCCAAATTGAAAATTTGGGATGTTGCACCTCTAATCACAACTCTAACAGTATTTTCATTTATCTTATTATCAAATTCATTGAGAAAATCATTCTGAGCTTTAAGCACTTGTTCTACTTGAGTGGTAACCATAGAAGCATGTTTACTAATAAGCTTAAGTTCACCTTTAACTCTAGACATATAATCACTCAAGTGTTCAATCATATAAGCATTACATTTCAATTATCTACCAACATAAGCATTGAAGTTTTCTTGTTTAACAATAAAATTATCAAACTCATCTAAGCATTGGCTGGCAGACTTATAACGAGGAATATCACCTTCATCAAATCTATAGAGAGAATTTACCTTTACTACATGTGTCGGGTTATCAAGACCATGTATTTCTTCAATAGGTGGTAAATTCTTAACATCTTCAGCTTTTATACCTTTTTTATTTCATAGATTTCTTTGCCTCTTGCATATCTTCAGGACTGAGAAATAGAATACCCCTTTTCTTCGGAGTTGGCTTAGGAGTTGGTTCAGGAAGTGTCCAATCATTTTCATTACTCAACATATTATTCAATAGCAAGTCAGCTTGATCAATAGTTCTTTCCCTGAAATCACAACCAGCACAACTATCCAGGTGGTCTCTGGAAGCATCAGTTAGTCCATTATAAAAGATATCAAGTATTTCATTTTTGTTGAGAGGATGATCAGGCAAAGAATTAAGTAATCGGAGAAGCGTCCCCCAAGCTTGTGGGAGACTCTCTTCTTCAATTTGCACAAAATTATATATTTCCCTTAAGGCAGCTTGTTTCTTATGAGCAGGGAAATATTTTGCAGAGAAGTAATAAATCATAACCCTTTAATGAGAACGGAAACAACTTAAGGATAAAGTAATAGTGAGTTTTCTCATCATTAGTGAACAGGGTGGCTATATCATCTAATTTAGTAAGATGTGCCACAATAGTTTCAGATTCGTAGCCATAAAAAGGATCAGATTCAACCAAAGTAATTAACTCAGGATCGACAGAGAAATCATAATCCTTATAAGAAATACAGATAGATGAAGTAGCAAAAGCAGGGTCATGTTTCATTCTAGCATTCAAAGACGTTTCTTTCAGGTTAGCTAAATGTTTCTTAAGATCATATCTATCATAAAAGTCTCTAGTAGTTTCTTCATCCATAACATAACCCTCAGACATAACAGGCAATTCATATCTAGGGGGATAATCTTCATCATCACTTTCATCAATATTATTAGTTTCAATAATTTCATTCTCTCTAACTCTAGCAAGTTGTTCACCAAGAAATTCACCTAATGGCACAGTATTATCAATCATAGAAGTAGTTTCATCATAAGCATCATGCATAGCAGAAGTGGCATCATCAATAACATGCGACATATCAGAATAAATAGCAGGTGTAGGTGTCGCAAGTTTACTCAAAATAGAAGGTGAATCAAGTACAGAGCTAGATGGCAGTTCCTTACCTCCCCTCGTAGTCGAGGGAAAAATCTTGGTTCTTTCATCTTTCAAGTTCCTCATAGTGATCAACTGATATAAATCCCAAGTGACTCAAAGAATAGAGCTATGCTCCCCGGCAACGGTGCCGGAAAATAGTCTTGCTAACCCACAAGTATAGGGGATCGCAACAGTTTTCGAGGGTAGAGTATTCAACCCAAATTTATTGATTCGACACAAGGGGAGCCAAATAATATTCTCAAGTATTAACAGTTGAGTTTTCAAAGCAACCGCACTTGAAAGACTTAATATCTGCAGCAAAATATTTAGTAGCAAAGTAATATGGAACTAACAGTAACGGTGGCAAAAGTAACAATATTGGTTTTGTAGTGATTGTAACAGTGGCAACAGAAAAGTAACTAAGCAAAGATCAATATGTGAAAAGCTCATAGGCAACGGATCAGTGATGGATAATTATGTCGGATGCGATTCCTCATGCAACAGTTATAACATAGGGTGACACATAACTAGCTCCAGTTCATCAATGTAATGTAAGCATGTATTCCGAATATAGTCATACATGCTTATGGAAAAGAACTTGCATGGCATATTTGGTCCTACCCTCCAGTGGCAGCGGGGTCCTATTGGAAACTAAGGGATATTAAGGCATCCTTTTAATAGAGTACCGGAACAAAGCATTAACACTTAGTGAATACCTGAACTCCTCAAACTATAGTCATCACCGATAATTGTCCCGATTATTATCACTTCGGGGTTAACGGATCATAACACATAGTAGGTGACTATTGACTTGCAAAATAGGATCAAGAACTCACATATATTCACGGAAACATAATAGGTTCAAATCTGAAATCATGGCACTCGGGCCCTAGTGACAAGCATTAAGCATAGCAAAGTCATAGCTAAAGGAAATACGCCCTACAGGAAATAATAAGATTGTTATTTATATTTCCTTATATCATGATAAATGTTTATTATTCATGCTAGAATTGTATTAATCAGAAACTTAGTACATGTGTGAATACATAGACAAACAGAGTGTCACTAGTTTGCCTCTACTTGACTAGCTCGTTGAATCAATGATGGTTATGTTTCCTAACCATAGACATGAGTTGTCATTTGATTAACAGGATCACATCATTAGAGAATGATGTGATTGACTTGAACCATCCGTTAGCTTAGCACGATGATCGTTTAGTTTGTTGTTATTGTTTTCTCCATAACTTATACATGTTCCTATGACTATGAGATCATGCAACTCCCGAATACCGGAGGAACACTTTGTGTGCTACCAAATGTCACAACATAATTGGGTGACTATAAAGGTGCTCTACAAGTGTCTCCAATGGTGTTTGTTGAGTTTGCATAGATCGAGATTAGGATTTGTCACTCCGATTGTCGGAGAGCTATCTCTGGGCCCTCTCGGTAATGTACATCACTATAGCCTTGCAAGCAACATAGCTAATGAGTTAGTTACGGGATGTAGCATTACGGAACAAGTAAAGAGACTTGTCGGTAACGAGATTGAACTAGGTATTGAGATACCGAGGATCAAATCTCGGGCAAGTAACATATCGATGACAAAGGGAACAACGTATATCGTTATGCGGTTTGACCGATAAAGATCTTCGTAGAATATGTAGGAACCAATATGAGCATCTAGGTTCCGCTATTGGTTATTGACCGGATATGTGTCTCGGTCATGTCTACATAGTTCTCGAACCCGTAGGGTCCGCACGATTAACGTTCGGTGACGATCGTATTATCAGTTTATGTGTTTTCATGTACCGAAGGTAGTTCGGAGTCCTAGGTATGATCACAGACATGACGAGGAGTCTCGAAATGGTTGAGACATAAAGATCGATATATTGGACGACTATATTTGGACATCGGAATGGTTCCAGGTGAGATCGGGCATTTACCGATGTACCGGGAGGTTACCGGTACCCCCGGGAGGTATATGGGCCTTATTGGGCCATAGTGGGAGAGAGGAGAAGGGAGCAAAGGAGGGGGCACCCCCCAAGCCCAATTCGAATTGGGAAGGGGGCCGGCCCCCTTTCCTTCTTCCTTCCTCCCCCTTCCTTCTAGGAAAGGGAGGGGGATCCTACTCCCGGTGGGAGTAGGACTCCACTTAGGGCGCGCCTAGGAGGCCGGCCCCCTCCCCTCCTCCACTCCTTTATATACGGGGGAGGGGGAACCCCATATACACACAAGTTGATCATTGATCTCTCAGCCATGCGTGGTGCCCCCCTCCACCATAATCCACCTCGGTCATATCGTAGCGGTGCTTAGGCGAAGCCCTGTTCCGGTAGCATCACCATCACCGTCATCACGCCGTTGTGTTGACGAAGTTCTCCCTCGACACTCTGCTGGATCGTGAGTTCATGGGATGTCACCGAGCTGAACGTGTGCAGATCATGGAGGTGCCGTACCTTCAGTGCTAGGATCGGTTGATCGTGAAGATGTACGACTACATCAACCGCGTTGTCATAACGCTTCCGCTTACGGTCTATGAGGGTACGTGGACAACGCTCTTCCCTCTCGTTGCTATGCATCACCATGATCTTGCGTGTGCGTAGGATTTGTTTTGAAATTACTGCATTCCCAATAGTGGCATCCGAGCCAGGTTTATGCGTAGATGTTATATGCACGAGTAGAACACAAAGGAATTGTGGGCGTGGGTACATACATATTGCTTGCCGTCACTAGCTGATTCTTGATTCAGCGGTATTGTTGGATGAAGCGGCCCAGACCGACATTACGCGTACGCTTATGAGAGACTGGTTCTACCGACGTGCTTCACACACAGGTGGCTGGTGGGTGTTAGTTTCTCCAACTTTAGTTGAATCGGATTCAATGAACAGGGTTCTTTCTGAAGATCAAAAAGCAATCACTATACTGCGTTGTGGTTTTTGATGCGTAGGTAAGAACGGTTCTTGCTCAGCCCGTAGCAGCCACGTAAAACTTGCAACAACAAAGTAGAGGACGTCTAACTTGTTTTTGCGGGGCATGTTGTGATGTGATATGGTCAAGACATGATGCTAAATTTTATTGTATGAGATGGTCATGTTTTGTAACAGAGTTATCGGCAACTGGCAGGAGCCATATGGTTGTCGCTTTATTGTATGAAATGCAATCGCCATGTAATTGCTTTACTTTATCACTAAGCGGTAGGGATAGTCGTAGAAGCAATAGTTGGCGAGATGACACTGATGCTTCGATGGAGATCAAGGTGTCAAGCCGGTGACGATGGTGATCATGATGGTGCTTTGGAGATGGAGATCAAAGGCACACGATGATGATGGCCATATCATATCACTTATATTGATTGCATGTGATGTTTATCCTTTATGCATCTTATTTTGCTTAGTTCGGCGGTAGCATTACAAGATGATCTCTCACTAAATTTCAAGGTATAAGTGTTCTCCCTGAGTATGCACCGTTGCTATAGTTCGTCGTGCTGAGACACCATGTGATGATCGGGTATGATAAGCTCTACGTTCACATACAATGGGTGCAAGCCAGTTTTGCACACACGGAATACTCGGGTTAAACTTGACGAGCCTAGCATATGCAGATATGGCCTCAAAACACTGAGACCGAAAGGTCGAGCGTGAATCATATAGTAGATATGATCAACATAGTGATGTTCACCATTGAAAACTACTCCATCTCACGTGATGATCGGACATGGTTTAGTTGATGTGGATCACGTGAGCACTTAGATGATTAGAGAGATGTCTATCTAAGTGGGAGTTATTAAGTAATTTCATTAATTGAACTTTAATTTATCATGAACTTAGTACCTGATAGTATTTTGCTGTACCTGATAGATGGCCCGTGCTGTTGTTCCGTTGAATTTTAATGTGTTCCTAGAGAAAGCTAAGTTGAAAGATGATGGTAGCAACTACACGGACTGGGTCCGTAACTTGAGGATTATCCTCATTGCTCCATAGAAGAATTACGTCCTGGAAGCACCGCTAGGTGACAAACCCGCTGCAGGAGCAACGCCAGATGTTGTGAACACCTGGCAGAGCAAAGCTGATGACTACTCGATAGTTCAGTGTGCCATGCTTTACGACTTAGGACCGGGACTTCAACAACGTTTTGAACGTCATGGAGCATATGAGATGTTCCAGGAGTTGAAGTTAATATTTCAAGCAAATGCCCGGATTGAGAGATATGAAGTCTCCAATAAGTTCTACAGCTGCAAGATGGAGGTGAATAGTTCTGTAAGTGAACATATACTCAGAATGTCTGGGTACCACAACCACTTGACTCAACTGGGAGTTAATCTTCCTGATGATAGTGTCATTGACAGAGTTCTTCAATCACTGCCACCAAGCTACAAGAGCTTCGTGATGAACTATAATATGCAAGGGATGGATAAGACGATTCCTGAGCTCTTCGCAATGCTAAAGGTTGCGGAGGTAGAAATCAAGAAGGAGCATCAAGTGTTGATGATCAACAAGACTACCAATTTCAAGAAAAAGGGTAAAGGGAAGAAGGGGAACTTCAAGTAGAACAGCAAGCCAGTTGCTGCTCAAGTGAAGAAACCCAAGTCTGGACCTAAGCCTGAGACTTAGTGCTTCTACTGCAAAGGAACTGCCCCAAGTATTTGGCGGAGAAGAAGGATGGCAAAGTGAAAGGTATATTTGATATACATGTTATTGATGTGTACCTTACTAATGCTCGCAGTAGTGCCTGGGTATTTGATACTGGTTCAGTTGCTAACATTTGCAACTTGAAACAGGGGCTACGAATTAAGCGAAGATTGGCTAAGGACGAGGTGACGATGCACGTGGGAAATGGTTCCAAAGTCGATGTGATCGTCGTCGGCATGCTACCTCTACATCTACCTTCAGGATTAGTTTTAGACCTAAATAATTGTTATTTTGTGCCAGTGTTGAGCATGAACACTATATCTAGATCTTGTTTTATGCGAGATAGTTATTCATTTAAATCAGAGAATAGTGGCTGTTCTATTTATATGAGTAATATCTTTTATGGTCATGCACCCTTGATGAGTGGTCTATTTTTACTAAATCTTAATAGTAGTGATACACATGTTCATAGTATTGAAGCCAAAAGATGCAGAGTTGATAATGATAGTGCAACTTATTTGTGGCACTGTCGTTTAGGTCATATTGGTGTAAAGAGCATGAAGAAACTCCATTCTGATGGACTTCTGGAATCACTTGATTATGAATCACTTGGTACTTGCGAACCATGCCTCATGGGAAAGATGACTAAAACTCCGTTCACCGGAACAATGGAGTGAGCAACAGAATTATTGGAAATCATACATACTGATGTATGTGGTCCAATGAACATTGAAGCTCGTGGCGGATATCGTTATTTTCTCACCTTCACAGATGATTTGAGAAGATATGGGTATATCTACTTAATCTTTACCTAATATTAAAAGAAGGAGGCTTTCACAGTTCTTCATACGTCATCCTTTTTTATCCGTTGATTTTACGTTAAGCACAAAGATTGACGGATGAGATTTAAAGGGACAATTGCTAATACTACAGATCTTTATTGCTTTTGGTTGTCCATCTTACACTTTTGTATAAAACGCTTGAAAATTTGTAGAAATCAACCCGCAGTCCGCTCTAGCCCGATCTAAGTTAAAAAAACGTTTCATATACGCAGCCCTTCTCGCCCATTGTTGAATCTTCCCCGCACGAGCTAGGGTTTCGTTTGCCGTCACACCCCCACCCCTCTGATCTGTGCAGCCCGTCCTTGCTCCGCGGTCGCCAAATCCAGACGAAATTGGCATGATCTGCCGCATATCGAGTGATGCGCAGCTGCTGTGCTTCATCTTTCGCTGGTGGCGAGCAATCCCCGGCCGCATCACCTTGCCGAACATGGTGGGGGGCAGCATGGACGAGCTGCTCATTGGTCATGGGGGGAGCACGGAGAATGATAAGGCGACCGGTGATGAAGCTATGTACCTAGGGTAGGGTCATGGACCTATCCCAGCTGCCCTACCCAAGGACATCTCAAGAAGAAATCACCTTTCAATCGACTTGAAGGTGTTTCACTCGATAGACTCGAAGACACTCGACCAAGAAGTAATCACTCGACCAAGGTCCAATCACTCGACGGCCAGGATACCTAAAGGCACTCCACACGCTAACAGTCGGTTATTAAGTAGCCTTTATGGTCATCATAGCACTTTAGTAGAGGCGTTACCAGTAACGCCCAACTTTAATGTATTTAAGACCCTACACAACTGAGGGCCGGAGGGGGCCGGCAAACTCTATATAAGCCACCCCCCTCCTCAGTGTAAAGGGTTCGCACCCCTGTAATTCATACACGCATAATCCAGTCGACCGCCTTCGGGCTCCGAGACGTAGGGCTATTACTTCCTCCGAGAAGGGCCTAAACTCGTAAACCTCGTGTGCTTACAACTTCTCCATAGCTAAGATCTTGCCTCTCCATACCTACCCCCTACATTACTGTCAGGCTTAGAACCACGACAGTTGGCGCCCACCGTGGGGCCGGTGTTTTAGCGATTTGTTGGAGGAGTTGCGAACTTTTCTGATCCAAATCATCATGGTTTCTGGCGGAGTTTTGGTGGAGGGCCGCGAGATCCGTCTCGGCGCGCTCACGTTCATCACCGACGACTCCGCTTGGCTTCAGGAGGCTCCGCTCGACGTGGATGCTCTCCCTGCCCGCGGGGCGACGCACTTTCGCGCGTGCATCCGCGGCGTCCTCTTGCGGCAACCATTGACCCACTATCGGTCGGCTCCTGTGTTGTCCTCCCTCCCTATTTCCCGCCGGCGCAAGCGCTCCGGTCGGTTGAGACTTCAGCGGTGGGTGAGACACGCGGTAGCACGCCAGTCGGCCACCCCTCAAGTTGCGGCGATCGAGCCCGACGAATCCCTCTACGGCCTGTTCGACTTGTCAACTGGCTCCGCAGAGACCGCATCCAAGTGCGACAGCAGTGATCCGGCGGCGGAGGTTCTGATGGTCGACAGACCACCCAGTCCTCCCGGTTTTTCCCGCACTGACGGAGGCGCCGGTGGAGGCGACCTGTCGCGTCCCCATGAGGAATATCTCCCCGAGCCTCTCACGTCGCTGCAGAGAGAAGAACTGCGTCGCCGGAACATGGATGCACTGCACACTCCTATCATTGGAGAAACCCCCGAGGCTCGTGCCTTGGAGGCCGCGCGCCTGGCAAACTTGGCCGAGCGTGCTCGACTGGAAAACCTCCAGCGAGCACTCGACGAGCGTGCGCGACAACGGGTTCCAGAATCCAGTCGACGTCAGCTCTTTCTGCCCCCGCAGGTATATCGAACTCCGATTCAGAATTTAGCAGCTGTAGCCCGTATAGCAGAGTCGATTCAGCCTTCCCAGTCGGAGGCTGGTAGAGGCTTGCTGCAGATCAGAGCATTACTTCGGGCAGCAGGAGACCAGAATTCCGCTGTTTCTCAGTCGCGGAACAGGATTCATAGCAGATCCGTTGCTGCAGACATAGTCCAGTCAGCTCATAGCCCAAGATCGCCCCCGAGGCGTGAGGGACGTGGGGACC
Source organism: Triticum dicoccoides (assembly GCF_002162155.2). Lineage (NCBI taxonomy): Eukaryota > Viridiplantae > Streptophyta > Magnoliopsida > Poales > Poaceae > Triticum > Triticum dicoccoides. Next base: position 501,209,292 of record NC_041390.1, on the reverse strand, counting down.
GGTGCAATCAGTATGGGAACCGTGAGCAATATGATCACCGATTCGATCATGATGATCGACGTCGAGTGCCCACCCCTCCCCCGAGGAGCGGGTCGTATGCGCCTCGACAGCAGGATGACAGGCGCCCTCATAGTGTTGGGCGAAGGATTCCAGTCGACCCCAGGGAGCCAGGCTTTGATGCGAGATCCATTCTCGTTCAAGGTTTGGTCGACAGGAACAGAGCTCACCGAGAAGGTCACGACAGGGATGCACCTACCAGCAGTAGAGTACATGTTTCGGGGCCAGAATGCTTTAGTAGAGCCATCAGGGCCGCTGTGATTCCTCCCAACTTCAGGTTGGCGACTAGAGTCGGTAAGTTCACTGGTGAGTCCAAGCCCGATACTTGGCTTGAAGACTACCGAGTGGCCGTCCAGATTGGCGGCGGCAATGATGAAGTGGCCATGAAGCACCTGCCTCTCATGTTGGAGGGCTCGGCCAGAGCGTGGCTGAACCAGTTAGCACCCAGCAGCATGTACACTTGGGAAGATCTCGCCCGAGTGTTTGTCACCACATTTGAAGGAACATGCAAGCGACCGGCAGGGCTGACGGAACTGCGGTCTTGCGTGCAGAAGCCGAATGAAACTTTGAGGGATTACATCCAGAGATGGATCACATTACATCACACGGTAGAGAATGTGCCTGACCACCAAGCAGTCTGTGCCTTCAAAGAAGGCGTCAAGTACAGAGAACTGAATCTGAAATTCGGTTGAACCGGAGATATGTCTCTGAATCGGATGATGGAGATTGCCATCAAGTACGCTAATGGTGAAGATGAGGATCGACTTAGGAGTGGCAAGCTCAAGTCAGTCGCTCAAGAAACCGGAGGAAATTCCAATCGGAAACAGAAGCGAAAAGCCGAGCTAGCTGCTCCTGGGGAAGCCTTGGCTGTAACTCAGGGGAAGTTTAAGGGGAAACCCAAAGGACCTTGGAACCCCAAGAAAGTTAAAGACCAGGACGGAAATGATGTGCTGGATTTGCCATGTCACATCCACACCAAGAAAGATGAAGAGGGTAATTTCATTTACCCAAAACATACCACTCGACAGTGTCGACTCTTGATCCAGCAGTTCCAGGGCAAGCAGCCCAAAGATAAGGAAAAGGAGTCGGACAAAGTTGAGGACAAGCAAGATAGTGACGATGGATACCCCCAGGTCAATTCCACCCTGATGATTTTTGCTGTTGTTGAAAGCAAAAGTCGACTGAAAGTTATCAACCGAGAGGTGAATATGGTTGCTCCGGCGACACCCAGTTATCTGAAGTGGTCTCAGACTGCCATCACATTCGACCGGTCAGATCACCCAACGCACATTGCCACCCCCGGGAGGCAAGCTTTGGTGGTCGACCCAGTTGTTGAAGGCACTCGACTGACCAAAGTCTTGATGGATGGTGGCAGTGGTTTGAACATACTATATGCGGAGACATTGAAAGGGATGGGCATTCCGTCGTCCAGACTCAGTACCAGCAACATGAGTTTCCATGGAGTCATTCCTGGGAAGAAGGCTGAATCACTCAGTCAGATTACTCTTGATGTGGTTTTCGGTGATTCCAAGAATTACCATAAAGAAAAGTTGACGTCTGAAGTTGTAGACTTCCAGAGTGCCTATCACGCTATTTTGGGCAAGTCGGCTTATGCACACTTCATGGCCTGACCGTGTTATGTGTATCTCAAATTGAAGATGCCTGGCCCCAAAGGTGTGATCACTGTTACGGGCAATCGGAAGAAAGCAGAAGAATGTTTTTAGAAAGGTTCAAAGATCACTGATGCTCATATGGCAGTGGTGGAGCTGCGGGAATACCAGAAGACTGCAGACCCGAGTGATTTGTTGCGAGCCAAGAAGCCTGCTACAGAATCAGCTTTTCAGTCGTCTGGTGAAACGAAGACAGCTCACATTCACCCGACCAATCCCAGTTGCTCCAACTCATATCTCAATGACACTCGACTCCAAATAGGAAGAAGCGCTCATCCAGTTCCTCCGTGAGAACTGGGACATTTTTGCATGGAAGCCTTCTGACATGCCGGGTGTTCCCAGGGAGCTGGCTGAGCACCGCCTAAGAGTTGACTCAAAAGTAAAACCTGTCAAAGAGCATCTCCGACGGTCCGCCGTCCAGAAGAGAAAGGCTATTGGCGAGGACGTGGCTCGTCTCTTAGCAGCAGAGTTCATCCGAGAAATCTACCACTCCGAGTGGCTCGCCAACATTGTCATGGTCCCCAAGAAGGACAAGTCACTTCGCATGTGCATTGACTTTAAACATATCAATCGGGCCTGCCCGAAAGATCATTTTCCTCTCCCCTGCATCGACCAGATAGTCGACTCGACTGCGGGGTGTGAGCGACTGTCTTTTTAGACGCTTAGTCCGGGTACCATCAGATCCGTCTGTATGGACCTGACGAGATCAAAACAGCTTTTATCACTCCATTCGGGTGCTTCTGTTATGTTACCATGCCGTTCGGCCTCAAGAATGCCGGAGCCACATTCATGAGGATGATTCAGAAGTGTTTGCTCACTCAAATCAGTCGGAATGTGGAAGCATACATGGATGATATTGTGGTCAAGTCACGGAAGGGTTCCGACCTACTGACTGACCTTGCTGAAACCTTTGCCAACCTCAGGAGGTATGATATCAAGCTCAATCCATCAAAGTGCACATTCGGAGTTCCTGGCGGAAAATTACTCGGTTTTCTCGTTTCCGAATGGGGAATTGACGCCAATCCAGAAAAAGTCGGTACAATACTCCGAATGAAAAGTCATGTGCGAGTGCATGAGTCCAGAAGCTTACTGGTTGCTTGGCCGCTTTAAGTCAATTCATATCTCATCTCGGTGAAAAGGCATTGCCTCTTTACCGATTGATGAAGAAGTCCGACAAGTTCGAGTGGACTCCCGAAGCTGATGCAGCGTTTGCAGAGCTCAAAGCTCTGCTCTCCACCCAGCCGGTGCTTGCTGCCCCAATCAGCAAGGAGCCTTTGCTGCTTTACATCGCAGCCATGGGACAAGTCGTCAGTATGGTACTTACGGTCGAGCGGGAAGAAGAAGGAAAAGCCTTCAAAGTTCAGCGCCCAGTATATTATATTTCTGAAGTTTTGACCCCGTCGAAGCAAAGATATCCTCATTATCAGAAGCTTGTATATGGGATTTATATGACCACAAATAAAGTTGCTCACTACTTCTCTGATCATTCCATTACAGTCGTCAGCGACGCTCCATTGTCAGAGATCCTGCATAACAGAGATGCAACTGGTCGAGTGGCAAAATGGGCGATTGAACTCCTTCCTCTAGATATCAAGTTTGAGGCAAAGAAAGCTATCAAGTCCCAGGCAATCGCAGATTTCGTCACCGAGTGGATTGAACAGCAACTGCCGACTCAGGTTCACTCGGAGCATTGGACCATGTTCTTCGATGGTTCCAAGATGCTGAATGGTTCTGGTGCCGGAGTGGTGTTGGTCTCCCCCCGAGGAGATAAGCTCAGATATGTTCTTCAAATCCACTTTGATTCCTCCAATAACGAGGCAGAATATGAAGCACTTTTATATGGGTTGCGCATGGCCATTTCACTCGGCGTTCGTCGCCTCATGGTCTATGGCGACTCAGATTTGGTGGTTAATCAGGTGATGAAGGAGTGGGACGTCAGAAGTCCATCCATGACTGATTATTGCAAAGCAGTGAGAAAGCTGGAGAAGAAATTCGAGGGGTTAGAAGTTCATCACATACCCCGACTGAAAAATCAAGCAGCTGATGATTTGGCAAAAATAGGTTCCAAAAGAGAAGCCATTCCCAGCAATGTGTTTTTGGAACACATCCACACACCATCAGTTCAGGAGGATCCCTTCACTGAAGAGGCCCCGCAGCCAAAAAGTGCCATAGATCCGACTGAAGTTGAAGTTCCAGCTGTGGTCGACCTGATCATGGAAGTCTTGGTCATAACTCCCGACTAGACAGTACCGTACATCACGTACATCCTAAGGAAAGAGCTCCCAGAATATGAAGAAGAGGCTCGACAGATCGTCCGTTGATCCAAGGCCTTTACAATCATAAAAGGACAGTTATATAGAGAAAGCGCGACCGGAGTCAGTCAGAAGTGTATTACACCAGAAGAAGGTCACATGATCCTTGATGATATCCACTCGGGGACCTATGGTCATCATGCGTCCTCTCGGACCATTGTGGCTAAAGCATACCGAGCGGGATTCTACTGGCCAAGAGCGAATGAAATGGCGAAAGAGATAGTCGACAAATGTGAAGGATGTTAGTATTACTCCAATATGTCGCACAAGCCCGCGTCAGCCCTGAAAACCATTCCACTCGTCTAGCCCTTCGCTGTTTGGGGGCTGGACATGGTTGGACCACTGAGAACAGGAAGGAGCGGCTTCACTCATGTGCTAGTAGCAGTCGACAAGTTCACCAAATGGATTGAAGCTAAGCCTATCAAGAATCTTGATGCTTGCACTGCTATCAGTTTCATCAGAGAGTTGGTATTCAGATATGGAGTTCCGCACATCATCATCACTAATAATGGGTCGAACTTCGATTCCGACAAATTCAGGGCCTTTTGTGCCTCTTAAGGCACACGAGTTGACTACGCTTCGGTCGCTCACCCCCAGTCGAATGGACAAGCGGAAAGGGCAAACGGCCTAATTCTCAAAGGACTGAAACCTCGATTGATGCACGATCTCAAGCACGCAGCAGGTGCATGGGTCGACGAGCTTCCATC